>NC_133324.1:809788754-810098754 GCF_042186555.1 Aquarana catesbeiana
GGATGCCACAGTCTGCCATTCCTGTGGCGTTGAAGGAAACTGGGAAATCAAACAAGAAAACCAAAATCAATTAATTTGGAAGCTAACATTGCAAGAAAATTAGACAATTAAAAACATTATTCCCCAGCATCAGTATAACATTCAATAATTTAATTGTTCTGGAATAACTAATATGGAAAGGCACACTTATCAGATTGCTCACCCCCTCTGATGGAACATTGATTACATTTTAGGGGGTTGTGAAATCCCTAAAAAAAATTACTTTTAGGACACGCAGGAATTTAGGGACTAAAAAGGCTACAAGACTGCAGTTGTCGCACTCTGCAGGTGCAGTTGCTAACCAGCTTACAGTAAATGAGGTAATGTAAAAAGGCATTCATGTTGCAAGGAGTACACAATCACATGCAAGGGCAATTAATGAAAACACTTTGAGGCTTGCATATGATTTGATGATGGAAATCAGCAGAGCTTCTGCTCATTTACTAAAGCACTGGAACAAATGCACTTGTAGAGTGCACATGCATTTTGCAAAGTGCAACATATATTTGCTTTAGACAAATCAACACCACAGAACATTCCAGCAAATTTTAACGAGGGTGGGGGTGGGGGGGTTGTGAAATCTAGATAATTGCTCATTAGCAGCACACTATTTGGAGTGAGTTTAGGTGGTGGGGGGGGTGGGGGGGTTGTGAAATCTAGATAATTGCTCATTAGCAGCACACTATTTGGAGTGAGTTTAGGGGGTGGGGGGGTGGGGGGGTTGTGAAATCTAGATAATTGCTCATTAGCAGCACACTATTTGGAGTGAGTTTAGGGGGTGGGGGGGGGTGGGGGGGTTGTGAAATCTAGATAATTGCTCATTAGCAGCACACTAAATACACTCAAACAAAATACATTCCAAATGAGTAGACTAGGTGGATATGTTCCCATCACTTCATGCTGGGAAGGTTATTGAAGGAAAATATACATGCATGACAAAAAATAACAGTAAAAAATTCCAGCATGTGTGAGGATAAAAAGGGGACATTCACACTATATTGCAATGATGGTAAGTAGTGTTTGAAGCAAGAAATACATCACATTATCAAAGATTACATAAAAGAACATGTGATGCTAATAAAAGAAAAATATCTTACCTTAATATAGTCCTTCTGCAGGACCTGTATGATGGCAGAACAGGTCTCTGGGATAATGATCCCCAGAGCCTGGGGGGAGATGCCTGTCGAGAACTTAAGGTCCTGCAGGCTTCTCCCTGTGGCCAAATACCGCAAGGTAGCGACCAGCCTCTGCTCCGGAGTGATGGCTTGCCTCATGCAGGTATCCTGCCTGCTGATATAGGGGGTCAGCAAAGCCAACAAACGGTCAAAAACGGGGTCCGTCATCCGGAGAAAGTTCCTGAAATCCTCAGGATTATTCTCACGGATCTCACGGAGCAAAGGCATGTGACAGAACTGGTCACGCTGAAGCAACCAATTCTTGGTCCATGAACTCCTCCTCGCCCTGTTCATGGACTGGTCTTGGGCTGAAGAATAAACTACAGCACCAAGCACATACAATGCACGAGCTCTACGACGAGTACGTACAGGTAACATGGCTTCAAAACGGTCGGCTGGTCAGAACGCACTAAACAGAACGCACTGAAGAACAGCAAGGCCTGTGAAGAACGACCTGAAAATCAGGAACGAGCGGCCAATAAAACAAAGATTTCTCAATGCCAACTGACCAAACGCACTGAAAAGCAGATACAAACCTCACAAGCACAGACTGAACAACAGTTAAAACGAACTGAAAAATACGAGTCTCACAAGCGCGAATCGTCTCTCACCAAACTTCTACTAACACGAGATAAACACGAGATTAGCAGAAGGAGCCCAAAGGGTGTCGTACGGGCTATTGAACTTCCGTTTTATAGTCTCGTCGGACTTGGTGTACGTCACCGCGTACTAGGCTGTCGTACTTTTGTGTGGTCGTGTGTGTGCAAGTCCGTTCGTAAGAAAGTCTGCCGCAAGTCCGCCGAAGGTACGTCGGAAGTCTGTCGGACAGGCTGTCGGACTTTTGTAGACGAAAAGTCCGACCGTGTGTACGCGGCATAATACTCAACTAGTGAATGGTAGCGTTCAAAACATTCACCAATGCAAAGACCAGGATTGTCAGGACAGGAGGGACAATAATAGCGGGTGTCACGCCTATATCCGCGCTTGCTGCAGACACGACATCTTTTTTGGGGGGTTCGCTGGGTAGGGGTACTCGGGAGGACATAAAAATGCCTCTCATGCAGCTGACTGCATTTGGTTGGGGATGTGAATGGGGGAATTATGGGCGCTGCAGAAGCAGTGGGTTCCCAATTAGGATTGGCGAATGCAGCAGGAACGGCACTATGGGCTCGACGGGCCTGTGTTTGTCTTCTTCTTGGTGGCAGCGGGACACTACTTGTGCTTGCCACCTCACCAGCTTGAACTGCACTTATGGGACTCGCCACGTCACCAAGTGTTACTACAGTGCTGGTTTGACTACGACCGGGGTGTACTAGGCCGCTGGTGCTTGCCAGTTCACCAAAACGTTACCAAAAAAAACTGTTAGCGATCGCAGGGATCAGGCCTGACTCTGCGAACGCTGCAGTTATGCGTTTAGTGTTTTGTAAGTGTCAGTGATCGATCGATACTGCACTTGGGTGGGCTGGGCTGGGCTGGGCGGAGGGGCAAAACGCAGGTGCTAGCAGGTATCTGGGCTGATCCCACTAACACTGCGTTTTTGGGAACCCTAAACTGCTGGGGACGCCAGTATAGATCTGATCGGATCAGATATTGATCCGATCAAATACTATACCACTAAGGGAGGCGTATGGTACGTGCGTGGGTGTTAGCGCTACTGGCACTAACCTGACGCTGCCTGGGGATGGTGCTTGCCAGTTCACCAAAACGCTACCAAAAAAACTGTTAGCGATCGCAGGGATCAGGCCTGACTCTGCGAACGCTGCAGTTATGTGTTTAGTGTTTTGTAAGTGACAGTGATCGATCGATACTGCACTTGGGTGGGCTGGGCTGGGCCGGGAGGAGGGGCAAAACGCAGGCGCTAGCAGGTATCTGGGCTGATCCCGCTAACACTGCGTTTTTGGGAACCCTAAACTGCTGGGGACGCTAGTATAGATCTGATCGGATCAGATATTGATCCGTTCAGATACTATACCACTAAGGGAGGCGTATGCTGCGTGCGTGGGTGTTAGCGCTACTGGCGCTAATCTGACGCTGCCTGGGGCGACGCATATCACTGCCGGGCGATCAGGGGGCTAAACATTTATTCGGTAATAAACGGCGGGTGCCCTGACACTATAAAAAATAAACGAACTAACCAGCGTCACCCGTAACGGTTATACGGTGATCAGTGGTGAAAGGGTTAGCTAGGGGGCAATCAAGGGGTTAAAACATTTATTAGATAGTATATGGGGGTCCCTGTCGCTATAAAACGCTGACGGCGAACCTAAATATTTACGTCCCTAACTAGCGTCACCAGCGACACTAATACAGCGATCAGAAAAATGATCGCTTAGTGACACTGGTGACGGGGGGTGATCAAGGGGTTAAAACTTTATTAGGGGGGGTTAGGGGGGTACCCTAGACCTACAGGGGGCTAACAGTAATGCCGCGTACACACGGTCGGACTTTTCGTCTACAAAAGTCCGATGGATGCCAACGGACTAAAGCTGGCTGACAATCCGATCGTGTGTGGGCTTCCCCGGACTTTCAGCGGACTTTTCCAGCCTCAAATCTGACGGACTTTAGATTTGAAACATGCTTCAAATCTTTACGTCGTAACTACGCCGGACCCAGAAATCCGCTCGTCTGTGTGCTAGTCCGACGGACAAAAACCCACGCTAGGGCAGCTATTGGCTACTGGCTATCAACTTCCTTATTTTAGTCCGGTGTACGTCATCACGTACGAATCCGTCAGACTTTTGTGTGATCGTATGTAGGCAAGTCCGTTCGTAAGAAAGTCTGCCGCAAGTCCGCCAAAAGTCCTACAAAAGTCCGTCGAAAGTCTGTCGGACAGGCTGTCGGACTTTTGTAGACGAAAAGTCCGACCGTGTGTACGCGGCATAACTGTCCTACCACTTCTAACTGTCACAAACTGACACCATGCAGTAATCAGGAAAAAAAAACCTGCTTGGTGTCAGTGTCACAGGGAGGGGGAGGGGTGATTGGGGGGGTGATCGGGGGGCGATCGGGGGGGGGGGTCGGGGGTGCTTAGTGTGCCTGGCATGTTCTACTGTGTGTGTGTGTGTGTTTTACACTTACTCAGATGTCTTCTCTCCTCGGCGCCGGAACGGAAACTGCCGAGCCGAGGAGAGATGACTATACACAGGCAGGGGATGTTTCTCATTGGCTGGGAGCGATCGCGAGGGGGGGCCATGATCAGATGGCCTCCCCCTCGTCTCTCAACGCTCCCAGACAAATGCCGACCGCCGCTGGCACCGGGGGACCCCCCGCCCGCGGGAAGGCAATCACGTACCAGGTACATGATTTTGCCTTCCCGTGCCATTCTGCTCACGTATATAGGCGTGAGGCGGTCGGCAAGTGGTTAAAGTGTAACTAAAGGCTTTTTTTTTTAGTTTTGGATAGAGGGGAGAAGAGATTAGAACACTTGTCAGTTTGTATCATGATCTGTGCCTCTATTAGGGAGATTCACCCTCTCTATTTATCCTGTTTACCATTATCAGTGAAAATAAAATAAAATCCCAAATTTTGGGTTGTCCCCAGAAAAGTAATAGAGGGGAAATATTCTAATGGGGACACTTGTTCTGGTGACCTGGGGGTCCCCAAGAAATTCCCTTAATTTGCAGGGATTTCCTCTCACTTCCTCTTTTTTTTTTTTAAAAGGTAAATTTTTATTTGTTTTTTTGGTACAAAACAGACAAACAAACATAAATACACATATGGTTATAAAGGAGCAGCGCTGTGACAAACCATGTAATACGAAGGCATACAATAAATATTCTCAAAAGTTCATTATTTGTATAATAAACAAAGTGTAAATAAGTATAGAAAGTCCCATTCAAAGGATCCTAGACAGCAGATACGTGGGTAGGTAGATGGCAGTTAATTCTTAGTCCTTCACCGCACCACTGTGATAATAATACAAATGCGCGCTTACCAAACAGCAAGCTTAGGAAGCTTGTGACCTTAACCCGGTCGGGGCCTTTCCAGGAGGGACCATCAAAGGAGAAACAGACCACCTTCGCTTGGGATAAGCACGCTGTTCAGCAGTTAACACTAATAGGAGAAATACCCCTGGCTAGGGATAAGCCTCAGGAGAAGTATGGCAAGAAAAGAAGGAGGGCAACATAGCGTGATCCTGCTTTCAATGTTTAATAAAATCAAATGGAAATACACTTACATTTGGATGATAAAAACAAGCACATAAGCCGGCCGGCTAGAAACGATCGCCCGTCCTACAGACGGTAATGCAGCACGTCAGCACGTCAGCACGCCCGACGTACGTTTCGTCACACTCTGACGACGTCAGAGTGTGACGAAACGTACGTCGGGCGTGCTGACGTGCTGACGTGCTGCATTACCGTCTGTAGGACGGGCGATCGTTTCTAGCCGGCCGGCTTATGTGCTTGTTTTTATCATCCAAATGTAAGTGTATTTCCATTTGATTTTATTAAACATTGAAAGCAGGATCACGCTATGTTGCCCTCCTTCTTTTCTTGCCATACTTCTCCTGAGGCTTATCCCTAGCCAGGGGTATTTCTCCTATTAGTGTTAACTGCTGAACAGCGTGCTTATCCCAAGCGAAGGTGGTCTGTTTCTCCTTTGATGGTCCCTCCTGGAAAGGCCCCGACCGGGTTAAGGTCACAAGCTTCCTAAGCTTGCTGTTTGGTAAGCGCGCATTTGTATTATTATCACAGTGGTGCGGTGAAGGACTAAGAATTAACTGCCATCTACCTACCCACGTATCTGCTGTCTAGGATCCTTTGAATGGGACTTTCTATACTTATTTACACTTTGTTTATTATACAAATAATGAACTTTTGAGAATATTTATTGTATGCCTTCGTATTACATGGTTTGTCACAGCGCTGCTCCTTTATAACCATTTATATAAGTAACGTGTATCTTACTTTTAGCAGCTGCTTTTGTATATTGTTTTTGATCACTGATTGTTTTATGGTTTCATAATTTTAATTTGTCCTTGCACAAGTATTATTCACTAATATCCCCTCACAGCGCGGTGTTTTCCTTTTGTTTTTCATAAATACACATATTCTGAGCGAACGTCGCTCAATCTAATACAGAGTGTAAGACACTAGTATACATTTGGCACACGTGTTTTCATATTATACAGTTGCATATATCTGTTCAGTTTCTATTAAACTTTGTATCATTAACTGGAGTTTCTTTATAATCTTTATATGGTAGATGTAATAGTATTTTCAGAACTAGTCCACAGACCCCATATTTTGTGGATTTTTTTTGGGCATCCTCTAGCTTCATATGTTAGTTTGTATAGTGGTATAGCCTGATTAACAATGTTCAGCCAGAATGCTATCGTAGGTGGGGATTGTGATTTCCAATGGATAGTGATCGATTTTTTGGCATAAAACAGTACAATTCTTAGGAATGTTTGCTTATTTTTAGATACTCTCATCGTCCACATATCCTAGTAAACATCTCAGGGGGTTGCAGATATTAGGCAATTGAGTCAAGGAACTGACAAAAGCAGTAACCCCTGACCAGAACCGCCTGATCTCGGTGCACTCCCACATCAGATGGAAAAAGGTGGCATCCACAATGCTGCATCTAGAACACACTGCCGATGGAAGTTTTCTGAGTTTGAATAATAAGGATGGCGTAAAATATGCTCTATATAATAGTTTGGTCTGTATGACCCTGTCCCTGGAAGAGATGACAGAGGGGACCTGGAGGGGCAGTATGTCCTGCCAAATGTCCTCCGTCAGCTCGGGGATATCAGCTTTCCACTTATTAAACGTGTTACTGAGTCTGTGCTTTGTGGTATGCAGTAGGGTTTTATAGTATGTGGAGATCAGTTTGTCATGAGAAGGATCTATTAGTAGGTGCTCTAGCGGAGATAATTGAACAGTTATATTACGCAGCCAAACTGGGTGGTTGCCGTGTGGCGTATTTGCAAGTAAAGAAAGTAAGCTGTGCGTGGCAGCTGGTAGTCCTGGCGAAATTCCTCAAATGACCGAAACGTATTGTTTGAGAACAAATGCATTATGCCGCGTACACACGGTCGGACTTTTCGTCTACAAAAGTCCAACGGACGCCGACGGACTAAAGCTGGCTGGTAATCCGTTCGTGTGTGGGCTTCTCCGGACTTTCAGCAGACTTTTTCAGCCTCAAATCCGACGGACTTTAGATTTGAAACATGCTTCAAATCTTTACGTCGTAACTACGACGGACCCGAAATCCGCTCGTCTGTGTGCTAGTCCGACGGACAAAAACCCATGCTAGGGCAGCTATTGGCTACTGGCTATGAACTTCCTTATTTTAGTCCGGTGTACGTCATCACGTACGAATCCGTCGGACTTTTGTGTGGTCGTGTGTAGGCAAGTCCGTTCGTTAGAAAGTCTGCTGCAAGTCCGCCGAAAGTCCGCCGGAAGTCTGTCGGACAGGCTGTCGGACTTTTGTAGACGAAAAGTCCGACCGTGTGTACGCGGCATTATAGTTTTAACCCCTTTTTTCGACCAGTATTCCCCATCTGTCCTACGGGCGAATTCCTGTAGATTTGGGTTCCCCCATAATGGAGTATTTGGGGAGTAGATACGATGCACAGTATCTGGCAGCATTTTAGTTCGTTTAAAAATTCGTAGAGTCATTTCAAGGATTTTAGTGCTTTCCCTCCCTCTAAGAGATAGACGGTGGACCAGATACTGTAGGGATTCGTAAGAGGTGAGTATGGCTGCTTCTAGGGTCGTAGCCGCATTGTTGGCTTCAGGGAAAAACCACCAATGCGCATGAACCAGTTGTGCGGCAATGTAGTATGTCTGGAGGCATGGTAATGCCAGTCCTCCCTCCAACACCGGCAGTTGAAGAGTATTTTTTGCAATTCTCACTGCTCCCCCCTTCCAAATGAAGGCGATAAGGATCGAATCAATCTCTTTAAATTTAATTTTTGTAATGTATACCGATGAGTTGCACAGGAGATATAGAAAACGTGGGAGGAAGATCATTTTAAAGATGTTTATCCTACCTAATATCGTTAAGGTGAGATTGGTCCATGTCTTTAGTGTGGTCTTCATTCTGCTAATAAGTGGGTCTAGATTATATTTAACATAGGAGGAAAGAGGATGTTGGATCATGACCCCCAAGTATCTGAAAGAGTCAACTATCTGTAGCGGGCAAGAGGGAGGGAGTGTAAACACCGCCTCCTGATCTATCTTAAACATAAGGGATTTGTCCCAATTAACTGAGAAGAGGCCAAACTGTTGAATAATTTCCAGCAGGGTTGGGAGAGACGATTGGGGGTCCGCCAAGTATATTAACATGTCATCAGCGTATAAAGATACTTTCTCTTCTAGGCCCCCAATCGTCAGTCCCTTTATTTCCCCGCTGGATCTTATCAGTGCCGCCAGAGGTTCTATCGCAATTGCAAATAGCAACGGCGACAGGGGGCAGCCCTGCCTAGTACCCCTTTTGATCAGGAATGGGTCGGTTACTGATGTATTTATCCGCAGCCTAGCGGTAGGTTTTGAATATAACAGTTGAACCCACTTGATAAAGGTATTTCCAAGCCCAAATTTCGCCAGGACTTCCAGCAAATAAGGCCACTCGACTGAGTCAAATGCCTTGTGCGCATCTAAGGCCAGCACCGCTCTGGTCCCCACAACATCATGGGTGGCTTGCAAATTTGTAAACATTCTTCGTAAATTTATGGATGTTGATCGTCTTGGAATGAATCCAGTCTGATCTGCCCCAATAATGGTGGTAATAACTGAGTTCAATCTCCGGGCGAGCACCTTGGCTAAAATCTTGACGTCTGAGTTAATCAATGATATTGGTCTATATGACTCACACAGTAGATGGTCTTTATGAGGTTTGGGGATGAGGACAACCAGTGCCTCTGACATAGAGGGTGGTAACTGTCCTGCTTTTATGGCAAAATTATAAACTTTTAGTAAATGGGGTATCAAAAGTTCCTTGAATTGTATATACCATTCTATGGGGAAGCCATCCAGTCCCGGTGTTTTGTTTCTGGCAAAGGACTGTATGGCTTCTCCAATCTCCTCCTCTGTCAGAGGATCGTCAAGGAGTGAGGCCTGTTCTTCTTGGAGCTTTGGTAGCGAAATGCCAGCCAAGTAATCATCTAGTTCTACAATAGTATAGTGAGCTTTGGTAGCATATAACGAAGAGTAGAATTTCACAAAAGCATCTACTACCTCCCCACTCTGTTCCACCACTGTACCTACTATATTCTTAATTCTTGGAATACTGCACGGTTGATAATCAGGCCTAGCCAAATACGCTAGTAATCGGCTATTTTTGTCTCCAAACTCAAAGATTCGCTGGTTTTGATACAGCAATCTCTTCTGAGTGCGCTCTAAAAGGACTAGATCCAGGTCTCTAGATCTATATTTCCAGGTATTATGTGTTGCTGGTGTAGGGGTTGTGGAATAAGCAGCCTCGGCTGCCCTGAGATCCTTCTCCGCGTCCTTTAATTTGGACTGGGATGCTTTGCGGGCCTGCCCAATCGCCGCTGCAAAAATGCCATGCGTGGTGGCCTTAAAGGCATCCCAGGTCAATGGGACAGAGACATTTTGACGGTTACGCAACCAATATGCTTTCATTTCCGCTGTGCTTTGATCTACCACCATTTGATCTGCTAGCCACAGTGGGCTCAGTCGCCACATGCGGTATGAGGTGGGGGGGCCCAGGGCAAGGTCCACCATTAAAGGGGAGTGGTCAGACACCGCCCTAGGGAGATATTTGGCCTCGACCACCCTATTCAATAACTCAGATGAAACCAAACACAAATCAATCCGGGACAGAGTACCATGCGTTTCAGACTGACATGAGTACTCTCTCCCGTCCGCGTGCTTCCACCTCCAGGTCTCCACCAGGTCAAATTGGGTCAAAAAAGAGTATAGGGGTGTGTGGGGGAATGTAGAACACCTGAACCTGTCTATGGAATTATCGAGTACTGTGTTAAAGTCCCCTGCTATCAGCAGAGGGCCTTCTGCTATTGTCAAGAGGGAACTCATTACCCGTTCGAAAAACAATTTAGTAAAGGGTGGTGGGACATATAGGCTTGTAACCGTATAAGGCTTACCCCATAATTCAAGTACCACAATAACAAAACACCCGTTAGGGTCGGTCTTAATATGTTTTATGGTGATAGGTGCTGATTTTGCTATAAGTATAGACGTGCCTCTGGCATACGTGGAGTAGGTAGAGTGTATAGCATAGGCAATTTTTGCTCTCTTTAGAGCCATTACTCTTGACCCTTGAAGGTGGGTTTCCTGGAAGAGGATCACGTGTGGACTGTGTCTTGCCAAATATTCAAACATCAATGACCTTTTGACCTTAGGGTTAAGCCCCCTAACATTCCATGAAACTATACGGAGTTTAGACATGTGTATAAGCAAGTTATAACTATCCGAGCCCATTTCTCGCCGCTCGCCAGAACCCAGCCCCTGACGAGGTCCAGCGAGCCCCGAGAAATAGACCAAGACATAAACATCTCTGATATTTTACTCAACAATCCTTGAATCTCAATTTTGGATTGCAAAAACTGTAGGACCAAAAAAGCGTTATTAAAGTATGTATACACAATTGAACACCAGTGTCGTTTGTAGCTAACCATGGCTTTAAAGCAAAACCTCTTAAAAGATTCCCCAACAAATTTTCCCTCCCTAACCCTCCCGGCTCTCATCCCCCAACATATGAGAGCTTTGTTCTCATAACCAGACCTATTTGGCAGGAGGGTCATGGCTCAGACCCCTAACCAACTAGTCTCAGGAGACGCGTAAAGGTCCACAACTCTGGGTCTCCATCCGCATTTGACCGCACAGATTAAAGAATGTGTGGTATCTCTTGGCCTAAAAAATCATGGTGACAAAAAATAATAATAATTGTAGAAGAAAAAAGAGAAAGAATCAGAGAGGATGATAAGCTGCTGATTGGCATCCAAGGATAGTAGAGGTGTCTTCTACTTCAGAAAGATTCAGGATGTAAAGTCCCGTATCGGCTGTATGTAGATGGGTGTGTATCTTCTACTTCTGGGGATGCAGGATACAAAGTCCCATGTTATCTGCGTGTGGGTGGGGATAGATGAAGTAGAGGGGGCAAAATGAACAAGACAAAAACAAGGCCCCTCCAGGTTTCCTCATTTCCATGTTTCCCCCATCTACCGGCAATGGGGTATAGTGAAGGTGGCTTGGTGGGCTTCATGCAGGGTGAGGCACTACCGGGGAGGAGATCTCCTATCCTGGTTTCTGCGATTCGGATGTCCTAAGGTGTCCACCCATTGCGATGCCTCCCTGGGATCCGTAAAAAAGTAGGCCTTGCCCTGGTAGATGATTCGCAAACGTGCAGGATATAACATGCCATATGGAAGGTGAAGCTCCCGTAACCTGCGTTTAATTGCCAGGAAAGTGGCTCTCTGCTTCTGCGTAGCTATGGAGAAGTCAGGGAAAATGGTGATGCCATTGCCATTAAAGGAAACTTTGCCCCTCTCTCTAGCCACTCTGAGAATAGCCTCTCTGTCTCGGAAGTGTAGCAGCTTTATAATCATGGCGCGTGGTGGGGACCCAGGTGGCAGAGGGCGCATGGGGATTCTGTGCGCCCTTTCTATGGCGAACATCGGTGAGAAGGTGTTGGCCCCAAACTCATTCAACAGCCATCTTTCCATGAATGTTTCTGGTGTTTTGCCCTCAGCACCCTCTGGGAACCCCAAAAAACGCAGGTTGTTTCTTCTTAAGCGGTCTTCCATATCAGTGATCTTATCTGTAGTGTACTCATGAGCCTGCCGCAGCTCCCTCATAGAGCTCTGCAAGGGACGTGTTTCATCCTCCATGTCACTAATACGTTGCTCAGCATTAGTCACTCTATGGCGGATATTGTGCACATCCTGTTTCAAAAAGGATAATTCTGTCTTGATAGTGTCCATTTGTGTGGTGAGAGAAGCATGGCAGTGCTGGATGGCTGCCATAATCTGGGCCAGTGATGGCTCTGCAGGGCCTGTATCATCCCTGTCTGTTCTGGGGGATTGAGGATCATGTCCCTCCGCAGGGGAGAGCAAGAGAGGATCTTCTGGGCTTAAGGTAGGGGGGGATCTCTGTGACTCACCCTTCCCCTTGAGCTGCTTCCAGGGTGTGGATGTGGAGGCTGCTTGTCGCTGTGTGATCCCCTCATGCTGGTCGGCGCCATTTTGCTGCGGCCTGCTTGGCGGTAACGGCGGCTCGATTCCCGAGGCCTCCTCCATCGGTGGGCCGTATTTGACCATTCCCGGATGGTCACAGTGCTCTCTGGGTGCTGTGGGGGTATATGAGACCCTCGGATACCGGCCTGGATAACAGGATCTGGGCAGGATGTGTGCGGTGCAGACGGAGCTCAGGCTGAGCCCGTCCTCACATCCCAGGTGCTGGCCATGCCCCCCTCACTTCCTCTTTGGCTATAGGACAGGAAGTGAAGGGGAATCTCCCCAATGGGACCCAGGTGCCAAAAATGAATCTTACAGGGGTTATAACACTTTCTTGCTCTATCCAAAATTAAAAAAAGTTTTGTCTATAGTTCTACTTTAAAGTATCATTTTTAATTTTGAACTGAGTGTGCCTGTAATATATTTCTCAAATATAAAGATACGAATGGGGAAGTATACAATATATGCTCAAAAACATTGTAAGTGATGCATGTTTGTGCATTTTCTTTCTAAAAGCTGACATTAAATATATGCGCTTGTGTTGCAGGGCATTTTTGAGGTGTGTTTTTTTTTTTTTTTTTTTGCATTTTATGATATGTTGCCACACACAAATGCCTTTGATAGGTCCAGAGGTTCATTTTAACCCCTGAAGCACTGGAAGATCACAGCTGCTGTAAGTATTATCCCTTGTGCTGATTGAAAAAAAATAAAATAAACTTAGCCAATTGAGTATCAGGCTATAACATCAATGTCATTACCAGGACATTTTTCAGTTTTCAGTGCTTTGATTGACAATTATTTCGTCATTCAACACTGTATTCATGCATAATTTGATCAAAAATAAATCAATTTCTATGCCACATCCCTAAGTCTAATATACAATTGTAGCAAAAATTTGGTGAGACTTTTACGGTGCATTTGTAAAACAGTCATTTTCAACCACTGCAGTAATTCATACAAACATCATAGTCTTTCCGCCCAATGCGTTTCATGTACATAGTCCTCTTCTTCAGGAGATAACAGACATTGGTTGTTGCCATCTAGATAGAGTGACAATAATTGTTTTCAAATAAATAATCATAATATCCACATATCATGCCACAATTCTTCCCCAGGGACCGTAGTGTGCACTTGATTATTTCCTATAATTCAACTATACCTGGCGCGGGCATCCCCGAGGGGGCTCCCTCCTCCTCCAACCTCCAACCTCCAGTTATAATTAATCCATTTATCTATTTCATTGTTTTCTTTGATTGGTATGTACCAAAGGTACTAACTACAGCTATTGCTATTATTTATTTATAAATCTTATATTGAAATAAACTGTATATGTTCTCCTCCCAGGGGGTTCTATCAGGGATTAAGCAACACATACCTTGGTTCTAATGGTCTGCCCCCAACTCAAACTGTAGTATTTACCTTTTATATTGTAGCCATATCATGTGATTTTAAACATCTCAATCATTCTTGCTGTTGTGATGACATAGGTAGAGAATCATAGGAAATAATTAAGTGCAGACTATAGTCCCTGAGGAGGAATTGTGGCATGATATGTCGAACTCTGTTATATTATTATGTTTATTTATTTGAAAACAATTTTTGTCACTCTATCTAGATGGCAACAACCAATGTCTGTTAACTCCTAAAGAAGAGGACTATGGCCATGAAACGCGTTGTTTGTATGAATTACTGCAGTGGTTGAAAATGACTGTTTTACAAATGCACTTTATTATGAATTTGTTACTGCATGTCTAAATTTTTAAAACTGAAATAAAATGTTATTTTTTTTAAGAATATGCCGTGCCTCAAAAGTCCCACACAATGTTGCTACAATTGTCACCCTGGTATACTATATTCATGCAAATTAATTATATATATATATTTTTGAGACAGAAAACTTTCATTTGGTGGTATTTAAAAAATTATGTTTATATTTTTAACATGAAAAGTAAAAAAGACCAGAAATAAAAATAAAAAAAACATTTTTTTTTACTTTCTGCTAAAAAAAAATGCCAGAATAGTACAAAACTCTCTGAAATTACCTTTTTTTGGTTAGTAGACACCCTAAGGTAATTTAATTTTTGTCAACATTTTTTCGTAAATGAAGAGACATCCTGGTACTGAGAGGACATGGAACTTGAGAATGGTGCAGAAGATACAAACAGGAAAGAGGAAGATGAAGGGGAGGGGTTAATTTACTGGTCACATACAGTTTCAGGATGGAGATAATGGGGTTAATGTTCAGATGTGCAGGATAAGGGAGGTGAGGGGTTAATTTACAAATCACCGGGAACAATATTGGAGATAGCATAGGTAGAAGAGGAGGGGATAGGAAAGGGTAAAAAAAATCCTTGTGTTACTACAATAGATTAAATGAATCTGCAGCCTGCAGCCTCTGATCCATTCATTCTGTGCCCATTCATAAGTACTGTACTCTCTCTTTTTCCTGTTGTATGGGGAAGGTGAGGGATCAACACTGTAAATAGTACAATGTGATGTACCCTTGGATCGGCTGGGTACAGTGTCTCTGTGACACCGCCCGATGGCTATTTAACAGCTTGCCAACTATATACTGTACATTTACGGTGGCAAGGTGACTCTCCTGCACAGGATCACGTACCTAGTACGTGATCCTGTACTTCCGGCCAGAGCGGCAATCTGCCTATGTAAATAAGACAGATTGCCATTCTGTCAGTAGGTAAGGCTTTGATCCTGTGTTCCTGCAAAGCAGGAACACAAATCTTTGTCTTCCTATAGTAAAAGCATCTCCCACACAAGGAGTAAGCACATGTTAGGAACACATTTAACCCTTTGATGGCCCCTGATGTTAACCCCTTCCCAGCCAGTGTCATTAGTACATTGACAGTTCAAATTTTTAGCACTGATCACTGTATGAGTGTCACTGGTCCCCAAAAAGTGTCAAAAGTGTCAGGTAGTGTCCTGATTTGTCCTCTGCAATATCGCAGTCCCACTATAAGTCGCTGATCGCCGCCATTACTACCAGAAAAAAAAAAAAATTAATAAATATATCCCATAGTTTGTAGGCGCTATAACTTTTACGCAAACCAATCAATATAAGCTTATTGGAATTTTTTTTTTACCAAAAATATGTAGCAGAATACATATTGGCCTAAATTTACAAAATTATATTTTTTACATTTTTGTTATTGGATATGTTTTAAAGCAGAAAGTAAAAATTGCTGGTTTTTTTTTTTTTCAAAATTGTCAGTCTTTTATTGTTTATAGCACAAAAAATAGAAACCGCAGAGGTGATCAAATGCCACCAAAAAAAAGCTCTATTTGTAGGGAAAAAAAAGGACATAAATTTAAATAAAGTGTTGCATGACCACGCAATTGTCCGTTAAAGTAACGCAGTGCCGTATCTCAAAAAATGGCCTGGTCACGAAGGGGGGTAAATCTTCCGGAGGTCAAGTGGTTAACTAACCAGCGCCGTTCGTAAACGGCACTTGGTAAATAAAAGGCCACCAATCTGCCTTTGAAAAAGTAGCATTAGTATAAAGGTTTAATCACCTTTAATTAATTATAGTACTAAACTGATCAGGTTGAAATAGACAGACAGGCTGTAGTTCCACCGATGTCAGAACACAACTCCAGCTTCCAGTATTTTTGTCAAAGCTTAGCTGAACAAGCTGAAGTTAGAAGCGGATTGGCTGCCATGTACAGCTGCACCAGATTTTGCACTCTCCAGTTTTAGTAAATCAACCCCACTGCATTTTTCTCTCCATTCAAAGGAGAAAAAAACACAGAGGTAGGCTGAACATTGACTGATCACTGTGATAGCCAATCAGAGGCTATCATAGAAATCAGGCGATCAGGAACTGGGTCTCATGGTTCCCAATAGTTAGCACGAGACCCCCGTCTGTGTGCTGGCCTCACAATTCAGTGTGCTTCCAGCACAAACACATCTTGAAAGAAGACCCACGTCCGTGAAGCTGCATATACTGTATTTGTACACTTCGTGGGAAGGGGATAAAGTGTAACTAAAGGCAAAGCTTTTTTTTAATTTTAGATTTTTAGTAAGAAAGTTTAGAAAGTTATAACCTCCATTATAATTTTTTTTTTTGCCATCTCCTTTGTGGAGATTTTCCTTCACTTTCTGTCCCATACCAAAACAGGAAGTGAGAAAAAATCCCTCCAAAGTGAAGTGTCACCAGAACTAGTGCCCCCACTGGAAGATTTCCCCTCTATTTCTGTTAAACCTGAACAAATAGAGAGGGTCTCTGTAACCAGGGCACAGGCAGCAATAAAATCTGACAGGTATTCTAATCCCTCTCCACTCCTTCCAAAACTACAAAAGAAAAAAAATGATGCCTTTAGTGGGGGAGGCAATATCGCACTGAGGAATCCACTGTTCATTTATTCTCATATTGATTGATCTAAAAGCACAAACTCCACCCCACAGTCTGCTGTTGGTGACATTAGCATTGGCGAGGGAGCTTGTGGATAGCACATTGCAAGGGAAAGGGTAGGTATAAGCAAAGTTTAGTTCCACTTTAGTTTAAACAGATTTATTGGCTTCAGTGCAATTACAATGTTTCCTAGACAGCATTAGCTGTTCATTCACTCATTTCCCTGTTTTCTAGAATTGCTCTTTAATTCATGAAAAGCAATCATGTAATTTACACACATTGGTTTCAATAGAAAATACAGTTGCAGACAATAATTTACTTTATGTTTTTATTCACTTTTAAATCAACATATAAAATACACTGTATTTGTAACAGAAGGTAATATTACTGGCTGCAGAACTCCTCTCTTCCACAAGATGGCAGTAGCAAGTGTGCTTTATTTAGCTTGTGACTGACTTTAAAGCGGGGGTCCACCTATCTATCGTTTTTTTTTTTTTTAGTTCATTCACAAACTTTTCTTCTCAGCATTACATACTCACATATTGTGTGTAATATGTCCGCCTGTGTCAGATTTCGTCGGAAAGAATAACTTATATTATTCACTGCAGGCGGTTTCCATCTTCATTGTGGGCATTTGAAGCCCACAAGCATTTATTTCCTGGATGTGGTGAATGCTGTGCTCCCAGCATTCACTGCTCGTTCCCGCACATGCTCAGTGGCATCCTGGGAAGCCTGAGACTAGCTCCCAGGAGTCTGGGAGAGGCTAGAAACACGCCTACTCCCACGGGAGGAGAACCAGGAAGTGCAAAGAAGAATAGAAAAATAAAAGGTAATTACAGCGATTTAAATTTTTTTAAACGGCATGTCAGCATCTAGGCAAGGAAGAGAATACATACAGATATTGTTCAAAATTTGAGTGGAACCCCGCTTTAAGACTGTGGTACTCTGGGAGATGAATCTGTAGGAGGATCTGAGCCATGACCATGATTGGGAAATAAACTACAATACCCAGTGATACCTGAGAGCAGGAAGGGTCTGATAAAAGGAAAATCCCAGAAAGGAGCTAGGGAGCATACCAACCGGCAACTATGCACACCTAAACATCTAACTGCAACAACTGTGCACACCTAAACATCTAACTGCAGCAACTGTGCACACCTAAACATCTAACTGCAGCAACTGTGCACACCTAAACATCTAACTGCAGCAACTGTGCACACCTAAACATCTAACTGCAGCAACTGTGCACACCTAAACATCTAACTACTGCAACTGTGCACACCTAAACATCTAACTGCAGCAACTTTGCACACCTAAACATCTAACTGCAGCAACTGTGCACACCTAAACATCTAACTGCAGCAACTTTGCACACCTAAACATCTAACTACTGCAACTGTGCACACCTAAACATCTAACTGCAGCAACTTTGCACACCTAAACATCTAACTGCAACAACTGTGCACACCTAAACATCTAACTGCAGCAACTTTGCACACCTAAACATCTAACTACTGCAACTGTGCACACCTAAACATCTAACTGCAGCAACTTTGCACACCTAAACATCTAACTACTGCAACTGTGCACACCTAAACATCTAACTGCAGCAACTTTGCACACCTAAACATCTAACTGCAGCAACTGTGCACACCTAAACATCTAACTGCAGCAACTGTGCACACCTAAACATCTAACTGCAGCAACTGTGCACACCTAAACATCTAACCGCAGAAACTGTGTACACCTAAACATCTAACTGCTGCAACTGGGCCTGCCTCTGTCTAAAGTACTCATCTGTCTCTAAAAATTCCCCTGCTTTACTAAAACCAACTTCTCAGGTAACAATACTTTAACACCCAGTTTATAAACACACTCTTATTTCCTTGCGCGCCAGTGCCTCCAATGGGCCCCAACGTAGCCAGCAAAAGACTCACCTCAAAGACTATACTCAAATCACTTTATCCTAAAGGCCAAAGCCTTTGTTGAACTTGAAGTCCTGGAGAGCTGGAGAGGACAACACACAGCAAGGTTTTACACGATCGAAGTTTCCCACTTTGTGTTACATGCAATACTTACCACTGCACTGATCGGGTCCCTATGATGATCTGAGGCACCACCGCAGGAGCCCAGCACGGGAGTTATACAGCTGACATGCCTGCTATGATTCTCTGTAATGGGGGATCATTTATGTCCGGTAAGAAGTAACCCCTTCTATACTGGTGGTGGCTCACATCTCTTGCTGCACAACAGTTGAAGAATTTCTTATGGATGGACTTTTGCAATTTGTGTTTTGCACGGGTGGATTATTTATTACCTATTGAGAGACTTTTTTTCTTTTTATTATTTATTGTTTTATGTGCACTCAAGGTTTATTAATAACGAGCGTAGAGTATATCAATAAGGCTATACTTATTGGTCTCATTTATCACTGATCACTTAATAATTTTCATTCATTAGCGCGATTCAGGTGTTTTTTCTATTTTGATTGGGTATATGTGTGTCATATATTTTGAATTGCAGCTCTTACGATTATTGGTTCACGGTATATGTTTTTGAATTTCTTTATCGCAGTTTTATTTTTTCTTTCTGTGACAGACCTAGCCGGGAGAGAGACTTTTGGAGGGGACTGTATGCTAGCCTCTTGCCATCGATCGTGGGCCCTTGCATTTGGGGGAACGGTGCTCTTTGTGAGCTGTATGTCTGGGGACCCTTGAGGTGGTATTAATGTGGATTCGGGTCCTGGTCCCCCAGGACACACAGACTCTGGGGACCCTGCATTTGCCATATTGGAATAGTGGCTGATTCATAATGCTGGGACAGATACTGTTAGGAGATGTAAATTCCAACACCTGTCTGTCTGTTGTCTGCTAAAATGTGTATTGTAAATAAGTCTACTATGGGATCTAAGAGTCATTAGATCCCCATTGTTGTTTGTGTTAATTAACTCTGCTATTGTGTGAAGAAGAGTCTATGTTGATTGTGATAATGTTGATTGGATTTTCTGAACTACAAGACGGCCAGTCTGGCCTAAAGGTCATGTCTGAGTCATCTAGGCTGTCTAAAGGGATTAATTAGCTCATGTTAATTAGGTTAATTAGGTTAATTAGGTTACAGCTGTATTGTTAGAGTAATATGAGCAGGAGGTCTGCACCTCCTCTTTTATTGTATAAATAAGACTGTATTCCTGTCAATAAAGTGAGATTCCTGGTTGAACTTACATACAGCCTGCCTGGTGTTTGTTCTGAGCTATCACAACTGGGTTAGAACGGCACAGAGCTGTAGTTCTAATCCCGGAGCATCGGATGACTGAACAATCAGACGTTGCAATCTGATTCAATAGCTGCAGAGGAGTGTCGGGAGAGTGGAACCGAGCGAGCAAGGGGCTCGTTACACTTTCTCTTTCCTTATCCCTCAGGCCTAAACCTAGCCCTTTGTTTGGGACTTGGTGAAGGCAATTGTGCATTCATTATTGTGTTCATGCTGGTTGACTTTAATGTGCCAATATACTCTGTGATATTTTTATGACCTTAACCTGCCAATACAGTCTATATAACTAATAAATGAAATCATTGCCACGCTACCAATCTCTATATAAAAACATGTGTACTATCATGAAACCTTAAAAAAGACAAATATTCCCGCAAAAAAATATAACAGTACAAGAATAGATAATAAACAAATATGAAAATATCTACTAAATAATCATGCTAGTTCATATAATTAAACATAAAGGGGTTTACTAAAGGCAAAAAGACTGCACTTTGCAAAGATCTTAGTAAATGAGCAGAAGCTCTGCTGACTTACATCATACAATCATGTGCAAGCAAAAATTCAGTTTTTTTTTTATTATTCATGCATGTGATGGGTACTTTTTGCAAAGTGAAGCTTTACCTCATTTACTAAGCTCTGGAGCAACTGCCCTTTGCAAAATGCACAGTCTATTTGCCTTTAGTAAATCAGTCCCAAAGTAACAGTTCATCAAATAAAGGTGATGTTAAGAAATGTCCAGTGCTTCTAAGACCATTTCCCATGCACCTCTGTGCTCACAGTGCTCTCACCTTAGTGGATGTGTACTCATATCAAGCTTGTTGTTTCCAGCTGATATCTTAAGAGAAGGTCTTGTAATGTAGCCTCCCACTCACTAGGGTACTCATATCCTGCCAGTCTCCGGCAGAATTATGATGCTGGTCCCTTTGAGAGCCAAAGGCAGTCACTCTGGGACTGATTTACTAAAGGCAAATAGACTTCTTTATGGATTTCATATTACCTTTATTTGATGAACTGTCACGTTATGTTTATTTATATGAACTGCCACAAATTATCATTTAGTAGATATTTTCATATTATTTTATTAACCATTTTTACACTTATATTGTTTTGCAGAAATATTTGTGTTTTTAAAGGTTTAATGCTAGTATACGTGTTTTATATAGAGATTGGTAGCGCGGCACTGATTTCATTTATTATTCATATGAATTGTGTGAATACAATTATGTGCATGCAGCAACTCAAACATATTTTTATTTTACATTTTTTGTACCAATTGATAAGTGGGTAAGGTATTGGTATCCAGGGCCGTCTTTAAGGCGGGGCAAAAGGGGCAGCTGCCCTGGGCCCTGTCGTTGTTGTGGGGCCCAAACCAGCTGCCTCATACTTGCCAACTATCCCAGTTTAAATTCCCTTGTCACTTGAAGTTTTAGTCCTGTGCTGTGTCCCGCTATCTCAGTGTGAAGTGCTGCTACTAATGCTGCCCAGCTCTGCCCTATTTTTGTGTACAGATGACTCACCTGCAGACCCTGTGTTTACATGTAAATAACCTGCATTGATATGTAAATAGCGGCGGCATTCAATTACATTACATACATTCTATGTAAATAGCCGTGGCCGGCGGTATTGATATGTAAATAAAGGCGGCATTCATATGTATATCATGCCCCCCTGAGGTCATATCCACATCATCTATACTAAATGCTGCCCACTGGGGAGACAAAGGGGTATGCTTGAAAGTCCTGCCTGCAATTGTGGCCGTTAAGTCTAACATCAGCCTGTTCTGCAAAGGTAAGCAAATTGGTGGGGTGAGGGAAGTGTGGGGTGTGCAGAGGCAGGCAGAGAAGGAATTACAGTTTGGGGAGCACAGGTGAGTAAGGAGGGGCTGTATAGAGGTAAGGAAGGTGGGTGCAAAGATGAGCAGAGGAGGCAGGTAGAGGTAAAGGGGGGGGTGGACTGTAGAAGATGGGGAAGGTTTGGGGTGCAGAGGTTAGCAGGGGTTTTAGGATGCAAAGGTGTACTGACAGGGCAGATAAAGATGTAGGTCACATGTAGGGCAGCTCATTCATTTCAATGGGCTGCTCTATGCACTAGAAATGTGGTATAAAGTCCCTAACCCTTTTTCAAAATCACATGGTGCCACAACACATGTCAGCAGATGTGTGAGGGTGTCATTAACAATTGATGGCACTGCTGTGTATTTGCTAAAGGGCAGCACGTTTCTGTGGTGTCAGAAAAGCGATTTTGCATGCGTTCCTGACACACACAAATGTGAACACAGGCTAAATGTCTCAGTTACACTGGTGGTCACTGTAAATCTTCTCATTACATTGGGGCTTGGTGTAGAATCCTTTCATTCACACTAGAGGCCAGTGCGAAGGTCCCCCTACATTGGTGGTCAGTGTAAATCCCTCCTTACATTGGTGATTACTGTAAATGCTTCTATTACATTAGTGCTCAGTGTAAACCCCTATTTTATTGGTGGCCAGTGTTAAAACCCCTCTTTATACTCGTAGTCAGTAAAAAAAATCAGCTTTGTCATTGATCATACCCTCCACCCAGCATTGCCACTGATCCCAGGAGTTCTAGGATCCCTAGGAGTTTTCTGTCTATTGATGGGTCTGCTCACCTCCCCAGTCCATGGTGTGAAGGCAGTAAGGGGATGATGTGTAGTAACCTCTAGCAACCAATCAGTGAGCAGTATTGATGTACAGTCATCCCTAGCAACCAAACAAGCAGAAATCATGTGCTGTAACCTCTAGCAACTAATCAGTGAGCTGTAATGGGTGCTGTAACCTCTAGCAACCAGTCAGTAAGCAGTAATGATATGCTATAACCTCTGGCAACCATCCGCAATCACTGTCTGATCTGATTCAGTAAACTGATTTTGAGTCTAGCTACTATTTATTGTATGTCCCAGAGCAGGTGGAGAGCGAAATTGCATGGGGGGGGGGGTAGCGGGGCCCAAGAAAATGTTTGCCCAGGGTCCAATCAATATTAAAGACAGCCCTGTTGGTATCGTAGGGATTAATCACAAACACACGTAACAGTAATGTCTCTCCCGACATGGGGTCTCTGTCTCCACATCTCCTCACAAAGCGGAGAGCTCCTACCCCTTAACTCTACTGGCCCATCAGCTAATCAGCTGACTTTCTCCTCCACTCTAGTTTCCTCCTCTCGACATGGCATCTGCTTGCAGAAATGGGCAGAGAGGACAGGCGGACGGTGCACTGTGACAGTGAGTGAGTGCTCAGCCACAGTGTACTACTATGCTGCGACTCCGGTGGATGGAGGCGGCAAGCCCCCCACAGTGTACTACTATGTCTTGATCATTGCCTCTTACTAGAACCAGTAGGCGGACCCCCCAGGTTTACTAGTATGTCCTGATCCGATCATTGCCTCTAACTAGAACAGGAACAGAGTCGTAGTGTCCCTTCTGCCTGGTTGCGGTGCCACCCCCCCTGAAAAATGGGTTTGCCTAGATTGCCTCATGGTAGATATGCCCCTGGATGGCGCTACTTACATAATAAAATATCCAACATATTGATAAGCATTATGCAATGTATAATTTAATAATTGGACCTCTGTGCAAACTTTATGTTTTTGGATAGAGTATGGATGGACAAGAACCTCTGTCAGGCTTTGTGTCTAAAACAGCGGTCCCCAACCTTTTAGGTGCCAATTTTTTCAGGGACCGCGCACAGGGGGGGGCATTGTTGTGGTTGGTAGCGATGGGGGCTGGGTGGTACTGTTGCCGCTCACTGATGGGGTTTTAACAGGAATTTCTGTGCAGTCAAACCTCTTTGCTAATGATCTGTGTTTACAGATCATTAGCAGAGAGGTTTGACTGAACAGAGACTTCTATGGAAACGCTATTAGTAAGTGGATTACTGCAGCACCTCAGATCACCAGGCTCCTGCATCCATGTGTTGTGCCCTGGGGCATCAGGAGGAGAGCAGCCACCACTTGACAGGGGGCGGAGCTTCACTCGCTCACCCACCACTCACTCCCTACCGTATGGCAATTGAATATAATAGTTCTTCATTTTTAGCCACTCTGAGTGGATGGTGTGGAGTGTAGACCTCCGTGCTGCTGCTGTATTGTCAGAGCGGCTGCTAGAGGTCCTGGGTCGGCACTGGTGATTTGGTCTCCGCTGCCATTTTGGGGAAGACCAGCTCTCGTGGAGAGGAAGAAACTAGAACGTTTTTGATCTGCAGTGTGTCTTGCCACTCTCCCGCCCTGCGGCCCGTCCCTCAACAGGTCACAGACTGGCTCCGGGCCGCGGCCCGGGGGTTGGGGACCTCTGGTCTATAAAACAAATGCTCCCTTTCAGCCCAGCCCCCTTAACTACAGTACAAGGGAAAAAAAAAGGGTTTATGGGTATAAGATTTACCCACAATCCCATGTTTTTCTCACACAGTTAGGAGGGAGAATGAGAATCTGCTGCTGTTGAAATGGTACTGTTATAATCAAGCTAAATCATATATTATTATGCTATATGAAATAATGTATTGTTTATCTATTTACTGTCAAATTACTGGTTTGAAGTTATACATTCAAACTTCAGTAATTTGTCTGTTAAGCTGCCTGCTTGAGTACAGTGTACAGTTTTTGAAAATATAGTAAATTGCCTAAACAATATATAACAATTATTTGTATATTACTTATGGTAATTAACCCTTTGCCACCCAGGCTAATTCTGATACTTCTCTCCTACATGTATTAATCATCATTTTTGGGCTAGAAATTACTCAGAACCCCCAAAAATTCTACATAATGTTTTAGCAGACATCCTAGGGAATAAAATGGTGGTCGCAACTTTTTATGTTACACGGTATTTGAGCAGCGATTTTTCAAAAGTGTTTTTTTTGGAAAAAACTTTCATGAATATAGAAAAACAAAAAAACAAACAAACACTAAAGATAACCCGAATTTTTTGTATAAAGATTTAGAAAGATGATGTTACGCCAAGTAAATAGATACCTAACATGTCACGCTTTAAAATTGCACACTCTCGTGGAATGGCGCCAAAATTTCCATAGGCGATGCTTTACATTTTTTTTTTTACAGATTACATTTTTTAGTGTTACAAAGAAGGCCTAGCGCTAGAATTATTGCTCTCGCTCTAACGATCGCGACGTATGTAACTTGTGTGTATCTGGCTCTGATACTAGCCAGTGCCTCACCAGCCACTGACCTCACCGCACGTTCCTGCATTCTCCTCCTGGCCGAACATGAAGTGTGTCCTGAGACACGATTGGCCAGGGAGTCCTAAGACTCCCTGGCCAATCGGGGCTTCCTGAGGAGAATCAGGAAGACAATAGCAAATATTAATTCGCTATTGTCACACAAGTGGGTGAGCCACCCTTTTTTGAAGCCAATTAGAGCCTGAGGCTGTAAAAAAAACCCTATTGGAATCCATGTATTCAGTGCCCTGCATGAAGATTAGGAGCCGATCGTATGGATTAGGAGGGCGACGCCCCTGCGCCCTGCATGGACGGCCTGCCACCGTTGTGTATGTTCCCATTTGATAGATCTGTTTGTTTCTTTTCCCAGTAACACCTAATCACAGCAAGAGATCAGATTTTGCTTTACTCTAATCAGTAATTAAAAGAAATGAATCAATTCTATGGGTGCCTGTCCTTTACATATTGCTTTCCTAAAACTATCTACTCCACTAACCACTATTGAAAGTCACTTTCTGGTCTTCAAAGTCACCTCTGCAGTTTACAGTAACTGTTATAACTGTTAGTTCTTACATATATTCTATAGTCATAGGAGTACAATAGATTACTTCATACTTATCCTGGGTGCATGTTACTTTGTTGACCAATGTGTGATACTTTCACTTAGTTGATGCATTCCATAACTGGTTGTCACTTTCTTCCCCTGGCATTTGTTTTTGTGAACACACAATGTTCTGCATTCTGCTTACTTACAACGAAGGAATATTCCTCAAACGTTTTTTTCAGTTTTGATATTAGAAAATGAAATATGTATATGCCATAGTATATGTAATGCATTACAGAAGGATACAATCATGTAATGTGTAATATACAGTATACAGCGCTGTCGAAATATTTAAGGCACCTTAAAGCGAGGATGCTTTAAAAAAAAAAATGAAATAATAATTTTTGTATATGTCAATCAAAACCAACAAAGTGTATGAACAGAAAAAGACTAAATTAAATCAAATTTGGACACCCTTAAGTCCTTAATACGGCATCAAATCTCCCAGATGCACTTGCACAATGAATGTACATGCACATGGATGCAAGCACAAGGGAGCTCTGACATAAAACTCCCGGTGTGCCCAGGGAGCCACATGTATAGGTAAAGCCAGCCACAGAAGTGCCTGGCTGTACAAGCTTGTACTTGTGCAAACATTGATTCTCTTTTGCATGAGTGTTTACCCTTGTGTGTGTGTTTGACACATTTTTCAAAAAGCGAGACTTCTGTGTTTGGGAAATACATCATATGTGCATGTGTGGGTAAGAATATCGGTGGATACGCAAGTACAAGCGCATACAGCAATGCATTTCTATGGGCAAATGTAGGCGTCACCTGTAGTTCCTGAGCATGGGAAAACCTTGGAAATATTACACTTGACTTCCCTTGAGCCTGCAAACACTTATATGCACGTGCTCATAAGGAAATTGCAGGCATATGGTCCAGTGCATTATTAACCACTTGCCCTCTGGAACATTTACTCCCCTTCATGACCAGGCTATTTTTTGCGCTACGGCACAGCGTTACTTTAACTAACAATTGCGTGGTCATACAACACTGTACCCAAATAAAATGTATGTCCTTCTCTCCCACAAATAGAGCTTACTTTTGGTGGTATTTGATCACCTCTACAGTTTTTTTTTTTTTTGCACTATAAACAAAAAAAGACCGACAATTGTGAAAAAAACAATATGTTTTACTTTCTGCTATAAAACATCCAATAAAAAAAATGTAAAAAATCAAATTTCTTCATCAATTTAGGTCAATTTCTGTAGGGATGAGCCGAACACCCCCCGGTTCGGTTCGCAGCAGAACATGTGAACAGGCAAAAAAATTGTGCTAACACCGTTAAAGTCTATGGGGCGTGAACGTGAAAACATGAAAAATCAAAAGTGCTCAATTTAAAGGCTTATATGCAAATTATTGTCATAACAAAAAGTGTTTGGGGACCCGGGTCCTGCCCCAGGGGACATTTATCAAAAAAGTTTTAAAAATGGACGTATTTTCGGGAGCAGTGATTTTAATAATGCTTAAAGTGAAACAATAAAAATGACTTATTCCTTTATATATCGCGCCTGGGGGGGTGTCTTTAGTATGCCTGAAAAGTAGCGCATCTTTCCCATGTTTATAACAGTACCACAGCAAAATGTGATTTCTAAGGAAAAAATGAAATGTAATTTACAACTGCTCGCGGCTGTAATGTATTGTCGGATCCTGGCAATATAGATAAAAAATACCGAAAAAAAAAATGGCGTGGATGCCCCCCCCCAAATCCATACCAGGCCCTTCAGGTCTGGTATGGATATTAAGGGGAACCCCGCACCAAAATTTAAAAAAAATGGCGTGGGAGGTCCCCAGGGATTATATACGCTGAACAGCAGTATATATACTATACAGCCTGCCCTATATACTCTGCAGAAAAACTGGGCCTTAGGTGTTGGTGGTACCGGAACACTGTAACTCCTCACAGTTACTCTTGTTGGGGGCAGGAATAGGCCCTGCTGTGAAATATGATATCAAAAATTGAAATTACATGGCCCTGTTAAACAGGGGCAGAAAAATTGGGCCTTTGGTTTCGGTGGTGCCAGCACACTATAACCCCTCACAGTTACTCTTGTTGGGCACAGGAACGGGCCCTGCTTAACTATTATTTCAAAAATAGTAATTACATGCCCCTGTTAAACTGGGGCATAAAAGATGGGCCTTTGGTTTTTTCACAGTTACTCTTATTGGGCGCAGGAGTGGGCCCTGCTGTGTAATATTACAGAAATAATTGTAATTACATGCCCCTGTTAAACAGGGGCAGAAAAATTGGGCCTTGTGTGGTGGTGGTGCTACAACACTGTAACCCCTCACAGATACTCTTGTTGGGCACAGGAATGGGCCGTGCTGTGAAATATTACATCAAAAATTGTAATTACATGTCCCTGTTAAACAGGGGCAGAAAAATTGGGCCTTGGGTGGTGGTGCCCTAAACCAAAAATATTGTTGAAAGCTAGCATCATCAAGATTGAGGAGGAATAGGATAGTCAGCATAGGCAGTCTTCAAGGGATCCCAGACCCAAAGCAAATTCAATCAGTTATATCCGCATCAGGTGCTTGATAGCTGCTGATCCAAGACTGATTCATTTTAATGAATGTGAGCCTATCAACAGAGTCTGTGGACAGGCGCACTCTTTGATCCATTACAAACCCTTCAGCAGCACTGAATGTGCGTTCAAAAAGCACGCTGGATACAGGACAGGCCAGTAGCTCAATTGCATATTGAGCAAGTTCTGGCCAGTGGTTCATCCTCAAGACCCAGTAACCAACTGGATGATCTGTTGGAAAGGTCTCCAAGTCTGCTCTTGCCCCTAAATATTCCTGCACCATATAATGCAGATGCTGGCGATGATTGCTTGAACCGATCAGACCTTGGCGCTGAGGACTAAAAAATTGTTTAAAGGCATCGGTCAGCCGGCCACCTTCTCCACCGCTCTTCCTCTGAACGAAGCCTCAGCAACACGTTGTCCAGCACCAGGAAATGGTAACCTCCCAGGGTCTGAAAATGCATTACACAAACCTTTCTTCAAGGTCTCCTGAAGATGTTTCATCCTCTGCGAAGGCAGGATGAGTTCTGCAACTTTACCCTTGTAACGTGGATCAAGAAGGGTTGCCAGCCAGTAATGATCCTTCCCCTTGATACCACGAATCCTAGGGTCCTTTCGCAGGCTTTGCAGAATCAGGGAGTTTGCAGAGGCATTCGATTCTGAGTCCTCTGGGTCACTAAGGATCACATTATCCGTAACTACATCCTCCCAGCCACGTACAACTCCTTTGGTTTCTGGGGACTGAAAACCATCCCTTGAAGACTGCTGCTGAGTGTTATCCTCTACATCCATGCTGACGCAATCCTCCTCCTCCTCTTCTTCCTGTGTGCTTGGCAGGCCAGCAGGAATGCTATCTGGATAAAGGAGGCCTTGAGAGGTAAGGAAGTCCTCCTCTTCCGTTCGTTGTTCTGCCTCAAGTGCCCTGTCCATGATTCCATGAAGCGCGTGCTCCAGCAGGAAGACTAGAGGGACAGTGTCACTGATGCATGCATTGTTGCTGCTCACCATCCTTGTGGCCTCTTCAAATGGTGACAGGACAGTGCATGCATCCTTGGTCAGTAGCCACCGGCATTGCCAAAAGAAGCCAAGCTCCCCTGACCTTGTCCTGGTGCCATACTCGCACAAGTACTTATTGATTGCCCTCTGCTGTGTGTATTAGATACTGTGTACACTGCCTGCACTGTATTAGAAACTGTACAACGGCTGCACTGTATTGTATACTGTGTATAGGGATGAGCCGAACACGCCCCGTTTCGGTTCGCACCAGAACCTGCGAAAGGACCAAGAGTTTGCACAAACTTTAAAACCCCATTAAAGTCTATGAGACTCAAACGTTTGAAATCAAAAGTGCTAATTTTAAAGGCTAATATGCAAGTTATTGTCCTAAAAAGGGTTTTGGGACCCGGGTCCTGCCCCAGGGGACATGTATCAATGCAAAAAAAAGTTTTAAAAACTGACGTTTTTTCAAGAGCAGTGCTTTTAATGATGCTTAAAGTGAAAAAATAAAAGTGAAATATTCCTTTAAATATCATACCTGGGGGGTGTCTATAGCATGCCTGTAAAGTGGGGCGTGTTTCCCATGCTTAGAACAGTCCCTGCACAAAATTACATTTTTAAAGGAATAATGTAATGTCGGGTCCCGGCAATATGGATGAAAATCAGTGAGACAAACGGCATGGGTACACCCCCCCAGTCCATTACCAGGCCCTTTGGGTCTTGTATGGATATTAAGGGGAACCCCACACCCAAATTAAAAAAAGGAAAGGCCCCCGGGCCCTATATACTCTGAACAGCAGTATACAGGCGGTGAAAACAAGACAGGGACTGTAGGTTTGTTGTTAATTAGAATCTGTTTGTAATTTTGAACTGGTACATTTTTAAAGTGTAGCTCCAGCCAAAAAATCTATTTTTAAGCTTTTTGGAAAACATAGGGAAGGGTTATCACCCCTGTGACATTTGTTTTGCTGTCTGTGCACCTCTTCAGAAGATTTCACCTCACTTTCTGTCCCAATGACAAATGTTTTTTGAAAATTTGGGGTTTTTAGTGAAACAAGGATTGGTGATAAAGCATCAGTGAAGAGGAGACACATTTTTCCCATATTAACTCTTACAGGAGAGAATTTCCCTTCCTAGGGGTAGATTTCATCTCACTTCCTGTTGTCTCCTTCCGTTTGCAAGTAGGAGTCGTTTGTAAGTTGCTTGAAAGTAGGGGCCTGCCCTATATACTCTGCAGAAATTGGGGCCTTATGTGTTGGTGTTGCCACAACACTGTAAGCCCTCACAGTTACTCTTGGTGGGAGTAGGAACAGGCCGTGCTGTGAAATATTGGATCAAGAATTGTAGTTACATGCCATTGTTGAACAGTGGTAGAAAAATTGGGCCTTTGGTGGTTGTGGTGGTGGTGGTGCCACAACACTAAGTCCTCACAGTTACTCTTGGTGTGCGCTGGAACGGGCCCTGCTGTGAAATATTATATCAAGAACTGTAATTACATGCACCTGTTGAACAGGGGCAGAAAAATTGGGCCTTTGGTTGTAGTGCTGTTGCCACAACACTGTAAGCCCTCACAGTTACTCTTGGTGGGTGCAGGAATGGGCCCTGCTGTGAAATATTAGATCAAGAATTGTAATTACTGTATTTATTGGCGTATAACACGCACTTTTTCACCCTGAAAATTAGGTGCAAATAGTGTGTGCGTGTTATACGCCAATACTTCAATTTTAGCTGCCTCGGAGGGGACAGGGAGGGGGGCGGGAGGAGCGCCGTCAGATTACATACAGCGAGAATCTCCTGTTTACTGTAATAGGAAGTCCCATCTCCTGGGCCGCCATTAGACCACTGTTCTGTCTATCATAGGAGATTCTCACTGTATGTAATCAGTCCTCCTCCCTGTCCCCTCTAGGCTGCAGATGGGCATTGATCAGGCTGCACTGATTGCAATGGTGAGGCTGCTGCATTGTTGGCAATGGTAAGGCTACATTGATGTGGACTGATGAGGCTGCATTGATGGCACTTGTGAGGCTGCAGTTGGGCATTGATCAGGCTACATTGATGGCAATGGTGAGGCTGCAAATGGGCACTGACCCTTATTTTGCTTCAAAGTTCCTTATTGAAAAATTAAATTTTTTTTCCTGAAACTTCCTTCTTAAAATGAATGTGCGTGTTATACACCTGTGCGTGTTATATGCCGATAAATACGGTACATGTCCCTGTTGAACAGGGGCTGAAAATTTGGGCCATGGGCACTGGTTCTGGTGCCACAACACTGCAACCTCTCACAGATAGTCTAGTTGGAGCGCAGAAATGAGTCCTGCTGCAAAGTATTGCATCAAAAATTGTAATTACATGCACCTGTTAAACAGGGGCAGAAAAATTGGGCCTTAGCCACTGCTGCCACAACACCGCAACCCCTCACAGATGCTATAGTTGGAGTGCAGGAATGAGCCCTGCTGCAAAGTATTGCATCAAAAATTGTAATTACACGCCCCTGTTAAACAGGGGCAGAAAAATTGGGCCTTGGCCACTGGTGACGGTGCCCAGAACCAAAAATGCTCTTACAAGCTATCAGTATGAAAATTGAGGAGGAAGAGGATTGTCACACAGCATAACAGGATAGTCACTCAGCATCAGCATAGGCAGTCTTGAAGGGATCTCACATTTAAAAAAAAATCAATCGGTTACATCAGCATCAGGTGCTTGGTAGCTGGTGATCCAAGACTGTTTCATTTTTATGAAGGTCAGCCGATCGACCGATTCGCTGGACAGGCGCACCCTGTGATTGGTTATGAAGCCTCCAGCAGCAATGAATGCGTGTTCCGAAAGAACGCTGGATGCAGGACAGGCCAGTAGCTCAATTGCATACTGTGCAAGCTCTGGCCAGTGATCCATCCTCAAGACCCAGTAACCCAGAGGATTTTCGGTGGAAGAGATGTCCAAGTCTGATCTTGCCCCTGGGTAATCCTGCACCATGTGAATCAGATGCTGGCGATGGTTGCTGGAACCGATCAGACCTTGGGGCTGCGGACTAAAAAATTGTCTGAACGCATCGGTCAGATGGCCACCTTCTCCACCGCTCCTTCTGTGACTGTCTGAATCCTCAGCTACACGTTGTCCAGGAGGACCAGGAAATTGTAACCTCCCAAGCTCTGGAAACGCATTGCACAAACCTCTCTGCAAAGCCTCCCGAAGATGTTTCATCCTCTGCTCCCTCTGTAACGGCAAGATAAGGTCCGCAACCTTACCCTTGTAACGTGGATCAAGGAGGGTTGCCAGCCAGTAATCATCCCTCCCCTTGATACCACGAATACGAGGATCCTTCCGCAGGCTTTGCAGGATCAGGGAGGCCATGCAGCGTAGGTTTGCTGAGGCATTTGGTCCAGAGTCCTCTGGGTCACTAAGAATGACATGATCCGCAGCCACCTCCTCCCAGCCACGTACAAGTCCATGGGTTTCTTTGGACTGTAAATGATCCCTTGAAGACTGCTGCTGATGCTGAGTGCCAGGCTCCACCTCCATGCTGACACAATCCTCCTCCTCCTCACCCTCTTCCTGTGTAATCAGCGGGCACGCAGGAACACTGTCTAGATAAAGCGGGCCTTAAGAGGTAAGGAAGTCCTCCTCTTCCTCCCTCTGTTCTGCCTCAAGTGCCATGTCCATTATTCCACGCAGCGTGTGCTCCAACAGGTGGACAAGAGGGACAGTGTCACTGATGCATGCACTGTCAGTGCTCACCCTCCTCATCATGGCCTCCTCAAATGGTGACAGGACAGTGCATGCATCCCTGATCAAAAAACCAAGGTCCCCTGACCCTGTCCTGGTGCCATAGTCGCATAGGTACTCATTGATGGCCCTCTGCTGCGTGTGCAGCTGCTGCAGCATGGCCAATGTTGAGTTCCACCCGGTGGGCATGTCACAGATTAGGCGGTTCTTGGGCAGGTTAAATTCCTTAGGAGGTCTGCCAGCCGAGCACTGGCATTATATGACCTGCGGAAATGCACACAGACTTTCCTGGCCTGCCTCAGGACATCCTGTAAGCCCGGGCACCTGCCCAAGAACCTCTGCACCACCAAGTTAAGGACATGAGCCAAACAGGGCACATGGGTCAGTTGTCCCTGTCGGAGGGCGGAGAGGAGGTTGGTGCCATTGTCGCAAACCACCATACCTGGCATGGCGTCAACCACCTCTGAACCTGCCCCTGCAGAGCTGACAGAATCTCTGCCCCAGTGTGGCTCCTGTCTCCCAAGCACACCAGTTCAAGCACCGCATTGCATCTTTTTGAGTGCGTGCTGGCGTAGCCCCTTGAACGCCTACGGAGCACCGCTAGTTCTGAGGACAAATCAGCACAGGAAGAGGCCATGGAGGAAGAACAAGAGGAGGGGGTGGAGGAGAGAGGTGTGGCAGAATCACCACTAGTAGAATTTTGGCGTGGTGGCAGAACAACCTCCAACACTACTGCACCCTGTCCTGCATCCTTCCCAGCTGCCAGAAGATTCACCCAGTGCGTGGTGAAAGATAGGTAACGTCCCTGTCCATGCCTGCTGGACCATGAGTCAGCGGTAATATGCATCTTACCGCTGATCGCCCTGTCCAGCGAGGCCAAGACATTGCGTTCCACATGCCGGTAGAGAGCCGGAATCGCCTTCTGTGAGAAAAAGTGGCATTTGAGAACCTGCCACTGAGGAACTGCACATTCCACAAACTCATAGAAGGGGGCAGAGTCTTCCAATTGAAAAGGCAGCAGTTGAAGTGCTAGCAATTTAGCCAAGCTAGCATTCAACCGCTGGGCATGTGGATGGCTGGAAGTGAACTTCTTTCGGCGGTGCAGCAGCTGAGGCAGGGAAATTTGCCTGGTACAATCTGACGCCGGTGTACCGATAGTAGATTGCCCGCAAGTACTTGGCTGTGGCACACCTAATTCTACACCTTCATTCCTCTCAGTGCAGGTTTCAGAGAGGACTGAAGGTATAGTGGGGTTGGAGATCACAGCTGATGAGGAGCAAGGAGAGGTCCGCTTTGTTCTTTGGTGTGGGTCTTTTAGGTACACTTGCCAACGAACTGCATGGCAGGTCGACATATGTCTGGTCAAGCATGTGGTGCCCAAGCTGGTGCTGTTTTGGCCACGCGAGATACGCTTGAGACATATGTTGCAGATAGCAGCGGTGGGATCTGATGCACTCATCTCAAAAAAGGCCCCCACCAAAGAACTTTTGGAATAACGTGCAGAGACAGCAGCGCCCTGCACATGCAAAGCTCTGTGCTGCCAGTGTGCTGCCCTTAAGCTGGCCCCTGGAGGGCATCCTGCCTCATTGGAGATGTGCCTCCTCCTCCTCCTCTCTCCTATCAGGCACCCACGTGGAGTCAGTGATCTCATCATCCCCTCCCTCCTCATCACTGGAGCAAACCTGGCAGTATGCTGCAGCTAGGGGAACATGACTGCCAGATTGCTGTCCTTCTTGGGCACCCCCTCTCTCTGGGCTCACGTTACTGCCTTCCTCTAGCTGGGTACCATCATTGGAGCCTTCAAAACACTGGGCATCCTCCTGGAGCATGTACCCAACACTGTGGTCAAACAGTTCGGGGGACGCCTCAGGAGGACATGGTGGGGCTAGGGAAGGAGTGACTGATGCCATTGAGCCGAGGGAAGAGGCCGTGTTGGCAGCTGCTTTTCCAGACAAAGTACCCTGAGCCTGGTTGAGAGAGGATGAGGAGGATGAGGACGGTTTGGTCATCCACTCTACCAAGTCTTCGGCATTTTGCGGCTCAACATGGCCAGCTGCCGAAAAAAAGGACAAGTGTGTCCCACAGCCACGTGCTGAGGAGGATGCACCGTCTCCACGACCAGTACTGTTGCCTCTAGACACAGAGCCTGCTTGCCCTCTTTTATTGGCTTGTGACATACTAATGGCCTGCAGTGAGATGTAGCTGCACAAAGCTGGGATGTATATATATATATATATATATATATATATATATATATATATATATATATATACTGATACTGCAGCTAGCAGAGTCAACTGCCTGCCTGTAGTATTATTAGTATGCCTAGTATGAGAACACCAGCAATTGTCTTCAGGTAGCTTTAGGTGCACACTGTGCAGAGGACACAGTACACTAACTATAAATACTGCAGCTGCCTGCCTGTGGTAGTAATAGGATCAGAACAACAGCAGTTGTCTTCAGGTAGCTTTAGGTGCACACTGTGCAGAGGACGCAATACACTAACTGCAAATACTGCAGCTGCCTGCCTGTGGTACTAATAGGATCAGAAGAACAGTAATTGCCTTCAGGTAGCTTTAGGTGCACACTGTGCAAAGGACGCACTACACTAACTGTAAATACTGCAGCTTCCTGCCTGTGGTACTAATAGGATCAGAAGAACACCACCAATTTTCTTCAGGTAGCTTTAGGTGCACACTGTGCAGAGGACGCACTACACTAACTGTAAATACTGCAGCTGCCTTCCTGTGGTGTTAATAGGATCAGAACAACAGCAATTGTCTTCAGGTAGCTTTAGGTGCACACTGTGCAGAGGACGCACTACACTAACTGTAAATACTGCAGCTGCCTGCCTGTGGTACTAATAGGATCAGAAGAACACTACCAATTTTCTTCAGGTAGCTTTAGGTGCACACTGTGCAGAGGATGTACTACACTAACTTTTAATACTGCAGCTGCCTGCCTGTGGTCCTAATAGGATCAGAAGAACACCACCAATTTTTTTCAGGTAGCTGTAAATACTGTAAAAACACATGCCTGCCTGTCAGTAGGAAGAGAATAACAGGAAAATACAGTATATATATATATATATATATATATATATATATATATATACACACACACACACAAAACACCTAGGATGCATATATATATATATATATATATATATATATATATATATATATATATATATATATATATATACACAATACACTGTAAATGCAGCTAACTGACTTGCCTGCCTACTCTATCTAACTTAAATCAAATTACACTGTCTCTCTGTCTATCTCTCCGCCGCCGAAACACACTACACAAGGCCGCCACGCAGGCGGCCTTATATAGTGTGGGGCATGTACTAAACCCCCTGAGGCATAATTGGCCAAAGCCACCCTGGCTTTGGCCAATTATGGCTCTCTGTGCAGATGGCGCTATGATTGGCCAAACATGTGGGTCATAGTGCATTCTTGGCCAATCATCAGCCAGCAATGAACTGCGATGCCGCATTTGGCGTGAACGGCCCATAACGTTCGCAATTCGATGAACGGTTGAACTTGTGATGTTCGAGTCAAACATGGGTTCGACTCGAACTCGAAGTTCATCCCTAACTGTGTACACCACCAGACGTGTAGTAGAAACTGTACACACTGTATTAGATACTGTGTACACTGCCTGCACTGTATTAGAAACTGTACTACGGCTGCACTGTATTGTATACTGTGTACACTACCAGAAGTGTAGTAGAAACTATACACACTATATTAGATACTGTGTACACCGCCTGCACTGTATTAGAAACTGTACAACAGCTGCACTGTATTGTATACTGTGTACACCACCAGGAGTGTAGCAGAAACTGTACACACTGTATTAGATACTGTGTACACCACCTGAAGTATATTAGATACTGTGTACACCACCAGAAAAGTAGTAGAAAATGTACACACTGTATTGTTACTGTGTACACTGCCTGCACTGTATTTGAAACTGTACAATGGCTGCACTGTATTGTATACTGTGTACACCACCAGAAGTGTAGTAGAAACTGTACACACTGTATTAGATACTGTGTACACCGCCTGCACCGTATTAGAAACTGTACAACGGCTGCACTGTATTTTATACTGTGTACACCACCAGAAGTGTAGTAGAAACTGTACACACTGTATTAGATACTGTGTACCGCCTGAAGTGTATTAGAAACAGTACATCACCAAATGCACTGTACATATAAGCTACAAAGAATGCAGAATATATATATATATACATATATATATATATATATATATATATATATATACGGTATATATCAATATATCAATACACCACCTGAAGTGTATTAGAAACAGTACACACCACCGAATGCACTGTAGATATAGGCCACACTGGATGCAGAGTATATATGTATATATATGTATATATATATATATATATATATGTATATGTATATATATATATATATATATATATATATATATATATACACACACACACACACACACACACACACAAGACTATATATATATATATATATATATATATATATATATATATATATATATATATATATATAAATACACTGCCTTCACTGACTGAATATCTGAATATCGAGTAAACACTGAATATATAGTCTATGCTAAATACAGAGTATATATATGCATATATCAAATACACTGCCACTAACTGAATAACCTGCCTGCTTAATCTAACTCAAGCTATCTCTCTGTCCACGCTAACACTACACATGGCCGCTGTGTAAGCAGCCTTATATAATGTGGGGCGTGGACTTAGTACCCCTGAGCCATGATTGGCCGAAGGCACTCTGCCTTTCTCAGCAGAGCGTGCTGTGATTGGCCAAAGCATGCAGGTCAGGTGCATGCTTTGGCCAATCATCATAAAGCAATGCACTGCGATCTTGCAGTGCGTTATGGGGCATTCCGCGGCGCTTAAATTTCCCGCAAACTCACCATAATGTTTGCTGTTCTACGAACGGGAGAACACCCGATGTTCGAGTCGAACTTATGTTCAACCCGAACATCGAGCTCATCCCTAGTAATCTGCTATATATTTTTGGTAAAACAAAAAATCCCAATAAGCGTACAATGATTGGTCTGCACAAAAGTTATAGCGTCTACAATCTTTGGGATATATATATTTTTAATATTTTACTAGTAATGACTGCAATCAGCGACTGATAGCAAACAAACAAAATCTCCAGAGCTTGAAAGTGATGTGACGGCAGTAGATATCGCCTAGGATTTCTATGGCTTATGCTTAAATGCACAGACCTTGCTGCCCTCCAAGGGTCAGGGGGCACCCAATGGAAACACTGTAGTAAAAATGAAAAGAGGGCGCACCAACCTTGCACATTACCCAAGTGGTGTTTATTGGTATAAAAAGAAACACAATATACTCACAAACAAGTAGGTCATAAAAACATTTCAAAGTCCACAATGGACGCACAGCAACCAGGGACCCCCGGGACCGTGCCCAGCATGCCAGAGAACCTTCCAGATGGCTGAAGTGCTTGGAGGGGATATCCCCTCTTCCCTAGAGCCAAAACTCAGCAACTTATATCTGGACTGTGATATTTCAGCGGACAGTCGGACACTAACTGACACTTTTAAAACTTTTTGGGGACCAGTGACACTATTACAGTGATCAGTGCTAGAAAATATGCACTGTCACTGTACTAATGACACTGGCTGGAAAGGGATTAACATCAGGGGCAATCAAAGGGTTAACTATGTGCCTAGTGATTTTATGTACTGTGGGAGGTGCTTTTAATAGGGGAAGGCATGGATCTGTGTCCATGCTTTGCAGGAACACAGGATCCATGCCTTCCCTATTGACAGAATGGTGATCTGCCTTGTTTACATACCACCATTCTCCCTCTGTACCGAAAGATCGGCGGGTGCCGGCAGACATCGGGTCCACGGTACCCGCCAATCAACTCCCGCTGTATATAATAATAGCGGGAATGGGCCGCTGGCGGCGCAATGTGCGTCCCCTACCCGGTAGTGTTAGATCACGTACTAGGTACGTGATCCAGCCCAGCAGTGCCACTTTGCCGCCGTATATGTAAGTTATATGGTTGGTAAGTGGTTAAACAATTATACCAAACAGGTGCTAATGATCAACAAGACATTATGTGGGTTAAATTACAATAATTAATTCATACGTATATATATATATATACACAGCTGGAAACTCCATGGCTTTCAGCTAATCATTTTGATTGCTGGAGCTCTGACTTGCCAGCACTAATATTACTGCACATTATTAGCTGACTGAGTTTAAAAACAGCAGTGGCAGGCTCTCATTCAAAGCAAGGACATAAACTGAGCACTGACTCTAATTGATAAACTCAAAGATAAGCAGGTTGTCCTTTCTATTCCCCCATTTAGCACTATACAGCAACAGAACAGGAACAGAGTGTAAGTTGTGTAGCCCTAAAGATTTCCACTGCATATTCCACAGTGCCATGCAGAGAAGGATTTAAAAACCTTCACCAGCTTCATATATGCAAGGGTAAGCCAAAGAATGAATTATTAGATCAGCAAAAGAAAAGAATATAGCAAGACAGTTTCACTTTGATCTTACTTATTAAGAGCAGAACTAAACCCACCAATTCAACTACCTCCCAAAACAGTTAGTGCATCAAGACATGCCTCTAGTGATGAACGCTATGAGTCCGACACCCCTCATGCAAACTAGGGGGGCGGTGCCCCTGGGCCCATTATGAACCAGCCGCCACTGGCCAGTTTGCTTATGTCAGCTCTTAATTGACCTCCAGAAGATTTTACCCCCTTCATGACCAGGACATTTTTTGCTATTCAGCACTGTGCTACTTTAACTGGTAGTTGCGCGGTCATGCAACATTGTATGCAAATTACATTTTTATAATTTTTTTAACACAAATAGAGCTTTCTTTTGGTGGTATTTGATCACCACTATTATTATATAGATGAAAAAAGGATAAAAAAAAATTGAAAAAAAAAACTATTTTCTACTTTTTGTTATAAAATATATCCAATAAGAAAATTTAAAAATTTAATTTCTTCATGAATCTAAACTAAAATGTATTCTGCTCTTTGGCTCTTTCGGTGATCAACGACTTGAGGGTGGCGGGAAATCTGGCATTAACAGTCACTGGCTGGGAGGGTGGCAAGCAATCTGGCGCTAACAGTCACTGGCTGGGAGGGTGGCAAGCAATCTGGCGCTAACAGTCACTGGCTGGGAGGGTGGCAAGCAATCTGGCGCTAACAGTCACTGGCTGGGAGGGTTATTAACTGACACTGACGTCGCTAGTGAGACAAATACAGTGATCAGCAATAATACTGTACACTGACACTGTACTAATGACACTTGCTTAAAAGGGGTTAACACCAAGGGACAATCAAGGGGTAACTATGTGCCTAACAATGTGTAAAGTGTGCTGCTTTTACTTTCTGATCTGGTTGTTTTTTCTCTAATCTGGTTGTTTTTTCTCTGTACACAGAGTTCTATGTTTTTGTAAGCACAGAACTCTGTGTGTGTGTGTGATTGGGCACAGCCAATTGGATTGGATAAGCAGGTTTCAACAGGTTCCAGACAAAATCATTGTATGAAATCTGCTGCCAAACTGTGATTTTACACAGTATGGTTTGGCAGGGAGCACGTGAATGCGCAATCCAAACTGGGAAGAAGGCCATCATGTACATGTGTGTGATTGTGCCTGTACCCTCCATCCACTTGCAGTATATTTACTGTGAGCGATCGGCAGGTTAAAGGAGATCTATGGTCACAGCATACACTTTCAATTAATAATATCAGCATTGCAATAGCAATACAAACAAATGTTATATTTGACAATCCAATATAAGCTTACTTGCCTAAATCTCCATTCGTGTTTTGAGTTCTGCCTGTGTACTGGCCATCTCTTTCCACAACTTTTTGGATTCCTAGCATGCTTGAGCTTCTCCTTTGCCACTAACTTTTAATTTCTAAGTACTACATAGTGCCAGCCTAAACACAGTAGAGGCCCCTAGACTGTAGAAACCTTGGGGCCCCCCCCCTGCAGGTTTCTGGAGTTTTATCATGCACACGCTCTAGTGAAACAACACTGAAGTAAGTAGTGTGCACATCAGTTGCTTGTGGAGTAGGTGCAACGTGGTGCACCAGCGGCAAAGAATATATTCAGAGGTCGTGGTTAGAGAACACAGTGTATTGAAAGAGTCCCAACAACATACTGTCAGGCCCAGCAGATAAGTACTTCCGACCAGAGCCGCTTACGAACAAAAGCAGAGGATTGTGATCCTGAAATTATGCCAATAGCTTCTGCAGTGAGGAGCGGCCCCTTCTCCCTCCTCCCCTCTCCTGTGTGCTCCGCGGGCAGTCAAGTGTGAAGCTAAAGAGCTCACATTTCCCGCGGAGCACAGAGGAGAGGGAGGGGGGAGAAGGGGGAGCAGTGAGATCAGCTGTGTGTCCTCTCTCATCTGTGCCAGAGAGGACCGACAAATAGAAGATTAATGCCGCTGGTGTCTCTGTTGTGCTATTGATCTATGACACACGATCTCCGCTCAGAGCTGTGCTGTCCTGAGAAAGCAGACAGCACTGATGGAAATTAATAGCAAGCACTGATGAGCACTAATAGAAGGCACTGATGGGCACTGATGAGCACTAATAGAAGGCACTGATGAGCACTAATAGAAGGCACTGATGAGCACTGATAGAAGGCACTGATGAGCACTGATGAGCATTGATAGACGGCACTGATGAGCACTGATAGAAGGCACTGATGGGCACTGATGAGCACTGATAGAAGGCACTGATGGGCACTAATAGAAGGCACTGATGGGCACTGATAGACAGCACTGATGAGCACTGATAGACGGCACTGATGAGCACTGAAATAAGGCACTGATGAGCACTGATAGAAGGCACTGATGGGCACTAATAGAAGGCACTGATGGGCACTGATAGACAGCACTGATGAGCACTGATAGACGGCACTGATGAGCACTGAAATAAGGCACTGATGAGCACTGATAGATGGCACTGATGAGCACTGATAGAAGGCACTGATGAGCACTGATAAAAGGCACTGATAGACGGCACTGATGAGCACTGATAGAAGGCACAGATGAGCACTGATAGAAGGCACTGATGGGCACTGATGAACACTGATAGAAGGCACTGATGAGCACTGATAGACGGCACTGATGAGCACTGATAGAAAGCACTGATGGGCACTGATAGAAGACACTGATGGACACTGATAAAAGGCACTAATGGGCACTGATAGGAGGCATTTATGGGCACTGATAGGAGGCACTGATGAGCACTGATAGGAGGCACTAATGAGCACTGATAGGCCACATTGATGAGCACTGATAGGCAGCACTGAGAGGAGGGCCTAATGTGCACTGATAGGTGGCATTGATGGGCACTGATAGATGGTACTGATGGGCACTGAGGAACACTGATAGGCAGAACTCAGGCAGTATTGATGGGCTTTGATGGGCAGAATTGAAGAGTACTGATAGGTGGCACTGATGGATGCAGTTAGGTGGCATTAATGAGCACTGATAGGTGGTGCTGATAGACAGAATTGATGGGCACTAATAGGCGGCATTAATGAGCACTGATAGGTAACACTTGTAGGTGGAAGTGATGGGCACTGATAGATGGCACTGATGACTGGGGCACTGATTATCAGTGTAAACAATTTACTGACATTCTTGACAGTTAACGGCAGTCCTTTCCTAACACAGACACAGCGTGGGAGGAAAGGGCTGTGGATAACCAGTCTGTTCAACTGATCACATGGTAAAGGGCCGATGTGATTGCGCTGGATGTATGTCCCAGGGGTCATGTGGGAAGCACGGTTTTGGGAGGATGTCCATGGACAACCTCCCAAAATTGGAAGCCCGGGGCTCGGATGGAAGGGGGGCCCATCATGGTTTCTTGCACCGGGGCCCTGAAGGTTCTAGTTATGCCTCTGATTGCTGCTTTGGTCGAGTGCCACCTACAGTGGGGAATACAGACTTCACCTGCTTACACACTAGATGAGGATGAACATCACGTTACATGTACGTAGGTTGCACCAAACGTTTTTACAAACTGACACCTGAAAGAAAATGAGCTTTTAAGAGACAAACTGTAATGTTAACCTGATGTTTATAGTTTTTGTACTATAAGTTGTTATTGGGTACATTACATTAACCACTTTAGCCCCGGAAGGATTTACCCTCTTAATGACCAGGCCATTTTTTGCGATACGGCACTGCGTTACTTTAACTGACAATTGTGCAGTTGTGTGAATGCTGTACCAAAATAAAATTGATGTCCTTTTTTTTTTTCTTTTGATTTGATTTTGATTTATTTTTTTCTTTTGATTTGACCACCTTTTTCTTTTTTGCGCAATAAACAAAAAAGACAACATTTTTTACTTTCTGCTATAATACATATCCAAAAAATAAATAAAAAAAAAACAAAACAAATTTCTTCATCAATTTAGGCCAATTTGTATTCTGCTACATATTTTTGGTAAAAAAAAATCCCAATAAGCGTATATTGATTGGTTTGCACAAAAGTTATAGCGTCTACAAACTACAGGATGGATTTATGGACTTTAAATTTTTTTAATGGTTTTTACTAGTGATGGCAGTGATCAGCGATTTTTAGCAGGACTGCGACATTGCGGTGGACAAATCTGACCCTAAGTAACACTTTTTGGGGACCAGTAACACCAATACAATAAAAAAATGCACTGATTACTGTATAAATGACACTGGCAGGGAAGGGGTTAACATTAGGGTGATCAAAGAGTTAAATGTGTTCCCTAAGTGTGTTTTCTTACTGTGTAGGGGAAGTGCTGAGGAACAACACAGAGATTTCTGTTAGTGTTTACTAGGAACAGCAGATCTCCATGTTGTCCCCTGTCAAAACGGGGATCTGCCTTGTTTACATAAGCAGATCTCCATTCTGCCTCTCTGTACCACGATCACGGGTGGCCGGCAGACGCACATGGGCTCCTCCCCCGTGAAGCGGGCGCACACGTCCACAATATCTATTGCAGGAAACAACGTATAGGTACGTTGTTTCATGCAATAGAGCCGCCCTGCCACAATATATATGTGGTGGGCGGCCTTTAAGTGGTTAATACAGTATTTTCTCTCAAATGTCTTTTATGCAACATTTTTATCATTTTTCTATCTTTTGTAAACAATTTAAGAAAGCTTCATTGTTTTCTTTCAAGATCAAATCAAGATTATTTTGATCAAATCATTCAAGGCAATAGCAGTAGACTAGAAATAATTGAAATACAAATGTGGAAATTAATATATTTTACATTTTCAACATAGAAATCCTTTAACCACTTGACGACCGCCTCACGCCGATTTACGTCGGCAAGGTGGCACGGACAGGCAAAATCACGTATATATACGTGATTTGCCTTCCGCGGGTGGGGGGTCCGATCAGACCCCCCCCGGTGCCCGAGGCGGTCGTCTTTGGTCCCACGGCGATCGGAGGTGAGGGGGATGCCATCCGTTCGTGGCCCCCCCCCTCGCGATCGCCGCTGGCCAATCAGATAACTTCCTTTGCTGCTGTATGCTAAACAGCAGCAAAGGAAATTATGTCATCTCTCCTCGGCTCGGTATTCCGTTGCAGCGCCGAGGAGAGAAGACATCACTGTGAGTGCACTAACACTACACACACAGTAGAACATGCCAGGCACACAAAACACCCCGATCCCCCCCCCGATCGCCCCCCGATCCCCCTCCCTGTCACAAACTGACACCAGCAGTTTTTTGTTTTTTTTTGTTTTTTTTCTGATTACTGCATTGGTGTTAGTTTGTGACAGTTACAGTGTTGGGACAGTGAATATTACCCCCCTTTAGGTCTAGGATACCCCCCTAACCCCCCCTAATAAAGTTTTAACCCCTTGATCACCCCCTGTCACCAGTGTCGCTAAGCGATCATTTTTCTGATCGCTGTATTAGTGTCGCTGGTGACGCTAGTTAGGGACGTAAATATTTAGGTTCGCCGTCAGCGTTTTATAGCGACAGGGACCCCCATATACTATCTAATAAATGTTTTAACCCCTTGATGGCCCCCTAGTTAACCCTTTCACCACTGATCACCGTATAAGTGTTACGGGTGACGCTGGTTAGTTTGTTTATTTTTTTTAGTGTGAGGGCACCCGCCGTTTATTACCGAATAAAGGTTTAGCCCCCTGATCGCCCGGCGGTGATATGCGTCGCCCCAGGCAGCGTCAGATTAGCGCCAGTACCGCTAACACCCACGCACGCAGCATACGCCTCCCTTAGTGGTATAGTATCTGATCGGATCAATATCTGATCCGATCAGATCTATACTAGCGTCCCCAGCAGTTTAGGGTTCCCAAAAACACAGTGTTAGCGGGATCAACCCAGATACCTGCTAGCACCTGCGTTTTGCCCCTCCGCCCGGCCCAGCTCAGCCCACCCAAGTGCAGTATCGATCGATCACTGTCACTTACAAAACACTAAACGCATAACTGCAGCGTTCGCAGAGTCAGGCCTGATCCCTGCGATCGCTAACAGTTTTTTTGGTAGTATTTTGGTGAACTGGCAAGCACCAGCCCCAAGCAGCGTCAGATTAGCGCCAGTACCGCTAACACCCACGCACGCAGCATACGCCTCCCTTAGTGGTATAGTATCTGAACGGATCAATATCTGATCCGATCAGATCTATACTAGCGTCCCCAGCAGTTTAGGGTTCCCAAAAACGCAGTGTTAGCGGGATCAGCCCAGATACCTGCTAGCACCTGCGTTTTGCCCCTCCGCCCGGCCCAGCCCAGCCCACCCAAGTGCAGTATCGATCGATCACTGACACTTACAAAACACTAAATGCATAACTGCAGCGTTCGCAGAGTCAGGCCTGATCCCTGCGATCGCTAACAGTTTTTTTGGTAGTATTTTGGTGAACTGGCAAGCACCAGCCCCAAGCAGCGTCAGATTAGCGCCAGTACCGCTAACACCCACGCATGCAGCATACGCCTCCCTTAGTGGTATAGTATCTGAACGGATCAATATCTGATCCGATCAGATCTATACTAGCGTCCCCAGCAGTTTAGGGTTCCCAAAAACGCAGTGTTAGCGGGATCAGCCCAGATACCTGCTAGCACCTGCATTTTGCCCCTCCGCCCGGCCCAGCCCACCCAAGTGCAGTATCGATCGATCACTGTCACTTACAAAACACTAAACTAAACTGCAGTGTTCGCAGAGTCAGGCCTGATCCCTGCGATCGCTAACAGTTTTTTTGGTAGCTTTTTATTGAACTGGCAAGCGCCAGCGGCCTAGTACACCTCGGTCGTAGTTAAACCAGCACTGCAGTAACACTTGGTGACGTGGCGAGTCCCATAAGTGCAGTTCAAGCTGGTGAGGTGGCAAGCACAAGTAGTGTCCCGCTGCCACCAAAAAGACAAACACAGGCCCGTCGTGCCCATAGTGCCCTTCCTGCTGCATTCGCCAATCCTAATTGGGAACCCACCACTTCTGCAGCACCCGTACTTCCCCCATTCACATCCCCAACCAAATGCAGTCGGCTGCATGAGAGGCATTTTCTTTATGTCCTCCCGAGTACCCCTACCCAACGCCCCCCAAAAAAGATGTTGTGTCTGCAGCAAGCGCGGATATAGGCGTGACACCCGCTATTATTGTCCCTCCTGTCCTGACAATCCTGGTCTTTGCATTGGTGAATGTTTTGAACGCTACCATTCACTAGTTGAGTATTAGCGTAGGGTACAGCATTGCACAGACTAGGCACACTTTCACAGGGTCTCCCAAGATGCCATCGCATTTTGAGAGACCCGAACCTGGAACCGGTTACCGTTATAAAAGTTAGTTACAAAAAAAGTGTAAAAAAAAAAAAAAAAAAATATATATATAAAATAAAAAAAAATAGTTGTCGTTTTATTGTTCTATCTCTCTCTATTCTCTCTCTCTTGTTCTGCTCTTTTTTACTGTATTCTATTCTGCAATGTTTTATTGTTATTATGTTTTTATCATGTTTGTTTTTCAGGTATGTAATTATTTATACTTTACCGTTTACTGTGCTTTATTGTTAACCATTTTTTTGTCTTCAGGTACGCCATTCACGACTTTGAATGGTTATACCAGAATGATGCCTGCAGGTTTAGGTATCATCTTGGTATCATTCTTTTCAGCCAGCGGTCAGCTTTCATATAAAAGCAATCCTAGCGGCTAATTAGCCTCTAGACTGCTTTTACAAGCCGTGGGAGGGAATGCCCCCCCCCACCGTCTTCCGTGTTTTTCTCTGGCTCTCCTGTCTCAACAGGGAACCTGAGAATGCAGCCGGTGATTCAGCCAGCTGACCATAGAGCTGATCAGAGACCAGAGTGGCTCCAAACATCTCTATGGCCTAAGAAACCGAAAGCTACAAGCATTTTATGACTTAGATTTCGCCAGATGTAAATAGCGCCATTGGGAAATTGGGGAAGCATTTTATCACACCGATCTTGCTGTCATCAGATGCTTTGAGGGCAGAGGAGAGATCTAGGGTCTAATAGACCCCAATTTTTTCAAAAAAGAGTACCTGTCACTACCTATTGCTATCATAGGGGATATTTACATTCCCCGAGATAACAATAAAAATTATTTAAAAAAAAAAAAATGAAAGGAACAGTTTAAAAGTAAGATAAAAAAGCAAAAAAATAATAAAGAAAAAAAAAAAAAAAAAAAAAAAAGCACCCCTGTCGCCCCCTGCTCTCGCGCTAAGGCGAACGCAAGCGGCGGTCTGTCGTCAAACGTAAACAGCAATTGCACCATGCATGTGAGGTATCGCCGCGAAGGTCAGATCGAGGGCAGTAATTTTTGCAGTAGACCTCCTCTGTAAATCTAAAGTGGTAACCTGTAAAGGCTTTTAAAGGCTTTTAAAAATGTATTTATTTTGTTGCCACTGCACGTTTGTGCGCAATTTTAAAGCATGTCATGTTTGGTATCCATGTACTCGGCCTAAGATCATCTTTTTTATTTCATCAAACATTTGGGCAATATAGTGTGTTTTAGTGCATTAAAATTTAAAAAAGTGTGTTTTTTCCCCAAAAAATGCGTTTGAAAAATCGCTGCGCAAATACTGTGTGAAAAAAAAAAAATGAAACACCCACCATTTAAATCTGTAGGGCATTTGATTTAAAAAAATATATAATATTTGGGGGTTCAAAGTAATTTTTTTGGAAAAAAAAATATCTTTTTCATGTAAACAAAAAGTGTCAGAAAGGGCTTTGTCTTCAAGTGGTTAGAAGAGTGAGTGATGTGTGACATAAGCTTCTAAATGTTGTGTATAAAATGCCAGGACAGTTCAAAACCCCCCCAAATGACCCCATTTTGGAAAGTAGACACCCCAAGCTATTTGCTGAGAGGCATGTCGAGTCCATGGAATATTTTATATTGCGACACAAGTTGCGGGAAAGAGACAAATTTTTTTTTTTTTTTTTTGCACAAAGTTGTCACTAAATGATATATTGCTCAAACATGCCATGGGAATATGTGAAATTACACCCCAAAATACATTCTGCTGCTTCTCCTGAGTACGGGGATACCACATGTGTGAGACTTTTTGGGAGCCTAGCCGCGTACGGGACCCTGAAAACCAAGCACCGCCTTCAGGCTTTCTAAGGGCGTGAATTTTTGATTTCACTCTTCACTGCCTATCACAGTTTCGGAGGCCATGGAAAGCCCAGGTGGCACAAAACCCCCCCAAATGACCCCATTTTGGAAAGTAGACACCCCAAGCTATTTGCTGAGAGGTATAGTGAGTATTTTGCAGACCTCACTTTTTGTCACAAAGTTTTGAAAATTGAAAAAAGAAAAAAAAAAAAGTTTTTTCTTGTCTTTCTTCATTTTCAAAAACAAATGAGAGCTGCAAAATACTCACCATGCCTCTCAGCAAATAGCTTGGGGTGTCTACTTTCCAAAATGGGGTCATTTGGGGGGGTTTTGTGCCACCTGGGCATTCCATGGCCTCCGAAACTGTGATAGGCAGTGAAGAGTGAAATCAAAAATTTTCACCCTTAGAAATCCTGAAGGCGGTGCTTGGTTTTCGGGGCCCCGTACGCGGCTAGGCTCCCAAAAAGTCCCACACATGTGGTATCCCCATACTCAGGAGAAGCAGCTAAATGTATTTTGGGGTGCAATTCCACATATGCCCATGGCCTGTGTGAGCAATATATCATTTAGTGACAACTTTGTGCAAAAAAAAAAAAAAAGTGTCACTTTCCCGCAACTTGTGTCAAAATATAAAATATTCCATGGACTCAATATGCCTCTCAGCAAATAGCTTGGGGTGTCTACTTTCCAAAATGGGGTCATTTGGGGGGGTTTGTGCCACCTGGGCATTCCATGGCCTCCGAAACTGTGATAGGCAGTGAAGAGTGAAATCAAAAATTTACACCCTTAGAAATCCTGAAGGCGGTGCTTGGTTTTCGGGGCCCCGTACGCGGCTAAGCTCCCAAAAAGTCCCACACATGTGGTATCCCCATACTCAGGAGAAGCAGCTAAATGTATTTTGGGGTGCAATTCCACATAGGCCCATGGCCTGTGTGAGCAATATATCATTTAGTGACAACTTTTTGTAAATATTTTTTTTTTTGTCATTATTCAATCACTTGGGACAAAAAAAAAAAATATTCAATGGGTTCAACATGCCTCTCAGCAATTTCCTTGGGGTGTCTACTTTCCAAAATGGGGTCATTTGGGGGGGTTTTGTACTGCCCTGCCATTTTAGCACCTCAAGAAATGACATAGGCAGTCATAAACTAAAAGCTGTGTAAATTACAGAAAATGTACCCTAGTTTGTAGACGCTATAACTTTTGCGCAAACCAATAAATATATGCTTATTGACATTTTTTTTACCAAAGACATGTGGCTGAATACATTTTGGCCTAAATGTATGACTAAAATTTAGTTTATTGGATTTTTTTTATAACAAAAAGTAGAAAATATCATTTTTTTTCAAAATTTTCGGTCTTTTTCCGTTTATAGCGCAAAAAATAAAAACTGCAGAGGTGATCAAATACCATCAAAAGAAAGCTCTATTTGTGGGAAGAAAAGGACGCAAATTTCGTTTGGGTACAGCATTGCATGACCGCGCAATTAGCAGTTAAAGCGACGCAATGCCAAATTGGAAAAAGACCTCTGGTCCTTAGGCAGCATAATGGTCCGGGGCTCAAGTGGTTAATTGAACGTTTAAGGCCTTAAATGGCTGGTGACATAGCTGTTAATATGTACAGCACCATAGCAACTGCAGATCTATAAAGAGGTTAAGCTGTCACCTTCCTCAGCTGTGAAGACTAGGAAGGTTTACTCAAGAACATGAATTTTCACTTTTTTACCTAGCCCTAAACTTCAGACATTTATTTGAGGACTACAACTTGGGTCTTTTCCATTTGGAGTGAATTATACTTTCCCTAACAGTGCTGGCTCCTATTTACATAATTTTGCGATTGCCTCAGTTCCTTTTTTTTTTTACTGAGCCTTGCTGCTTACTGATTCTTGCTATCTTAAAGTGGTTGTGTACCCCCAATGCGGAAGTTGTACCTATAGGCAAGTCTAGAATAAGGCTTACCTATAGGTACTGTAAATATCTCCTAAACACGCCCCGTTTAGTAGACATTTACATTGTAGTGCGTTAATGATGTCATCGGTGCATGCGCTATGAAGAAACGGCCCTCCGAGCCACCTCTTTACTAGCAAGTGCCGTGACTGATGTCTCCCGCACGCATGCACGGGAGTGACATCACAAGACTCTGGCCAGTCACAGAACCGGAGTCTGCGGCCACGGAAGGAAGAGGGGCGAAGATGGATGCGGCCACCAGCGGGGACAGCGTGGGCTTTGTTTGCAGGTAAGTGGCACATAATGGGCTAGTATGCATTATGCTTTTACTTTGCAGGGGAAAAAAGAGGAAGTAAAACCCTTCAGGGTTTACTTTCCCTTTCATACCGATATACGGTTTTGTAGAATATTTATATTAATTAAAGTGTATTGCTATACCAAAATATAAGGACATATGAGGTAACAAAATTGTCTAAGAGGAACCCCTACTGAACTTTATGTCTACACCGCCTTGTTCCCTGCAGGCTGCACTATGAGCTCATAACTAACTAGCCATTTTAGTTTAGACTAGCCACTTGCTAGCAGCTCTAAAACAACACCACAGGCGTTCTCTCCATACCATTGAAAATCTAGATAAGAAAAGAGATTATACCAAGTAAATCTTATTTTAATAAAATAAAGCCTATCCAGGCTTACACTTTTGGCAGTGCAGTCTCAACAAAGTGTTGGCAACAAAAACACATTCCTCTAAAAACCATTATTTATATTTAAATGCCACTTTACTAAGAATTTCTGATAATTTACTATTCTTCTATAATCACTGTTAAAGTGATACTAAACATAAAATGTTTAATTGCCATTTATTTATAAAGATCATACCACTGTATTTAATTTAATATAAAAAAGCATTTCAGTACCTTATTTAATCATTGTTGTTTAGCAGTCACATGACGTTTTCCAGGTCTTTCCCATCCTCAGGGAAAGAGGGAAAAGTTTCTGGTAATCTGCTGATATCTGCTCTGTAGCAGCAGAGAGCGTCTGGGTTATAAATCGGTGTCTGCACAGCTCTGATTGGTGCTCATTACATAAAAAAACAGTTTGGAGAATAGAGAATCAAAATAAATAATACCAACAAAGTGTTTTAAAGCTGATTACAAATCTATATTTCCAAGCAAATGCATATATATATATATATATATATATATATATATATATATATATATATATATATATACACAGTGGGGACGGAAAGTATTCAGACCCCCAAATTTTTCACTCTTTGTTATATTGCAAACATTTGCTAAAATCATTTAAGTTCATTTTTTTCCTCATTAATGTACACACAGCACCCCATATTGACAGAAAAACACAGAATTGTTGACATTTTTGCAGATTTAGTAAAAAAAGAAAAACTGAAATATCACATGCTCCTAAGTATTCAGACCCTTTGCTGTGACACTCATATATTTAACTCAGGTGCTGTCCATTTTTTCTGATCATCCTTGAGATGGTTCTACACCTCCATTTGAGTCCAGCTGTTTTTGATTTTACTGATTGGACTTGATTAGGAAAGCCACACACCTGTCTGTATAAGACCTTATAGCTCACAGTGCATGTCAGAGCAAATGAGAATCATGAGGTCAAAGGAACTGCCTGAAGATCTCAGAGACAGAATTGTGGCAAGGCACAGATCTGGCCAAGGTTACAAAAAAATTTCTGCTGCACTTAAGGTTTCTAAGAGCACACTGGCCTCCATAATCCTTAAATGGAAGACGTTTGGGACGACCAGAACCCTTCCTAGAGCTGGCCGTCCGGCCAAACTGAGCTATCGGGGGAGAAGAGCCTTGGTAAGAGAGGTAAAGAAGAACCCAAACATCACTATGGCTGAGCTCCAGAGATGCAGTCGGGAGATGGGAGAAAGTTGTAGAAAGTCAACCATCACTACAGCCCTCCACCAGTTGGGGCTTTATGGCAGAGTGGCCCGATGGAAGCCTCTCCTCAGTGCAAGACACATGAAAGCCCGCATGGAGTTTGCTAAAATACACCTGAAGGACTCCAAGATGGTGAGAAATAAGATTCTCTGGTCTGATGAGACTAAGATAGAACTTTTTGGCCTTAATTCTAAGTGGTATGTGTGGAAAAAACCAGGCACTGTTCATCACCTGTCCAATACAGTGAAGCATGGTGGTGGCAGCATCATGCTGTGGGGGTTCTTTTCAGCTGCAGCGACAGGACGACTGGTTGCAGTCGAGGGAAAGATGAATGCGGCCAAGTACAGGGATATCCTGGACGAAAACATTCTCCAGAGTGCTCAGGACCTCAGACTGGGCCGAAGGTTTACCTTCCAACAAGACAACAACCCTAAGCACACAGCTAAAATAATGAAGGAGTGGCTTCATAACAACTCCGTGACTGTTCTTGAATGGCCCAGCCAGAGACCTGACTTAAATCCAATTGAGCATCTCTGGAGAGACCTAAAAATGGCTGTCTACCAACGTTTACCATCTAACCTGACAGAACTGGAGAGGATCTGCAAGGAGGAATGGCAGAGGATCTCCAAATCCAGGTTTACTGAGCAAAGGGTCTGAATACTTAGGACCATGTGATATTTCAGTTTTTCTTTTTTAATAAATTTGCAAAAATGTCAACAATTCTGTGTTTTTCTGATTTTAGCAAATGGCTGCAATATAACATAGAGTGAAAAATGTAAGGGGGTCTGAATACTTTCCGTCCCCACTGTATATATATATATATATATATATTTATATATATATATATATATATATATATATATATATATATATATATATATATTTGCAATATCATGATGCAGGTAGAGTTTAAGTTGAATGACAATAGCTTTTACGTTCACAAAGATATCTAGAGGAGGTTCTGCCAACCACAGGTTGTGCCAGAACCCTCCAGATTGTGTCTATGGTTTGCAGGTGTTGTGACTGACAGGGAGCTGATGCCTCCATCATTCAACATTGTATATCCCGCCCCCAAAGTATTTAGCAATATGAGGACATGGTGGAGGAGGCTGGGAGTGGACTATCATTTACCACTGTTTATATGCCCACATGTGTGACTCTATAGTCATGTGGGCTGCACAGATAAGATAAGGGAGGAAATGAACAGCATAGACAGGAACTGAAACTGAAGCATGCTCAGCAGATGTATCAAAGGCTAGTCTATTCAATCTCTGGCTGCAACGGGACACAGGCAATGGGGGAGTTACAGTGAACAGCAGAATCAACCAGTTTTTTGCAATCTACAGAAAACATATGCTCTAGTGGAAAAATGAGTATGCACACAATGTAATATAGCATGTATCGACAGTTTATAATGAGTTGGGTTCATTGACACTTTAAATTTAAGGAAATGCCAGTAGGTGCAAATTCTAAAATAGCCAATGTGTTGATGATGACATATCTGTCAACCTGAACATTTTTTTCATAGTAAAAACTTAAAACAACACCACCTTATGGAAAAATCTTTTGCTACAGAAAAAAGGTGAAAGATAATGCTTTTCGACCAAATAAAAAAAAATCAAATATCTTGAGCTACCAAAATGTAGGCATAGCTGTTGTCTTTCAATGGAAATGGTGTGGGATAAGGTTAACTACTCAAAATTCTGATCTGGTATGTCCCCCTCACCTAGGTGAGAATGACGGGCCAGCACTTTAGAAAACAACAATATTTCTTTTAAAAATATATTGTTTTGCAAATGTGTTATAGTTAGAGGAGAGCAGGGAAAAAAGGGGGAAGGTTCTCTTTAAGGGCAGACATAGTTCAAAAGAATGAAACGCATTTCACGATACACCCGTCTGGTGTAAATTGCTGCCATTATTTTGTAATGCTAAGAAACTTTGTGTTAGCTGTGAACTGAACTACCATTCTACAGTTAGATGGGCCATATGAAAACAGAGTACAAATTGAATTACTTCTAGAATGAAGAAAAATTGACCAGAGGGAAGGGTGAAAATGTGGAATTCCAGAAATGCTAAGATCTTAAAATGACATGTGGTGAACCTGCCTGCTCAGCATTCAAAAAAACATTAAAAAATTTGTTAAAAATACATGTTCTGGCACAATACAGAAATATAAGCACTGAAGCATTCCTGTTTCCAGTAAAAGATTTTATAGCAATCCACATAATGTGCTAAAATATGGGGTACATCAGGCTCCCATCAGGCAAGAGAATTTGTGGTTTGTGTGTACTGTATATTTCTCTTGGAAGTTATTATGAAGACATATGGGACACTTGTGCCATAGTAACAGGATTTCTAAAGGCCCATAGACAATCTTTCAGATACTAACTCTTATGTAGCAGCGCTTGACTTTAAAGAAGAACTCTGAGCTAAAGGTTTAGGTGTAATTGCACAATAGGAATACTGAGATGTAAATATTACTTACTGATGTGACAGCATTATGGCATCTGAAGGTCGCACACTTACCTCCTCAATGTCTAAAAGGGTTAAATCAAACAAAAGTCCTGCACATAGCAATGTATTCTGATTTTTTTTCCAATTCAATATAGGCTCAAAGAAATGCCTTTTAGCTGGAAATGGCCATAGGTATCGTAATTTATTGCTGTGTGCAGGACAAGGTGTATTCTTTGAGAACGTGTGTGTGTACAACAAGTGTCAGGAGGGGCCTACATGCTGACGTCATGCCGTCATGCCTGTGTGCTTGGAGCGCCGGCCGCCATTGTGGTGAGCCTTTTATATACAGTTTGTTGGTTCCTATGATGGGTATTCCATTTCCCCAAGAAATGGGGAGGAGTACCTGTTATAGAGATTATATTGAAGCTCCCATATACCTTGTTTCTAGTGGGTGCATACTTGGGTGGAGGCTCACTTGCACTGGATTTCTTCAGCATCACTTGGTGGAATTTGCTGGATGTTGGTTTTGTTTTTGTTTTTCTATATATCTGGTGAGTGCATAGTACACTAGTGTCCAAGCACTGAAGGATAGTTTCTATACACAGAGGACACTTTTTATTCCAAATTGATTTCATTACATCAATATTTGGACTTTTATTCATTATAAGCAGCACTCCAAATAATGCAACAGTATATAACATTTAGTTGTACAAAAAAAATTAAAAAGTTTCCACGTGCAAAATAGAACTCAATCTTAATAATGTAACACAAAAAAATCATAAACAGTCCATAAGTGGAAAACAATCCAATGAAGGAATGTTCCGTGCAAAGTGAAGTATCCATCACCAGAAACACCCTCACACTCAGGCTTCTTACCAGATGTCCGGGACCACAAATTATAATGGTCAAACAAGCATTAGCAAGTTTATCCAGGAGGGTAATCATCACATGGATCACAGCTCGTATAGAGGACACTCACAATGGTAAACAAGGAAAACTCCCATAGTGAAGCCCATCATGATGTACAGTAAAAGAGTTTAATTTAAAAATGGCTACAATTACCTTAATACAAAACATAGACAGCGATTGTTTTGTATAATAAAAGAGCAGCAGGCTGTCCGCTTCGAACACTACCGCTGGTTATCGGTTGGGCGTGTGCGTGATGTTGTCACTGGTAGTCCACTCCCTGATGCATTTTGTCATCAACAAGACATTTTCTGAGGTCCTTGTTGACGCCCTGTGGGAGGGGCTAAACGCGTTGACACAAATTCCAGATCCCTAACCAAGCACGTCTCGTCCACCCGTGGAATGCACTTTGAGCTGCAGTGAACCCAGAAGAGCCCTATCCATATGCAAAGTGTGATCTTGTCTGAGACTCTGTAAGTGTAATTTTATATGAGAACGCTCTCCTTTTATTGAGGCTGGTGGAAATATGATTTTTTTATATACAGTAGAACCAGCAAGTTAGGAGTATAGAAAGAAGAGAAGATCTGTGGTGCCCCCACCACCAGTTATAAGCGAGTTTGACCCCCAGCCTGGAAAGCTGAGGGTCCATTTTTTCTGGTGAGTAGGGGTGCAAGAGGGGTGTATGCCACTCTTCACGACATGTCTACCTGGAGCACTTCAGCACTTTTATCATGAACTTTTAAACACTGAGCACTTTATTGGAGGATGGATGTTCATAAATTGGTTCACTTTTGAATTTAGAATATTTATCACAATTTTTTGTTGGACTAACTTGTTTAACATATATACAGTATCTATGTAGCAGCCTGGTGTTTAGGCAGGGTTGTTAGTAAATTTAGTTTGCCAGGCGGTAGTTGCCCTGGTTAATTGTTAGTAGATCCACTGATTCCTCTCTAGTTCTGGACTTGCTGCACCTTCTCTCTTCTGTCGCTATGTGGCGTTATGCTGGTGACATTAGATAGACAAGGTCAGGTTATGAATGGATAGGGTGCCTCAGCCAGTTGGCAGGGGTTTCTTTAGTCCCTTGGCCTGCTGGGAGAGCCTATTTATTTGGGAGGAGTCAGGTGATTGGGGTTCTCTGCCACCCGGACGGCTGTCTGGGTGGACGTGTGTTATGCTGCCCTGAGCTGCTAGGCTGGAAGGCTGAGGCCTATTCCGGGGACATCTAGCTGTTAGGCTGTCTGAGGGCCTATCCAGAAGCAGGAGAAGCAGCGCAGGGTTGGGACTGCAGGATTGGGGTCCAACAGAGAGTAACGGTTCAACCGGATGGGGAACCAGTTGTGGTCAGAGGTAGAGGGGAAGCTGTCACCACTATGGGACCATCCACCTTGTTACCAGGGACCACTGTGAGTAAGCGGGAGCCAGTACCAGAGCAGTCTTCTCACCTGCCGGGGACGGTGAAGAAGTGGGAAAACTTCAGCAAGTGCCAAGCCAGGGACCCAGCGGGACAGCAGAGGTGACGTTTGAGGAGCATCAGTGAATGCCAAGCCAGGAACCTAGCGGGTCAGCAGGGGTGACACTTGAGGAGTATCTGTGAGTGCCAAGCAAGGGACCCAGCAGGGAAGCGGAGGTGACACTTGAGGAAGATACTGAGTCATGGACGTGAAAGAGCTCAGGGGATCCTGTGGTGATTGGGTCTGAGAGTCTAGTGAGAGACTGGGAGCTTTATGAGTGAAGACCTACAGTGAGAGACTGTAGAGTGCGAGGAGAACTATTCTGTGTTGCCAATAGTAAAACTACCATTAGTGACTGTTACAAGATTGTTGCCCTAGGAGACAGCGGTCCTGCCTATACAGAAGTGGTATCCAGCCGGAGGCCTTCCCCTGTATAGCTGTCTACCTATAGAAGTCTCGGAGTCTGCATCTACCTAAGGGTCTCCTGGCCCTAACTTGCTCCCCCCACCGTTCTGTTAAGAGACAATAAATCTCTTTTACATTCAAAAAGTGTCTGGCGCCCATCACTCCATTTTGCATCAAAGCCACCATGCCTTGTAACCCACTCTACAAAGATGGATGTCAGCTATCCCTGACTCTGGAGGTCACCATTAGGCATTTGGAGGTCCAGGACCTTGCTACATCTATATACATTTTTTTTTGGTTTATCAGAGAATGTGTTATACACTGTATGCGATGTGGTAATATTTGTCATTTATAAATTAGCCTGCCTTAGCTTGAGAGCAGCCAGAAAATCCAGGTTTAATATGATTTATTAAAACCATCAGTATTGCTAGTTTTTTTTTTTACTTTTATTACCTTAGTCTGGAGTCTTTAAATGTGTCCAGATATTCTGGGTAGCTCCATGCTATTTTTTCTCCTTTACATCTCAGCTCCATGCTCTGCCCTGCAGACATAGTAAGCATAGGTGGGGGTTTCTGGAAACGACCTTTGTCCATGACTTGGGTCATGATGGATTGCACTTTGGTGATGGGTTCTGTGGATTCCTTTAATTTAGTAACTTTTGGTTTCAGTTTCTTTATCCCTGGTTTAATCTTATTCTCTGCTGGTTCTTTTGGCCTTTTACCTTTAGCTGCAGGTTGACCAAGTGCTACAAATAAAAGTAGAGAAAAAAACATGAATTACTATGATAAAATGTAATAAAAACACATTTATTGGATATTATTTAAAAACAAGTGCAAAGCAATGGTGGATCAAACACAGGTGCAAATTTTCAATTTGTCATTGCTGTCCTTTGCAATTGATAACATTTTGTACATATATAAAGTCCAATGGCAATGAAATGTTTATGCCATGTAAGTATAAAGCATTGATCCAACTAGAAATAAATAAAAAGATGAGTTATCAAAGTGGAAAACAAAAATACAAAACTGCTTTTTGACATTGAATGATATGTTTATTAAGGTGTACTGTATGCTCAGGCATAACCCCTAAACCTCCCTCCCACCTCTAGAGCATATCCCGGCATTATTTTTTTCTCTCTATTGTTTTTTTAAACAATAAGCAGCTTTTATTACTCCATGTTTCTTCATCAGCAGGCTAACAAAATTCTTGCAGTTGCTGAAAGCGCAATTTGTAGGATGTAGGCACACCCCCAGAACTATGTCTCCTAAGAGCCTTTTTCCTACACAGTGAGGGCACATTCCTGAGAGTCAAGGCAGCAGCATTCATTTGCTTGGAAAGAAAATAATGAATATATGCACATGAAGTAGAACAGAGAGTAGAACAGACAGACAATCAGGGTACAGATGGAGTTCTGTAGCCCTGAGATTGCAACGCTAGGTCGAATTTTATTACAGCAGAGGCATTCTGTCAGCCCAAGCAGAACTTTTTCTGGGCACACTAGATTTCTGTCAAATAAACAGGTATTTTCTGTACTTGTGCAGTGTTTGTAGCTACGTAAGTTCCAAGCTTTATTACATCTTTGTTAAAATTGAATCTTTCATTTTTCAGCACTGTAATACTTTGACTGGCCATTGCTCTGTCATGCAGAACTGTATCCAGATTAATGTTATATTATTTTTCTTGACAGATAGAGCTTTCTTTTGGTGATATTTAATAACCACTGGGTTTATTATTTTTTCCTGCATAAAGAAAGAAAAGACCAATAATTTTGAATAAACTCTGTTTCCCTTTTTTATGTTAAAATAAATATGCCAGGACAGAATGAAACAAAAACAAATGACCCTTTTTTGGAAAGAACACACCCCAAGATTATCTTGGAATAAAACATGTGGCTTGGTAATGGTGCACTAAATACTAGGGTTGCACCGATACCACTTTTTTAAGACCGAGTACAAGTACCCGCCGATACCGATTACCGATACTTTTTTTAATGCCATGTGACAGTGGCACTAATATGCAGCACTGATGGGCACTGATGAGGCGTGGACTGTGTTAGTAGTTTTTATTTTTTTTTTATTTTTTACAAATTTATTTTTTAAAATGTATTATTTTTATTATTTTTTACAATTTATATATATATATCTAGATATATATATATATATCTAGATATATATATATATCTAGATATATATATGAAATTTATTTTTTACAAGGATTTCTTTTTTTTTTTTTTTAGGGGGGTCGACAGTCAGTGGTTTTTTTTTGTGTTTTTTTAAAATTATTTTTAAAATTTTACTTTAAAATATTTATTTATTACAATTTTCCTTTTTTTCAACACTGTTGGAGGGTAGAGGGCTTTTGTGAGATGTCAGGGGTCATCTCCCCTTTGAGACATGGAAAGGGACTGAGGATAGAGATTCCCCATTCCCTTTCTCGGCAGCCTCAGCGGCTCCTCTCTCCATTCATAAACTGAAGCATCATAAACACAGTTTAAGATGCTCAGTTATGTGAATGGAAAGAGTCATTGATCACTAACTCTGTTCATTCAGAAAAGGAAGGAGCTGGTAAATGACATATTTGTCATTGAATGCACGTTTTTGGAGGCTACTGCAATCAGTCATACACCAGCAGCATATACTATCATATACTATCGGCTATTGAACAAAGAGCATTGAAACCACGATTGATGTTACAATTTTTAGACAGTCTATGCAAAGCCTAAATTTCTCAATACCTAACCGAGACTAAATAATGATTCATATTAGTACTCATGCCCGGAGGAGCTTCCAATGTCCTGCCTAAAATAACGCAGAAATTAGGATTGAAGGTTTGGCATAAAATAAGCTATTACTAGAGGGTTCCCGTGCACATTCAACAGTACTAATTTTTATTAATGTGGTCATGTAATTGAATACTGGGGAGCATGCTCTTGGCAAATGTTTATTTGAGACTTTACAGTGAAATAGCTTGCACAAAGTAAGTTTTTACTAAGGAACGTTTTGATAACACTTTATTAATAATTAGTATTTATTTGCATATATAGGCCATAAGAAAAGCCTTTAACAACATGGCAACATTTAGTACTCATTAATAAGTAAACCTTTAGAACAGGACACACAATGTGGGAACAATGGCGAACAACATGGCCAAATTGATGAAGCTTTTAGGCTGGTGTCCACATGACCAATGATATTATTTAAACATATGCATACTGTACATCCTCCATATCTGCCTGCATTGCCAATTCCACCTGTGTTGCTGTTGGAGAGTTCTTCTCACTTTGTGTCTAGTAAAATGTTGTCAGCAGGACGATCTGTCGAACGGAGAGCTAGTCTCTCCAGTGGAGCCCTAGTTAGTAGTAAAACATGACAGTGGTTCTAAGCCACTGAATATTCAATAAACATAAAGCAGTAGTCCTGGGTTTCTTAAATCCCCTGATATTTTGGACATATGGCAACAAATTGTGGAAATGGTCACATGATCCCCACAAATGACATCATAAAATCTCACTTTGGGTTTTATTTATTAGTTAATCAAAAAGGAAACATTCTGTGATTTGCACTATCAAACACAAATATAGTAGCCAAGTGAACCTGTGCTTAATTTAAAAGTAGGGTTGTCACCTCATCCCTTTAAAACAGAACATATATTAATTACACAGGTTCTGTGGCTGATTAAGGTGGTAATTAAACTCACTTGGTTCCTTATCTGCATTAAAATAGCCTTGGAACCTGTGTAATTAACACTGTATGTGTTTGGGTTTAAAGGGATGAGGTGGCAACATTATTTAAAAGTTTTTAAATAAAAGTGCTGTTTAAGCACAAACACCATGCTGTTAGCTTTATAATCCAGAAAAGCCTCTTATGTGCACTTCTCTGATTTAGTGTGCCTCTTTCTTACTGGGTTTATCCCTGTTTCTAATGAACAGGGAAGTCAATTGGTGGAGCACAGTCAGGAAAAGTCAGCCTCCAGTAAAACTAAATGTTGTCTCATGCATCTGACTTTTTTTCTGCCGCTGAACACAACTGCATTTTAGCTAATGTGCCCATGTAATAAAATGAGTTTACATGCATATGCTTCTAAATGCCGTAAATGAGCATGATTATGAGCATGCTCCAAAACAATCATTTTTTAGGAGTTTTCTGCCAGATTCAAACACAAAGATCAAGCATAGCAATAGTAGTAAGTGAGATAATTTTATTTTGCCCATGTATATGAGGCCTCAGAGAGGGGCATTGCCTTTTTGTTTTAATAATGGTAATAGATGACATTTGTGATGCCTTTTCTTAAAGTGATTGTAAAGTCTTGTTTTCTATTAAAATAACAAACATATCATACTTACCTGCTCTGTACAGTGGTTTTGCACAGGGCAGCCTGAATACTCCTCTTCTCAGGTCCCTGGCTGGAGCTCCTGGCCCCTCCCTCCTGTTGAGTGCCCCCACGGCAAGCAGCTTGCTATGGGGGCACCCGAGCTGAGCTGCAGCTCCGTGTATCCATTCAGACACGGAGCTGTGGTTTGGCCTCACCCCTCTCTCTCCTGATTGGCTAACTGAGTTTGATTGACAGCAGCGGGAGCCAATGGCGCCGCTGCTGTGTCTCAGCCAATCAGGAGGGACAGGCGAGGCACTCATGAACATTGCTGGATAGAGATGGGCTCAGGTAAGTATTGAGGGGGGGCTGAGTGTTGGGGGGGCTGAGGGGGGCTGCTACACACAGAAGTGTTTTTTTATCTTAAAGCGGTGTTCCAGCTGAAAAAAAAAAAATTAAAAGTCAGCAGCTACAAACACTGTAGCTGCTGACTTTTAATAAGGACAATTACCTGTCCAGGGAGCACCACCATTCTATCTAAGGGAAACAGGCAGTGGAGCCTTGTGGCATCACTGCCCGTTTCCTACTGTGCATTCGCAAGTCGCACGGCACTTTGTGAATGGGCGGCTCTCTTCTGGGATACACACAGGTCCCAGAAGACAGAGCGCCCAATTTCCCAGAACACCACATGAGGGATGAAGAGAAGGAACAGCTCCGCGGAGAAGGAAGTGGCAGATTAGGAAGACTGCCTAGCAACAGCCATTTTGGGTAAGTAAAAAAAATTTTTTTTTTCAAATGTTTTTTTAAAAAATGTAAAGAGCCTGTTTATGTATTTTTTTTTTTTTTCGGGTGGACCTCCGCTTTAATGCATAGAATGCATTAAGAAAAAAAAAAAATCTTCTGCCTATACAATCACTTTAACCACTTGCCCCCCAAAAGGTTTTACCCCCCTTCATGACCAGGCCATTTTTTCTATTCAGCAATGCGCTATTTTAACTGGCAATTGCATGGTCATGTAACACTGTGCGAAAATGAAATTTATGTATTTTTTTCACACAAATAGAGCTTTCTTTTGGTGGTATTTGATCATCACGGGATTTTTAATTTTTTTTATTATATAAATGAAAAAAGACCTAAAATTTTGAAAAAAATCCACATTTTTTTTTTTCATGCTATTAAATATTAAACTTATCCCAAAAATGTTTTTAAAAATAGAATTTCTTTGTGAATTTAGGCCAAAATGTATTCTGTTACATGCCTTTGGAAAAATAAAAAACCCCAATAGGTGTATATTACTTGGTTTGCATGAAAGATATAGCATTACAAACTATGGTATATATACTGAAACTTGCATTTATTTATTTTTTTTATACTAGTAATGGCGGTGATTAGTGAAATATAGTGGCACTGTGATAGTGTGGCGGACAATCTGACACTAGCTGACACTGGCTGGAGGGTACACTAACTGACTAGCTAACACTCATATCAATAGTGACACTAATACAGTGATCAGTGCTAATACTATGCAATGTCACTGTACTAATGACACTGGCTGTGAAGGGGTGATCAAGGGGTTGACTGTGTGCCTAATAATGTGTGTAAAATGTGCTGCTTTTACTAAACGATAAATAAAAATAAAATAAAACAATAAAAAAACAGCAAGATCGCCAGTCAGTATACAGAGCTCTGTGAGGTTTACCCACACAGAGCCCTCTTCCGTGAATGATGGAGCCGATCAGTGGGTCCCGGCTATCAATCATTGGCCAGGACCCACTGATTGGCTTGTGCTGTAACAATTCCCAGCCCAGCCAGGGCGGCGGGTGCGCGCGCCTTACCCGGAAGCATTGATCATGTACCAGATATGTTGTCCAGCGCACAGCACCCACCCTGCTGCAGTAAACGTTTGTGGGGGCGGTTGTTAAGCGGTTAAGTAAGATGTTTACTTTTCAAAATGATAACACTAGTAAGGTTTACTTTGTAGTGATTAGTGGAGCTCGTGGAAATACTTTCCTTTCCAGGATCCTAACATTTTTTAGAAGATGGCAAAGGATTGACTCTGTCAACATCTACCCACAACCAAGAAATCAGCTTTTACTGAATACAGCTTCAATTCTGAAATACCAGCTAAGGCTGAAAATCCTTGATAAAGTGAAAAATGTTATGCTCATTCATCCAATTTGTGATAAATATAGCCATTTGAACTAAAAATTCATAGCAGTTTTACAAGTGCTCAATGTGTGGACCAGCTTGATGGATTTTGAAAAGCACAAGATGTTCAGGAATTGTACTCTAATATTAAAATCAGAGAATGAAGTGATCCGACCTTGACGTAATAACTTCCTTCATCTGATATGCATATCCACTGTTCTTGTCTTCAATAAAGTAAATAAATAATATAAATAATTTTTATGGAAGTGTTTTATAAACAGGCATAACAGTATAGAAACAGAACACAAATATTCCATTATTGTGCAGTAGAGTTGCATACACGACAGCTGTTCCTGGCCTGTTTATTTTTGTGTCCTTGGTGCTAGTTGGTATGGTCTTTAGCTAGAGACTTCTTCCTCCTTTCTGCCGTTCAGTTGTTACTTTCACTTTCCAAGTAAAGTAATTGTCTTCTTACACTTCAAAACACTGGAAAACATTTACTGAACAGTATTGATCTATAGAACTATGTTGTATTCAACTTTTGTGTCTTACTGAAATGTGAAAGAGGAACTTCATCCTTATCATAAAAATTACCACAAGGACGCTTTTAGAAATGTTTAGTAATGGCAATCTACAAACTGTTATTGTAGATAATTGCAGGATTTGAATTCTTTGCAAACCTCATTTTTCTTTTCCTCCCCAGTCATCTCATAATGGGCAATTTCTCTAAGGACAGATGAATCTATCTCCCTTACTTTGTAGAACACTGCCTAGAACTCTGGGTCTGTCTCCTAAAACATGTGGCTTTCAAGGAGCTCAAACAGAAAGTGGGAAATCCGTAATCGTAAATAAAAGCAAAGCATGTCTGTTTAACTAATTAACCTAACATGATTTGATGTTGGCATGCAGAGTTGCATGACGATATGATATTTAAAGAGGGAGGAGTCCGCTTTAGCCACTTCCAGCACAAGCCAATTCTGGCACTTCGCTCCTACATATAAAAAGCATAATTTTTTGCTAGAAAAGTACTCAGAATAAAAAATGGCGGTCGTTGCAACTTTTTATGTCACACGGTGTTTACACAGCAATTTTTCAAACGCAATTTTTTTGGGGGGGAAAAAAAGCTGTTTCATGAATAAAAAAAAGCCACTAAAGTTAGCCCAATTTTTTTGTAATGTCAAAGATAATGTAACGCCGAGTAAATAAATACCTAACGTGTCATACTATAACACACGTGGAATGGTGCCAAACTTGGGTACTTAAAAATCTCCAAAGGCTTTGCTTGATTTTTTTTTACAGGTTACCCATTTAGAGTTACAGAGGAGGAGTTATTGCTCTCGCTCTAACAAACACGTGGGGACGGGGGCACTTTAAAAAAAAAATGTATTCTTTATTTTATTTTTACACTTTCCCTTTTACATTTTTTTAATCACTTTTATTCCTATTACAAGGAATGTAAACACTCCTTATAACAGAAATAGGGCATGACAGGCTCTCTTTACAGAGAGACATGGAGACGTGGGGTCTATAAGACCCCACATCTCTCCTCTAGGCTGGAAAGCCTGAAATAAAAAAATAAAATTAAAAAAAGGCCTCAGTCTTTCCAGCTAAAAACACAGCAGTGTTTACATCTGTCGAAGTGATGTCATAATGTTGCGCCCAGACTCTGAAGGTCATAGAGATGTCTGGGGACCATGTGGTCCTTGGTCAGCTCTATGGTAAACCTCTGCCGCCAGTAAAAACATCAAGCGGCTGGACAGCACCTAGGATAGTTTTGGCTTTGCAGGGAATCGCCGTCATATGACGGCCTATGGGTGGGAAGCAGTTAAGCTGCTTAAGGATAGTACCAAATCACCAAGTGACCATACTGTCTGCATACACTGGGTCCAAGGAGGTATGGTATTGCCTATATAGGCATTTGAAACAGAACAGTATGAAGCCTTTACACTCTGCTGCCTCAGTAGCACATGTTCTTGTTTGCAATCTGAGTGAGCACATGCTACAATACAGGCTCTGAAATCTGCTTGCAAATTACATGTTCTGAAGCAACTAACGATCAGATTAAAGCCTCTTGAATTAACATAATCTGTCTGTTCTTACTCATTAAAGGAGAAGTAGGGACAATGCTGTTTTGACCCTACTTCTCGTATGGTAATTTGTTCTGCACCCCTGCGACCTGTTTTTAGCTGACAGCAGACTAAAGTCTTTTTTTGGGCTGACCTCATTCAGCTGGTCCAGGTTCTGGATCGATCGTGACTTTACAGTCAGGATCCACCCAGATACTTGGACTGGCAGCTGGCTCAGCCTCTCAGTGAGCTGCTGGGGGACTGAGCCAGCTGCTCCTGCCGCCTCCACAGCCCAGAGCTCCAGTTTTAAATCAGGTCTTCCTACAGTTTGGAAAGCTATGCATGCATTGGATTTTCTGTAAATTAAACTTACTTGTATAACTACAGCAGGGGCGGATCCAGAACCTAGTCTCGGGAGGGGCAAAAAGAAAAAATATGTTTTTTTGGGGGCAATTTGTCGGGGAAATGGCTGGTGTTGGCGCTTCATTCAACCCGGCACTATGGTTGATATGGTGTCAGGATGATTGAAGCGCATTATTTCTATTATTACATTGTTATAAAAAATAAAATAGTTCAACTCACCATAATGCCGAATCAGTGGGAGCCCTGAGCGTGTCACTTGCCACCGTCACCTGCCACCAGATGCAGATTGTCACTTGCCACATCACCTGCCACACGTTGAGGATTGTCACTTGCCACGTCACCTGTCACCAGATGTGGATGTCGCCTAACACATGTTGTGGATTGTCACTTGCTGTGTCACTTTCCTGTGTCCCAGAGTCAGGCAGCAGATTATCAGTCAGGCAGCAGAGAGATGATGTCATCTCTCTGCTTCCTGCAGCTGCCTGCACAGTGAAGGCGGAACTGTACTGCAGGGATTCAGGGCGGGCGCTGGGCAGTGAGAGATGTCATCTCTCTGCTCCCCCGCCCAAGGCTCCCTCATTGGCCAGCCGTCTGCTCACCCACGAGCCGCCCAGCTGTTTGCCTGCTCTCCCTCCTACCGAGCCGCCTGACAGCCTGTGGAGCCCCTGCTCTCTAACCTGCAGAGCCGCCCGGGAAGCCGCCCGCTCTGTCACCTGTGGAGCCATCCGCAGAGCCGCGCGGGAAGCCGCCCGCTCTCTAACACGCGGAGCCGCACGCTCTGTCACCTGTGGAGCCATCCGCAAGTGAGGATTGTCACTTGCCACGTCACCTATCACCAGATGTGGATTGTCACTTGCCACGTCGCCTGTCACCAGATGCAGATTGTCACTTGCCACGTCACCTGTCACCAGATGTGGATTGTCACTTGCCACGTCGCCTGTCACCAGATGCGGATTGTCACTTGCCACGTCATGGATTGTCACTTGTCACGTCACCTGCCACACATTGAGGATTGTCACTTGCCACGTCACCTGTCACCAGATGCAGATCATCACTTGCCACGTCACCTGCCAGCGGTTACGGATTGTCACTTGCTACGTCACGGATTGTCACTTGCCATGTCGCCATCCGCAGAGCCGCCCGCTCTCTAACACGCGATGCCGCCCGGGAAGCCGCCCGCTCTGTCACCTGTGGAGCCATCCGCAGAGCCGCTTGGGAAGCCGCCCGCTCTCTCACCTGCATTCTCGGGGGGAGCAATTGCCACGTTGCCCCCCCCCTGGATCCGCCCCTGAACTACAGTAACTGTTGTTCATAGAATTATCCCTGCTCCTTGAGTTTCTGCGCTGTGATAGACTGTGATTGATTTCTGCCCCATGCAAATACTTGGTTTTCTGCGTAACTTATGGCTACATTGCTCACGATTGCACCAAAATGTCTCAGCAGGGATCTATGCACTCACTAGACATAGACCCCCAATATGAAGGTGATTTGCAACAAGTAGAGATATCTGATAGACCCTAATGCACAGTTAAGCCCTCCTTGAAGTTTAACTTTAGTTGAGAAAAAAAACAATCCCCTTTGGATTTTAAGAAATTTGTTGCAGATTCCTACCTGTTTCTGCTCTTAAGAAATAGCTGTTTGTCTGATCATGTCCTCTGGATACTGATCCTGAGTAGGAGAGTATGAGTTCCTTATAATCACCTAGTCCACTCTCGGTGTTCTGATGAGAAGTTGTAGTATCTACATCCCTTTAGAAGTAATTAGTCCTTAGGGTGTTTCTCACCAAAAATGAAACTTCTGTTGCAGGGGGTGCCTATAATTTGACTTGTGAAAATCAGTGATCCAATACCACCTGAAGGAAATTACATTTTTGAGGCAATTGGCAACGGCATACATAATGCCACAAGGTTGCCACAGTGAACTGAATTTTACAGAAAATGACAGCACTGCAGATTGAAAAAGAAAGGTCATATTTAATAACATTAAATTACAATATGATTTGTGTAGCAATTGTATATGCTATATTACTTTTTTTTTTTCATGAAAGTGGAGTTAGCCTTTATCAAAATTCTGAAACAAAAAAGGCAGACATCCCTGATAATCTATGATCTATGGAATACTACCATGCAATGCATAACTGGATCAACTGTGGGTATATGATTCTGTATGTAGAGGTTTTATATGTATTTATTCTACTTACAATTTTTTTTATCTATTGGATAGACTTATGTCTTTATTCAATCTGACTAACTATGTAATCTGACTGCTTCAAATGAAAACATGTAATGATGCAGAGCAACTAAAGCCTGGTACACATTAATAGTTTTTTTTGTTCAACCCAGTGGACTGAACGAAAAAAAAAACGCCGGACAGCTCAGGTTGGAGCCGCTTACTAACTATCTGACCTTAGTACAGCGATTCCCCCTGCTGTGCTATTGTGTTCTGATAGGGGGAACGCCGCCTTGCCCCGCCAGAGCACTGACCGGGAGCTGATCGGCAGCTCTTTTTCGGTCATGCCCCTTTGACACTGGCTGCAGTACACACGGGCCGAATGTTGGCTAGTTTCTATGGAACTAGGCGATGCCATCCAACATTCGGCCTGTGTGTAGTCTTAAGCAGTGCACTTGCAAAGCATAAAGGAACCTTAAAACATTCTGAAAAATATTCTTATTTTATATCAATACAACAGAGTCTCTGCAAGAATGAATATGCCTTACTAGTCATCATAACTAAGTAGTTAACTCATAACAGCTGCATTAAAGCAGTAAAAGTTAAAGTTTACTGCATTAAGAGGAAAGCTGTAATTGAGGCGCAACCTGCTCAAGCAGAGGTGCAAGCCACCAAAGTACATGCACAGGCGGAACCACAAGCTGCACAAGCAAAAGCACTGACAGAGGCACAAGTTTCCCGGGCAGAAGCAGCCCAAGCATGAGTACAGGCAGAAGCCTAAAGCTGACCATAGACAAAGCAATATTCTTGCCTGCACAACACAGTCAGTGTTGAGGGGGGGGAATTTCTCCCGCGGAGCCATTGTGATTTCCCAGGAGCCAGGGGAACACAGTGATTACTGCTAAATATATAATAGCCATAATCGCATGTAAAATCCAATAGGTTGGGTGTATCCAAGTTGATTGATCGGTATATTCTGCCTGCCCATACATGGCTTGAATCTCTGCCAGATCCGCAGGGACTGTCTTTGGCCAGTTTAGTTTTAACTAGACACAGTCTTCACTTCTTTACATCCATTCAAAGTCCAGATTTTATAAAGCTTGTCTGTGCTGTCAGAAAACAGAGGGCAGACAGCAAACATTACACACTGCAGAGCTCAGTGCGGAGAGCCCAGAGAGCTTGTTGGAGAGAAGAGACCCCCCCCCCCAACACACACACCACACAGGAATAGAGCTGAGGCTGCCAATCACAGGCTGTGTGCTGCAGGTCCCTCCCCTCTCATTTTTTCCTCTTGGTGTCAGAAAAACATGTCAGAAGTGATTCATGATGATAGCAGAAGAACAAAGTAGCAGACAGAAATGACGCTTAGCTCTCTTAATTGAAACATGATGTACACACTATAGAGGGATATGCTTTGTTCATATTTCATGTCTGAGGTTTACAAACCACTTTAAAGATGAATTGTACCCTTATAGAAATTACAAGAAAGCTACCCAAGCACATGCACAGACAGATGCCCAACTAAAAGCCCTCCAAAAGAAAAGAAGTGGTAAGTGCTGCTAAGCTAAATGTTTTAAAACATGTGATGGTGGAAGAAGCCTATTTTGACAAATTTTTATGAGACTGCAAGACAAATCTTGCAATTTATCCTAAGCTAGAACAATGTTAACACAATTGCACAGAACACTTCAAATACTGTACAAAAACCTCACAGTACCTTCACCAGCAGAGGAAGCTGCAGTAATAAACCACAGAAGTCACCTGTGCACAATGGATCCTTCTATACCTTTCAAGTTACTTATATCTTATCAAGCAACTCATGTGCCATTGCAGTCACTCAGTTTTAAAGAACCATACCATGAGACCACCAGATGTGAAGCCTTCACCTAGGCAGAACTCATCAGCTACTTCCATCTTCCATTGTCTCCTCCAACACCTAAGCAACGGGTATTAAATTAATAATGCCACCTTTGGCAATGGTGAAGGAGCACCTGTCATGACAAGACTTGATAGAAATTATACGACTGACCTTGCTAAGTACATGACCCTCACAGAACTAATTCACACCAGACTACAGAAGTTGGATATTCACAATTAGGTCAGTAATCAAGGACCTTAGCATCACACATAGGAACAAACTTCAACTGATAATAAAATGATTAGACCCAGCTATCAGACTATATTAAGAGAATGAAAACTGTTCACATCTATGAACCATATGAATTTGAAAAGGGCCTTAGTCTTACAAGATGGTTAGACCCAGCCATCACACTATAATAAAAGAATAAAAACTGTGCACATCTATGAAGCAGAAAAAGGCCCTAATCTTGCATGGGAGAGATTAGCACAAACTTAAAGCAGCCCAGAAGCAATGGAACTAGTCTTACGCAAAAAAAGTACAGCATTCTCCTAGATTGTTTAACATAGACAACCAGAATTTCTAGGAACTAAGTGATCCACTTCTTGAGCTTGAAATTGCCCAGAATTCAGAAGACCCACATCTACCAGGTCTTCACTAACTTGATGCTGGGCATGGTATGAACCCAGAAAAATGGGCATCAGTGGGTCCAAGGTATAAGGAGGAACTTTAAGTTCCAACTTTTTCCTTATGCTTTAAGTTCATCAAAGACTTAAAAGACATGGACAATATCCTTGATTATTGATTTGAGCAGTCTTAGTCTTCTCTACAAGAAGAGAAAATGTCACTACTAGAGACTCTAGAAATGTTGTCTCTGTTAGAAATACAAGAATTACACCAACTGCCAATCGCAACAGTGATAAAATGTGAAGGGACCCAAATCCTACTCTGTCATTCATGATAAACCACATTCTCTCAGGAAATGTCATGCATTCAAGGTTAGATGTTGTGCATCTATAGAGCACTGTTACAGAGACTATATACCTAAATGTAAGAATGTGACAGTGATAGGCATGTATCAGCATTACACCAAGGCCCCTTTGAACAGGACTTTACATCCACTGAAGTTCTTACATCCATGTCTGATCATGGTGTGGAGAGCCATGAACAGGCATTGCCAAGTATAAGGATGAAATGCAATGAATTACTGTATGTCACAAAGGACTTTTAGAATAAACCTGTGCTAAAAATAAGTTTGGTGAAAGTGTTTCCTCAGACACAACTGGAGAAAACTATTAGGATGTATGTTGTTTATCTGAGTTACATTTTTGCAGATCTGGCATCCCTAGATTGCTTATGTGTATCCAGAATCTAATGTTTGATACACTCCCATTTTTGGGAATTACTTGTCTAACATCTTATTCCTAGCTAACATCTTAACTCCTATTTTTTATTTATAATCAAAGGACGTACATACAGTTCAGTCGCATAGGTTATATAATTTTTTTGATTATCTTTATCTGATTGAATTACTAAATTTTTATGTATTATTTTTTCTGTTATAACATACTTTGAATTCTGTATGTGTTTGTTATTTGTTAGTTTAAATATAAATTTAATAAAATATACTGCTAACAGAAGAGATTTCTCGTCCTGCACCTATTGAGTACAATTAAATACCTAAATATATAGACAATATCCTTACAGAAGACGCAAGTCATGTATTCTTTGTTTATTTGGCTGGTTACATCCAACCACACAAGAACAATGGCACAATCATGCTTCTACTGCTTCTGAAGAACACACAAAATCCATGAACAGTTCAGAGTTTGTAACAATGGTGCCCTATGCCTGAAGCACCAACCTTGGTTGGATCGTGATTGGCATTATGATTGGCGTTATCAGCTCTTGTTTCAGTAATGAGTGTGCACACTTGTACAACTATTGTTGAGAGAATTCAAGACACAGAGAATTCAAGACACCCCCTTTATCCTTCAAAACTCATTCTACAGGAACTTGAAAGAGATACCAAATCTGACAACAAGATGATCAAGTCTACAACAAAGAGTCACCTTACAGCAGAGACAGCAGAGTCAGTAAAATGTCATCTCAAACCGTTAGTGAGGAGCAAGACTCAATAGGTGACCAGGAATCTACGAATACCAAGATCCTGCACAACAATGCTGATGTTCTTTAATTCATGAACTGTAACTAGTGATTCTAAATAACTATTTCAGTAGATGCTATAGAGTTGCTCACATAACCGAACACAACCTCAGGATAGTCCTGTAGATAAAACTACACCTGACAGTTACAAAACAGTAACTTCTCTTTACCAAGAGAATCCCAGCAAGAGCTCCTAAGAGTTTGATCCTACATTCCTGCATGCCTGATTCATCCATTAAGACCCAAGCTTACACATCTGATGAATGCAGATAGTAGTGCTTAATGATTCATACTCTGAATGGTCTATGGTTATGAGTGGTGTACCTCAAGGTTCAGTGTTGGGACTCTTACTTTCTAATACCTTTATAAATGATATAGGTTCTGGGATTAAAAGTACCATTTCAGTCTTTGCAGATGACACCAAACTAGGCAGTGGAATAACGTCCTTACAGGATGTCTCCAAGTTACAAGCCGACCTCAATGCACTGTTTAATTGGGCGACTATTTGGCAGATGAGGCTTAATGTAGATAAATGTAAAGTTACGCACTTGGGGGCCAAGAATATGCATGCATCATCCATACTAGGGGTAGTACAATTGGGGGGATCCGTAGTGGAGAAGAATCTGGGGGTTTTGGTAGATCATAAGCTCAATAATCGCATGCAATGCCAAGCTGCGGTTTCCAAAGCGAGCAAAATCCTTTCTTTTATCAAGAGAGGTATGGACTCCAGAGAGAGAGATATAATTTTTCCCCTGTACAAATCATTATTAAGATCTCATCTGGAATATGCAGGTCAATTTTGGGCACCAGTCCTCAAAAAGGATATCGGGGAACTGGAGAAAGTGCAGAGAAGGGCAAACAAACTGATAAGAGGCATGGAGGAGCTCAGCTATGAGGATAGATTAGAGGAACCAAATTTATTCTCTCTTGAGAAGAGAAGATTAAGGGGGGATCAATAATCAATCAATATGTACAAATATATAATTGGTCCATATAGTGAACTTGGTGTTGAGTTATTCACTTTACGGTCAACACAGAGGACAAGGGGGCACTCTTTACGCCTAGAGAAAAATAGATTTAATCTCCAAATACGGAAAGGTTTCTTCAAAGTAAGAGCTGTGAAAATGTGGAATAGACTCCCTCCAGAGGTGGTTTTGGCCAACTCAGTAGATTGCTTTAAGAAAGGCCTGGATTCTTTCCTAAATGTACATAATATAATTGGGTACTGACATTTATAGGTAAAGTTGATCCAGGGAAAATCCGATTGCCTCTCGTGGGATCAGGAAGGAATTTTTTCCCCTGCTTTAGCAAATTGGACCATGCTTTGCTGGGGTTTTTTCGCCTTCCTCTGGATCAACTGTGGGTATAGGATTGTGTATATGGGATTGTATGATATTAGTTTTTATTTATTTATTTGTTTATTTTTATGGTTGAACTAGATGGACTTGTGTTCCCCTCCTCTCAACTTGTTTTCAACCTGACTATCTATGTAACTCAAGCATCACACCAGGAACCCTGCTAACAGCGAAAGGCCTAATAAGGATGCAGTCTTACCATTACCACTTGAATTCAAGACACTTGTGCATAACTGAGAATTATCAAACACACACACTGTAGAAACAGTGACACAACAGTCCTACCCTACAACCATAAAAGACTAATGCCCCGTACACACGGTCGGATTTTCCGATGGAAAATGTCCGATCGGAGCGTGTTGTCGGAAATTCCGACCGTGTGTGGGCTCCATCGGACATTTTCCATCGACACACAAAGTTTGAGAGCAGGATATAAAATTTTCCGACAGCAAAGTCCGATCGCATCAATTCTGACCGTGTGTGGCCTGTTCCGACGCACAAAGTGCCACGCATGCTCAGAAGAAATTCCGACACGGAACAGCTCGGTCTGGTAAAATTAGCGTTCGCAATGGATACAGCACTTTCGTCACGCTGCAATGTTAAAAATGGTTTAATACAGTGCACTCTCTTCTTCTTTATAATGTGACAAGAATTAAGTAGTTTTGCTGCTCATATTCACACACACTTCTCACAAACTTTTTTTTTTTTTTTTCCTTGGGATTCCCTGAATATATTGTTATTTGTCACATCGTACAAAATTAAAAAAAATTTTTTTTGTTTTGATTTAAAGCCATTTTTCTTTTCGATTTTATGTTTGTATTTTTTCAAAGGCTGATCTTTGTTTAATGTTATTTTTAGTTTTACTCCAGACTATTTTTGTGTGTGTTTTGTGTGTCAAGTTACCACAACACCATTATTATCTTTTATTATTTAATCTCAAGGAGATTGTTTGGTGTTGGTGTCTCTTGTTAATTTCACATTGTATTTTTGAAATGTACCTGAATCCGAACAAACAAACTGTCCTTTTTGAAGTAAAACACACATAGGCAAGTATAATTCATACCAAAAATACTTTATTAAGGGCTCAGAACCAAACAAAGAGGGAGGCAACGCTGGATAAACAGGAGAAATTAGCGAAGGAGGACCATGTGTGAGTTCACAAAGTTGTGTATCAGATGTAATTTGGGCCCTCATCCCCTTATTAAGAGCCTCCAATATTAACGACTCACACATGAGTTGTTGTCCCTCCTCCATCCTCTGCATTTTAGAGGCAATGTTGGCAGTGAAGTCATCCTCCACAGTGTGTGGTGCTCCCAGGGCCTCTGTAGCCCTCCAAAAGAGGCCTATGGCAGCCTCCTCTAGGGCACTCCTCCTCCTGCCACTTTCTCTTTCCAGGTGTTGGGGAGGGACCTGCAGATCAGGCAGCCGGCTCGGCCCGGCCACCTCCTGGCTGAGACTTCCCTGTGTATGAAAAAGGGACATGGTTTTAGTTTTTGCATCATCAATCACAATCAGAAAATAGTACTCCAAACTAACATCTAGTTAACATCATTGATTGGACAACCAGCAATATTTAGAGGAATGCTATACCTGGCTCAATCTGGGCTCCTCCACATGTTGCTGCCTGGAAGGCCCAGGTTGGGCGTCAGAAGCCTCAGCTGGAGGGGAAGGAAGCGTGGAAGGAAGACTGGAGAGTGATGACCTGGGTTCAGTCTGACCTGCCAGAAAATGCAGCCTGTCATAGTACCACATCCTGGGGACATAGATGTCATCTGCTGCTCCGGATCTCTGCGAATCCTGGACTTTCTGGCGCTCCCTTACATATGTGCTCCTCAGGCCACCAATTAAGATCTTCAAATATGTTATGTCTGCCGTGGGGATCACCTGCTTCACAATTTCCAACAATTGATCCAGCGCTGCCTTCCTCTTTGTTTGGTTCCTGTAATGTGGGTGGTTGATCTCTCACAGACAAGGCAGCTCCCTGAACATGTCAATGAATATTGCCATGAAGTCTGTATCATTCAAGATATCCATTTTCACTGCAAGACACAACACAAGACAAACCCTAATGTCAGGCCAAACTCTACTAATCTTGTTACAATATAGGCCTCAATGTAGAAGCAGTATAGGCACAAGTATGTCTCTTACCTTCGTTCTTACAATCGGCGCCTCCAATGCTCCTTCCTCCGCTCACAGATCGTACGTAATACGCACGTGTGGTACGTTTTATACACACTGCGCATGCGTGTAACTCCACCCGCCCCTGACGTTCTTTCTAGTCTATTCCCTGCCCCTTTTCGTTCGGCGCAGTGGGTGAAGAGCACATGGCGGAGTCAGAGCAGGTGCGTGCTAATTACAGGAACGAGGAGGAGGAAAGCCTGGATCCGGACATGTCCCGATCCAGAAGGAGAAGATTTAAGGCCACAAATATGTCCTTTGGGGAGATGTTGGAGATGGTCGACATCCTAAAGAAGGCCGACTATGATGGAAAGTATGGACCTTACCCCAACCCCAATATCAGAAAGGCCAAGATCATTGCGAAAGTGGTCAAAAGTCTGCACAGGAATTTCGGGTTACGACGATCGAAAGATCAGCTCAGGAAGCGGTGGTCGGACCTGAAATTAAGAGAGCCCTGAGCAGTACAGAAAGATCCTGAGAGTGCTGCAAAAAAGTAAGTAGTTGTGCTGTGTTCCTATTCTTTTTGTCTTTATTACATTCCTGCTGCTCCATATGCTTTTCTTAAGTGTTGTACAGTTTAAAATGTCAATTTTAATGTTCATGGGCCCATTATTCGTTCGTATCAAACATTTTTTTTTTCGGCCTCTAAAACACCATTGTTTAGGCCATATGCATTTTCCTACATTTTTTAGGGCCTACTTGGATGCAAAATATTTGGTTGTGTAGATGGCTTTGTTACTAGAATGAAATGCAAACTAGATTCTATGTAAGAAGAGGACACTCAGCAGCTGTTTTCACATCTGGACACTGGAGCACTAGTGTGGGACACAAGAACACCCTTTTTATTAGGGGTGCACACAGGTGCTCCAGTGTATACTATAGGGGGGGCTCCATCTGTGAAGCTTGTACAAAACAGGTAAAGTATCGCAGGTTGACAAAGGACACTAAAAAAGCTACCTCTTGGAACTCTGCTAAAATTGACAATTGTACCCCACTTCCAAGCAATGTTTCATATTTATAGTTCTGCCATCAAATATCTGTGTGCTAATTATACCATTTTTGTTTCACATAGGGGAGAAAAGACTCGGAGGACACCCCTCATCCGAGGAGACCAGAGACCCCCCCACCTCTGGAAGAAGGTGAAATACCCCCAACCCAAGCTGAGCAGGAGGAGGAAGAAGATGTGGTAGAAATTGGCACCACAACAGGTGAGTGTCTGCGACCACAGGCTCATGTAAGTGATGGATGCTGGCAGATTTTTGATACCTGTTTTTGTTTGGTTTCTCTCTTTTTAGGTGATCGTGATGTTATGGATCGAGATCCTTTCACATCAGAAAGTGCCCAGATCCTGATCGGGGAGATCATGGGGTGTAATTTAGAATTGGAAAACCTCAAGAAAAAAATCAATGATGTGATTCAAAACAATAATAACATCATTGGTGTTTTGGGGCGAATTTAAAACCCCACAAAATCACTATCTTTTTTGTGTGCTACAATCTTTTAAATTTTTGAGCGATGTTTCGAAAAGCCAAATTTGGAGGATGCACACAGTGTGCCAACATGTGCTATCTGCCATAACGGGAGATCAAAGGACGCGTTTTGGGGGTGCAACCCCTTCCTCAATAATAAAGTAGCTGTGAGGAAGGGGTTGCTCCCCCAAAACACGTCCCTTGATCCCCCGTGATGGCAGCTAGCACATGTTGACATTCGTAAATTGGTGTGCATCTTCCAAATTTGGCTTTTCAAGGGGTGACTTCACCCCATCTGAACGCAATATCAAACACAGTTCCTAAATACTCATGTCTATTATTGCCTTCAAGTTTTACCATATGTGAACTTTGTAAGTTCAAGTTTTTTGTGTTTCTTGTTGGTTTTACACAGGCCTGTTTTATCGTAAATGGACATTTCTATTTTTGATAATGCCACCCCAAAAATTGTTATACAACAAACATGTTGGTTTGTTTTAACCACTTCAGCCCCGGAAGGATTTACCCCCTTCCTGACCAGAGCACTTTTTACAATTTGGCACTGCGTCGCTTTAACTGCTAATTGCGCGGTCATGCAATGCTCTACCCAAACGAAATTTGCGTCCTTTTCTTCCCACAAATAGAGCTTTCTTTTGATGGTATTTGATCACCTCTGCCGTTTTTATTTTTTGCGCTATAAACGGAAAAAGACTGAAAATTTTGAAAAAAAATGATGTTTTCTACTTTTTGTTATAAAAAAAATCGAATAAACTAAATTTTAGTCATACATTTAGGCCAAAATGTATTCGGCCACATGTCTTTGGTAAAAAAAATGTCAATAAACGTATATTTATTGGTTTGCGCAAAAGTTATAGCGTCTACAAACTAGGGTACATTTTCTGGAATTTACACAGCTTTTAGTTTATGACTGCCTATGTCATTTCTTGAGGTGCTAAAATGGCAGGGCAGTACAAACCCCCCCCAAATGACCCCATTTTGGAAAGTAGACACCCCAAGGAAATTGCTGAGAGGCATGTTGAGCCCATTGAATATTTATTTTTTTTGTCCCAAGTGATTGAATAATGACAAAGAAAAAAAAAAAAATTTACAAAAAGTTGTCACTAAATGATATATTGCTCACATAGGCCATGGGCTATGTGGAATTGCACCCCAAAATACATTCAGCTGCTTCTCCTGAGTACGGGGATACCACATGTGTGGCACTTTTTGGGAGCCTAGCCGCGTACGGGGCCCCGAAAACCCAGCACCACCTTCAGGATTTCTAAGGGCACACATTTTTGATTTCACTCCTCACTACCTATCACAGTTTTGAAGGCCATAAAATGCCAAGATGGCACAACCCCCCCCCCCCCAAATGACCCCATTTTGGAAAGTAGACACCCTAAGCTATTTGCTGAGAGGCATGGTGAGTATTTTGCAGCTCTCATTTGTTTTTGAAAATGAAGAAAGACCAGAAAAAATTTTTTTTTTTTTCTTTTTTCAATTTTCAAAACCTTGTGACAAAAAGTGAGGTCTGCAAAATACTCACTATACCTCTCAGCAAATAGCTTGGGGTGTCTACTTTCCAAAATTGGGTCATTTGGGGGGGGTTTGTGCCACCTGGGCATTCCATGGCCTCCGAAACTGTGATAGGCAGTGAAGAGTGAAATCAAAAATTTACGGCCTTAGAAAGCCTGAAGGCGGTGCTTGGTTTTCGGGGTCCCGTGCGCGGCTAGGCTCCCAAAAAGTCCCACACATGTGGTATCCCCGTACTCAGGAGAAGCAACAGAATTTATTTTGGGGTGTAATTTCACAAATCCCTATGGCATGTTTGAGCAATATAACATTTAGTGACAACTTTGTGCAAAAAAAAAAAAAAATTTGTCTCTTTCCCGCAACTTGTGTCACAATATAAAATATTCCATGGACTCGACATGACTCTCAGCAAATAGCTTGGGGTGTCTACTTTCCAAAATGGGGTCATTTGGGGGGGTTTTGAACTGTCCTGGCATTTTATGCACAACATTTAGAAGCTTATGTCACACATCACCCACTCTTCTAACCACTTGAAGACAAAGCCCTTTCTGACACTTTTTGATTACATGAAAAAATTATTTTTTTTTGCAAGAAAATTACTTTGAACCCCCAAACATTATATATTATTTTAAAGCAAATGCCCTACAGATTAAAATGGTGGGTGTTTCATTTTTTTTTTTCACACAGTAATTGCGCAGCGATTTTTCAAACGCATTTTTTGTGGAAAAAACACACTTTTTTAAATTTTAATGCACTAAAACACACTATATTGCCCAAATGTTTGATGAAATAAAAAAGATGATCTTAGGCCGAGTACATGGATACCAAACATGACATGCTTTAAAATTGCGCACAAACGTGCAGTGGCAACAAAATTAATACATTTTTAAAAGCCTTTAAAAGCCTTTACAGGTTACCACTTTAGATTTACAGAGGAGGTCTACTGCTAAAATTACTGCCCTCGATCTGACCTTCGCGGTGATACCTCACATGCATAGTGCAATTGCTGTTTACATTTGACGCCAGACCGACGCTTGCGTTCGCCTTAGCGCGAGAGCAGGGGGGACAGGGGTGCTTTTTTTTTTTTTTTTATTTTTATTTTTTTTCTTTATTATTTTTTTGCTTTTTTATCTTATTTTTAAACTGTTCCTTTCATTTTTTTTTTTAAATCATTTTTATTGTTATCTCAGGGAATGTAAATATCCCCTATGATAGCAATAGGTAGTGACAGGTACTCTTTTTTGAAAAAATTGGGGTCTATTAGACCCTAGATCTCTCCTCTGCCCTCAAAGCATCTGACCACACCAAGATCGGTGTGATAAAATGCTTCCCCAATTTCCCAATGGCGCTATTTACATCCGGCGAAATCTAAGTCATAAAATGCTTGTAGCTTCTGGTTTCTTAGGCCATAGAGATGTTTGGAGCCACTCTGGTCTCTGATCAGCTCTATGGTCAGCTGGCTGAATCACCGGCTGCATTCTCAGGTTCCCTGTTGAGACAGGAGAGCCAGAGAAAAACACGGAAGACGGTGGGGGGGGGGGGCATTTCCTCCCACTGCTTGTAAAAGCAGTCTAGAGGCTAATTAGCCGCTAGGATTGCTTTTACATGAAAGCCGACCGCTGGCTAAAAAGAATGATACCAAGATGATACCTAAACCTGCAGGCATCATTCTGGTATAACCACTCAAAGTCGTGAATGGCGTACCTGAAGACAAAAAAATGGTTAACAATAAAGCACAGTAAACTGTAAAGTATAAAAAATTGCATACCTGAAAAGCAAACATGATAAAACATAATAACAATAAAACATTGCAGAATAGAATACAGTAAAAAAGAGCAGAACAATAGAGAGAGAATAAAGAGAGAGAGAACAATAAAACGACAACTATTTTTTTTTATTTTTGTTTGTGTTTTTTTTTTTTTTTTTTACACTTTTTTTTTGTAACTGTAACTTTTATAACTGTAACCGGTTCCAGGTTCGGGTCTCTCAAAATGCGATGGCATCTTGGGAGACCCTGTGAAAGTGTGCCTAGTCTGTGCAATGCTGTACCCTACGCTAATACGCTAATACTCAACTAGTGAATGGTAGTGTTCAAAACATTCACCAATGCAAAGACCAGGATTGTCAGGACAGGAGGGACAATAATAGCGGGTGTCACGTCTATATCCGCGCTTGCTGCAGACACATCTTTTTTGGGGGGGGTTCGTTGGGTAGGGGTACTCGGGAGGACATATAAATGCCTCTCATGCAGCCGACTGCATTTGGTTGGGGATGTGAATGGGGGAAGTACGGGCGCTGCAGAAGCGGTGGGTTCACAAATTAGGATTGGCGAATGCAGCAGGAAGGGCACTATGGGCACGACAGGCCTATGTTTGTGTTTTTGGTGGCAGCGCGACACTACTTGTGCTTGCCACCTCACCAGCTTGAACTGCACTTATGGGACTCGCCACGTCACCAAGTGTTACTGCAGTGCTGGTTTGACTACGACCGGGGTGTACTAGGCCGCTGGCGCTTGCCAGTTCACCAAAACGCTACAAAAAAAAGTGACAGTGATCGATCGATACTGCACTTGGGTGGGCTGGGCTGGGCCGGGCGGAGGGGCAAAACGCAGGTGCTAGCAGGTATCTGGGCTGATCCCACTAACACTGCGTTTTTGGGAACCCTAAACTGCTGGGGACGCTAGTATAGATCTGATCGGATCAGATATTGATCCGATCAGATACTATACCACTAAGGGAGCTGTACGGTGCGTGTGTGGGTGTTAGCGGTACTGGCGCTAACCTGACGCTGCCTGGGGCTGGCGCTTGCCAGTTCACCAAAATGCTACCAAAAAAACTGTTAGCGATCGCAGGGATCAGGCCTGACTCTGTGAACGCTGCAGTTATGCGTTTAGTGTTTTGCAAGTGTCAGTGATCGATCGATACTGCACTTGGGTGGGCTGGGCTGGGCCGGGCGGAGGGGCAAAACGCAGGTGCTAGCAGGTATCTGGGCTGATCCCGCTAACACTGCGTTTTTGGGAACCCTAAACTGCTGGGGACGCTAGTATAGATCTGATCGGATCAGATATTGATGCGTTCAGATACTATACCACTAAGGGAGGTGTACGGTGCGTGTACGGTGCGTGCGTGGGTGTTCGCGGTACTGGCGCTAATCTGACGCTGCCTGGGGTGACGCATATCACCGCCGGGCGATCAGGGGGCTAAACCTTTATTCGGTAATAAAATATTTAAATATAAAATAAACAAACTAATCAGCGTCACCCGTAACAGTTATACAGTGATCACTGGTGAAAGGGTTAACTAGGGGGCAATCAAGGGGTTAAAACATTTATTAGATAGTATATGGGGGTCCCTGTCGCTATAAAACGCTGACAGCGAACCTAAATATTTACGTCCCTAACTAGCGTCACCAGCGACACTAATACAGCGATCAGAAAAATGATCGCTTAGCGACACTGGTGACAGGGGGTGATCAAGGGGTTAAAACTTTATTAGGGGGGGTTAGGGGGGTACCCTAGACCTACAGGGGGCTAATACTAACTGCCCTACCACTGCTAACTGTCACAAACTGACACTATGCAGTAATCAGGAAAAAAACAAAACAAAACAAAAAAACTGCTTGGTGTCAGTTTGTGACAGGGGAGGGGGGGGGGTGATTGGGGGGGATCGGGGGGCGATCGGGGGGGGATCGGGGGTGTTTAGTGTGCCTGGCATGTTCTACTGTGTTGTGTGTAGTGTTGTGCACTTACATGTCTTCTCTCCTCGGTGCTGGAACGGAAACTGGCCAGCCGAGGAGAGATGACATCACATCCTCTGCCTCTGTGTACTATACAGAGGCAGGGGATGTTTCTCATTGGCTGGGAGCGATCGCGAGGGGGGGGCCACGATCGGATGGTCTCCCCCTCATCTCTGATCGCTTCCAACCAAACGCCGACCGCCGATGGCACCGGGGGGGGGTCCGATCGGACCCCCCGCCCGAGGGAAGGCAATCACGTACCAGGTACGTGTTTTTGCCTGCCCGTGCCGCTCTGCTCACGTATATATGCGTGAGGCGGTCGGAAAGTGGTTAAAAACCGTTTCTAAATGCACATGTGATTGTGCAGGTATTAAAAAGTTTGTTAATCAAGAATGTGTGCATTATTGTCTCAATGCTACAACACTTTTGTGGTGATGTAATTGCTGTTTTCAGAGAAAATGGTGGTTATTTCCTAAGGGCAAATCCTCTTTGCACTACAAGTGCAGTTTCAGTGCAGTTTCAAGTGCACTTGTAGTATAAAAAGTGTATACGCCTTTAGTAAATAACAGCCAACAGTGCTTTGTATAAGGTTACACAATCACGCCATTTTCAGGACTCCACACATTTCTGTCAGCTAAAACAAACACAAGCAGTAAATGTCACCAAAGATTACATTTTTTTTAAATTTGATAAATGCTTCACAAATTGTCTGGCATATTGATGGCCCCCCTACCCGCAAAGAACTCAAGGTATCTTAACCGGACATCACGGGCACTCAGGGAGGGCAAGCCAGGACGGCCACTTTCAAGCGCCGTCAGGGTTGTATCATGTAGATTTCCGGCCTCAGGCCCAACTGAGCCAGCATAGTTGGCAGAATGTTGGCGTAAAAAGTTATGGAGAACACAGCACGCCAGGATTAGATGAATAAGTTTATACTCCGCCATATGGATGGGTGTCAGAAATAGGCGGAACCGGCTGGCCATGATTCCAAATGTGTTCTCCACCACTCTTCTGGCTCTGGCCAGCCGGTAATTAAAAACCCTCTGTTCTGGGGTTAGGGTCCTCATCGGGAATGGCCGCATAAGATGTTCCCCCAGCGCAAATGCTTCATCCGCAACGAAGACGAATGGGAGTCTTTCCACATTGTCCTCTGGAGGTGGCAAGTCCAAGCTGCCATTCTGGAGACGCCTGTAGAACTCCGTCTGGGCGATGACTCCACCATCGGACATCCGGCCATTCTTCCCCACGTCCATATACAAGAAGTCGTAATTAGCCGACACCACCACCAACATCACAATACTATTGAACCCCTTATAGTTGAAATAGTATGACCCCGAGTTGGGTGGTGGGACGATGTGGACGTGTTTCCCATCAATTGCCCCTCCGCAGTTAGGAAAGTCCCACCGCTGGGCAAAGTGGGAGGCCACAGTCTGACATTCCTGTGGCGTGGAAGGAAACTGTTGAGGAAAACAAAAATAAATTACTATTTTTGCACATAAACATGGCAAGCAGATTAGGCACAAACATTCTTGGCCAACCTCCAGATAGCATTTATTAAGGTAAATTAACACCAAAGTATAAGGTACACCTATCATATTCCCCCTCCCCCCATTCTCATGGGCCATTTCTAACATTATAGGGGGGGTGGAATCTTGGACAGGTAACCCTCTTCACTTCATTGAGAGATGAATGCCTAAATAATGGGTATTACTTGGAACAGCCCCTCCTTAGTTACACTATTGGCAGTAAACTGGACAGGTAAGAAGTGTCATAATACAAAGATATAAATACACACTGTACACATTTGAGGACATTTGGACATTATGATATTACCTATCAAGATAATAATAGAATACAAAAACTTTAAACAGTACCATTGGAAAGTATACAGGCAGGCCCTTGCACTACATGCTTTGGAGAATCCATCCATACATCTGACCACAAAAGAGGTGGGTATAGTGTGTATGGGTTTGGCAAAGTCAGCAGATAGATGATTGAAGATAGATAGAGAATTGGAATCAGCTGACTTAGCAGTTGGGGGGAGGGAGGGTTACTAAAAATGATTTGGGGACACCACAAAAAAAAAGCCTCTGGCACTCTGTCTAAATTTAAAGCAAAAATCAAATTTCTAAACATTTTAGGGGGTGTTTGGGGTAAAGCACTACTATGGAGCTGATAAAATACATTGTTAAGTGACTACATGAGGTGACTATAGGGGCAGGAGAGCATGTTGGGGAGGTAAGTGAAGGCAGATATGTATGAAGGAGTAAAAAAATTATTACCTAAAAATCCAGCATGAATGAGGACAAAGGGAACATTCACAGCATATTCCAATCATGGTAATTAGGGAATGAGGAAAGATATACAATATCTTAGCAAACATTAAATACAATAAAATGTGATATTAAAGGATACAAATCTTACCTTCATATACTCCTTCTGCAGGACCTGGATGATGGCAGAACAGGTCTCTGGGATAATGATCCCCAGAGCCTGGGGGGAGATGCCTGTCGAGAACTTGAGGTCCTGCAGGCTTCTCCCCGTCGCAAAGTACCGCAGGGTAGCGACCAACCTCTGCTCCCGAGTGATGGCTTGCCTCATGCAGGTATCCTGCCTGCTGATATAGGGGGTCAGCAAAGCCAACAAACGGTGAAATACGGGGTCAGTCATCCGGAGAAAGTTCCTGAAATCATCAGGATTATTCTCACGGATCTCACGGAGCAAAGGCATATGAGAGAACTGGTCATGCTGAAGCAACCAATTCTTGGTCCATGAACTCCTCCCCACCCTGTTCATGGACTGGACTTGTGTCAAGGTCAGGACCCCAACACCAAGCCCCCGCACAGCACGAACTCTACGAGGAGTATGTATACAAAACATGGCTAGAAAACAGTCGGCTGCTCAGAACGAAGTAACAGAACGGACTGAAGAACAGCAAGGCCTGTGAAGAGCGACCTGAAAAACAGTAACAAACGAACAAGAACACAATGACTACTTAAAGTCACGCGGAACTTGCTTGCACGCACTGAAGAGCAGATACAAACCCACAGGCACAAACTGAACCGCAGAAAACGATCTGAAAGCCACGAGTCTGAAAAAGCGCGAATCGTCTCTCACCAAACTTTTACTAACACGAGATTAGCAAAAGGAGCCCAAAGGGTGCCGCGCTTGGTTCTGAACTGGCCTTTTCTAGTCTCGTTGTACGTGCTTGACGTCACCACGTTGTTGGCGATCGGAAATTCTGACAACTTTGTGCAACCGTGTGTACGTAAAACAAGTTTGAGCCAACATCCGTCGGAAAAAATCCTAGGATTTTGTTGTCGGAATGTCCGAACAAAGTCCAACCGTGTGTACGGAGCATAAGGATTAAAAAGAAAAAATGTGCACAAGAGCAAGAAAAATAAATTATACCATAGCTTTAAAATATTTCTCAGGAATTAATGTGTGTTATGTATTTTCTAGGCATGGCAGCCTGTGTATGATTAATTCAGTACTCAAAGCCTGAGCCATGTGTCTTACAACGCTTCATGCTCATTAAACGCCTGGCAAGGCACATACCAGGAACAGCAGAAAATAGGAAACACATTTACTTTAAAAGGAACTTATCCTTGAAGTTTCTCTTCATAACTGTACTCCGAGTAGCACTTATGTCCAGTAATAGATAAAACACTTGAAGCATCGCTGATGCTGTATCCTCCTGTGTTGGGGGACATATTTAAAAAATAGCTTTACTATATTGCTACTTACTGTAGTAGATCGTCCAAAATCTATGTTTCACTCTTGCCATGCCTTTCAGATATGAACATATACAAACACACCTGGACCACATTTTTCCAATGTGTGGTACCCTTTGGTGTGTCACTTACTTTATCTTACCATAGGATATGAAAACACACACAAACCATTTTTTTTGTTTTGGATAGAACCTCTACTGGGTTTCTAATGTTATCTGTGTCTCCATTGGGGAGATTTCTCTTCACTTCATGTCCCAATGACACAACTTTAGGCTTTATATATACAGTCATCAAAAGGGAACATGTGGCATGCTTTCCAGATGTAGAAATTGTGTTTTAAGCTTAATAGCACAATAGACATGGGTGCTCAACCACTGTATGGATAGAAACTTTGTCAGAAATCTACAGTGGAGTCAGTGGACAATCATAGTACTCTACTCTGGCTATAGCATCCACACCAACCACTGCTTGTTGTGAGGAAAAATATGATTTATAGGCAGAATGATAATAGGTTTTAAAATGAATCAGTCAGGTGTTACTGGTATTTCTATATTTATTTTGTAATAGTTTGTGTGCTGGACAGCTGCTCCTGGTGTCCTCTCCTGGGCATCAGGACTTAAAAAAAACTGTAACTTTTCAATCAAAAATACAGTATAGGGTCTTCATAAAGTTTCTGCACTTTTATATTATCCTTGGACAGTGAGGGGGGAGTGGTAATTGGTCGTTTCTCAGAGTGCCATGTGATTAGTTTGTCTGGCAAGCCAGCTGACCTTGCAGTTTAGGACAAGTGATGTAATTTGTTTTTGAAATTCTCAATAAAAAGAGTTTAAAAAAGTGTGAACTTTTTAAAGAAGCCCCGTACTTATAGTTAAAAAACGAAGACCTCTATTTTTAATTGAAATTACAAAGTTGTGACACATAGGGGTTGATTCACTAAAAGTGGAGAGTGCAAAATCTGGTGCAGCTGTACACGGTAGATTTGCACTCTCCTGTTTTAGTAAATCAACCCCACTGGGTATATATATATATATATATATATATATATATATATATATATATATATATATATATATATATATCCCTAGCAATAGCAAGTCATTTTTAAATTTGCAGCACAATTGCTTGCTATCTGGGGAAACCTTATTATGGAAATGGTCAAGATTATCAGTGAGCTATTAAATTAAAACCCAATCTAGCTCTAATGAACACAAATATTGTTTAATATAGTTATAGTTAATAAAAGGCCAGTTAAACCATTGAATTTGTCAGAGTGAAAGTGGTTAAACCATTATTGGTTCTCTGACCTAGCCTACCTGTCAAAATCTGAGCAGTGATATTATTGTTATTATCATCCTCTATAATGTAATGTGTATACACTTACTTGGCATGTTAATCAACACATGTAAGGGAAGATGACAGGTCCTTTTTAATGCAGTTATTTAAAAAAAAAAACATAATCTGAAACTTTTGTGAAGTGATAATGGAGTTACAGAGACACGTAAGCCCACTACCAAAATTACACTGCTCACAAAAGTGAGGGAAAACATTTGCTAGTTATTCAGAATAACTAGTATTATGTGAAAGTTCCTACAGAAGACTCTTTTATTAAGAAGATACTTTTATCGGAAAAAAACACCTTGTAGTTAGTTGTCCAAGATGTAAATATGTTGTTAAGTAAAATGTTTCCTGTTTATATATTTTCATGAATTGCAGCACTGTCAAATTCTGACACCTTAACCCAGAACTCACTTATTTGCACCAACCTCATCTGTTTGGGTTGCTACATTGTAACTCACAAGTACACTCAGTCCATATTTTGTTTTATATACTTGAATACATTTTCATATTTTTAGTATAACCTCTTATAATACAATTTTTTTCTGCATACATACTGTATGTATGCTGATACGGCATGTCCCCGTTTACTGTACATTTTTATTTCCATTTATTTTACATTTTTATACCTTCCACATAATACTTTTCAGTATACCCAATTATGCATGAGGTTTTTTTTCAGCAAACTGGTCTCAATTAATTTGACTTGTACTGAAATACTTGGAGCACTGCTCAAAGCACCACTGTGGAATCTCTCAGTATCCCACACAGCTGGCAGGTACTGGCATCGAAAGAGCTCATCCCGGCTTGAGCTACACAGAAACAACCGATGAGACCCCTCACTCTGGAGACACAACCCAAGTACAAACAGGTAAGATGCGGCTTCAGCCTAGCCCCTCCCAGGCCACACCCTCTGATGTGCTTCACCTAGCCCACAGGGCTCAGTCATAACAGTCATGTAGGTGGGGTAAAACTTGCCAGAGGGATGTGGCCTGGGAGGAGCTAGGCTGAAGCCTTTCTATGGTCTCAATTAATGTAGGACATTTCTGATATGCAGAGTGTGAGGCACTAGTTGGCAACGGGGGTATGTGTCACCAGGTTTGTCACCTACATATGGTAGGGAGCTTAAGGACTGATGACTGATATGAAGAAAACAAACTCGTCTTATTCAGAGTTCTGGAGCTGAGTCTTTGTTAAGTTTTGGGTGGGAATAAGCCTCCATTCTTAGGTCCACATCTTACCTGGTACCGAGATCTCATTATTAGTCTCAGCTATGCACAGGTCTAGACATATGTGAGCTGATTGATGGTCAGAGCTCTTGGTTTCTATCTCTACTGTGGGAGTCTGACTCAGAGATTGTTCCTGTTCTCTCTGCTGTGGTAGTCAGGAACTGACTTTAGAGGGACAGATACAAATGAACCAGTCTCTACAGCAGAATATACAGGCCCTGTCAGACAGGCAAATTTTGGTGCAGGGACTATCTACATCACAACAGTTGGTGCAGAGTGCATTTCTTTAATCGCACATCACGGGACACAGATCCATAGTAGTTACTATGTGGGTTATAGTCCACCTTCAGGTGCTGGACACTGGCACACCCTAAACAGGAAGTTGCCTCCCTATATAACCCCTCCCATACCGGGAACATCTCAGTTTTTTTGCCAGTGTCTAAGGTGTTGGTCACGAGTAAAGATGTGCTGTGCTGAGCTCCAATGGAGCAATCCTTGCTGGGGCTAGCTATGCAGCCAGATCAATTCAAAGTGTCTTTTAGACCAAATTGAATGGTGCCCAGGCCTTGTATTCAAAGAAACGAGGTTTTGCTTGTAAACGCTTCTCTTTTTAGAGAGCTGGACCCCGGGATCCAGTACTTTCAGTATTAAGGCCATAAAGTTTCACTGGCTGATTGATATTACAGGTCCAGGATTGTGGGTTCCCCGAGGGTCCCTGGTTCTTGAAGCTTTGTTGAAAGAACCCACCGTGAAGGGTGAAGATTGGGTCTGTTGGTTTTACCACAGAAAACCCTGCGGCAGGAAAGGTAAGTGGAGTTTTCTAAGGAATTTTTAAAATTTCTTATGAAATGTCTCCTTTAAGGTAAATGTTGTCATGCCTAAGTGTCACCACTGTGGGCTGTATGGAGCACGTACCTTCTTATGCTTTGCTCAGAGATCACACTGTGTCATAGAAGCAACAGACTTTTTTCCTCCAGCTAGCAGGCAAACCTCCAGTAAGTTTGCTTCCTCCAGACAACCCCACCTGGGCTGAACTCTTCCCCTCTTCATGAGGCTGAGTATAAGGGAGAACTACACATGATCGGCAATGCCGTTTTCTTTCACCGCCCCTGCTCGGCGGTGGCTTCCAGGTCGTCTCCACGCCATCCCTCCCTCACTCACAAGCCGATCCTGTCGGATCAGAGGCCAATGCTTGCGCGGGAAAACTCTTTTTCCTGGTGGGGGCAGGGCTTAGCGCGGCATTGGCGTCTTCCAATGCGGGAGTGTGTTTAAAAAAAAACTCCATTTGTGCTGGCTGCAAAATTGTCGGAGAGACTTAAGAGCAAAGAGGAGCTTGAAAGAGGTTTTGGTGACACAGCCATTTACTATTTGCATCAGGCTGAGCATTAATAGTAGCGGCAGTGGCTGGACTATTGCTCAAGCAGTGGATGTGATTTCTTCTGGTAGTACCTCTGCTTTGTGCATTGGGCTAAGGTCAGAAGGGGGGTTGAAACACCCCCAAAAAAGAGCTAAAAGTGTTTCCCTCCAGCTCTGGAAAGCCAACTCATCTCTACAGATGGCATCCTCTCCTGAGATGGGGTGGCTGGTCAGAGTGAGTATCGGGGCATGAAATGTTTGCAACTGTTTTCAACACTGCAGCCCCTGTTAATTTTACTAAAAAAAAAAAAAATCTTTTTAGCGACTTTAATCGCATCCTAGTGTGGGTCAAAATGTGACAGGTTCTCCTCCATTACCCAGGACCCTCAAACTGAGGAACTAGGGGTGGGAGAAGACAAATTTCCTCAGGGGACCGTGGTGAGGCTGATGACTCCTCTTCTGAGGTGTCAAATGTGGGAGAATCAGCTGTTTCAATCTTAAGATTGATGGTGCAATTTCTTGTTGAATGGTCTGTCCCACATTTGTGTACCCTTAACTGAGTGTTTGGGTTCGCTAAAGCCTCCTCAAACTGTGCATGCCTTTTCCTGTGCATTCTTTGTTGGAAAAGCTTTTTTGTATCTGAGAGGATCACCCAGATAAGCATTATTTTCCCTCCTAAAAAGTTTTTACACTTTATCCTATGGTGGAGGAAATTCACTAAGTAGGGTATACCAGCAATTAACGCTGCTATATCCTCTGTGAATAAGAGTTTGACTTGTCTGGCAGACAATGCTCAAATGCTTAGGGATCCAACGGATAAAAAGTTGGAATTCCTATTAAAAAAAAAACACTTTTTTCTCTGGCAGATTGAGTGTCTCAGCCTGCGCTGACAGTAATTGCTTAATCGTTGAGAGACCAGTTTAAACAGGTGTTCAAGGTTATCCTGCTCAGCAGGCCCAGGATCTGGCAGCTTTATGTTTGCAATAGTTGCTATGAGAGATTCTATCCTTCAGGCCTTGCGCCCTTCGCTAAGCACCATGCAGAAGCTCCTAGCTAGTCTTCCTTTTTGCGGTGAAACAGCTATTTGGGGATGTTTTGGATAATACATCCAAAGAAATTCTAGTGGAAAAAGTATCCCTTTTGCCATTTAAGAAAAGGAGTAAATGTATTTTCGTTCTAAAGCTCCTTCTTCTGTGCCAGGGGCATCAGCCTCCAGGCAGTCACGATGGCTTCCGCCGTCAAGTTCAAAGGTAATCCTCAGGGTTAACCCCAGGGACAAAAGAGGTCTTGGGGGAGGAAACCTACAAGACACTGAAGCCTCCTTATGAGGGGGTGCCCCCCGCTCGCTCAATAGGGGGAATTCTTCTTCAGTTCTCAAGGATCTGGCAGGAAGAGTGTCGAGATGAATGAGGGACTTCCTCAATAGCTCCAAGGTACAAACTGGAGTTCCAAGAGTTCCCATCTCCTCGTTTTCTCAGATCAAACGTTCCTAAGGATCCAGAGAAAAAGAAGTCTTTCTCTCAAGCATTGGACCATCTTTTGGCAAAAAGTGATCATGGTGGCCCCCATGTAAGAGCAGAGGTTGGGGTTTGGTTAAATCCAAATGGACATTCTGGATCTCAAAAATCTAAATTAATTTCCTGAATATAACCACTCTTTTTAGCATGGAGTCAATCTAATCAGTTATCTCCATTCTACAAGGAGGAGAACTTCTGGCGTCAATCAACGTCAAAGATGCATACCTCCATATGCCTATTTCCTCGCTCACTAGTAATATCTACTTTTCATGGTGGAAAATCTTCATTTTCAGTGTGTAGCGCTGCTTTCTGGTGTAACTACGGCACCTTGAGTGTTTACAAAAGTTCTGGCCCCTCTTCTAGCCAGATTAAGGGCCCAAGGTATAACGATTATGGTTTACCTGGACAATCTGTTCTTGACAGTCCAGTTGGTAGCCCGCTTAGACCAAAGTATGGTCACCACATTCAACTACCTGGAATATCTAGGTTGGATTCTCAACCTAGGAGAAATCTTCTTTAAAACCATGAAGAAGACTAAAATACTTGGATCTGATCATAGGTATACCCAGAAAAGGGTATTCTTGCCCCAGGCAAAGATCAGCAAAGAGACAGTGGCAGTGTGTTCCCCATTGTCTTACAGGACTCCAGCCAAGACCACCTCAATAAAGACTAGAGGATCCAGGAATGTTTCCATCTCATGCTGATGACTGGAGGATTGACCACATCTGCTGAAGACTGATGCATATAATAACATATAATACACTTACAGTGGTGTGAAAAAGTATTTGCCCCTTCCAGATTTTTCATTTTTTTGCATATTTCTCACACTTAAATAATTCAGATCATCAAACTAATTTTAATATTACACAAAGATAACCTGAGTAAATCAAAGATACAGTTTTTTTTATTATTATTTAATTTATTAAGGGAAAAAAGCTGTTCAAACCTGCCTGTCCCTATGTGAAAAAGTAATTGCTCCCTCCCATGCTGAATCATGAATGAACTGTGATTAACCACAATTTTTTGGAAAGCTGAGATAAATTTCACTTGCCACACCCAGGCCTGATTACTGCCAGACCTCTTGAATCAAGAGATCACATAAATAGAAGCTGTCTGACAAAGTGAAGCACGCTAACAAATCACAAAAAGCCACACATCATGCCACAATCTAAAAAAAATCAAGAACCGATTAGAAACAAAGCAATGTCCATGTGTCGGGCTAGGAAGGGTTTCAAAGCCATTTCTAAGGCTCTGGAACTCCAGGGGAGAGACATTATCCACAAATGGAGATAACTTGGAACAGTGGTGAACCTTCCCAGGAGTGGCAGGCCTTCAAAAATTACTCCAAGAGCATGACGACGACTCATCCAGGAGGTCATAAAAGAGCCCAGAACAGCATCTAAAGAACTGCGGGCCTCACTTGCCTCAGGTAAGATCAGTGTTCATGATTCAACAATAAGAAAGAGACTGGGCAAAAATGGCATCCATGGGAGAGTTCCAAGGCCAAAGCCACTGTGGACCAAAAAGAATACAAAGGCTCATCTTACATTTACCAAAAAACATCTTGATTATCCCCAAGACTTTTAGGCAAATATTCTGTGGACTGATGAGACAAAAAATTAACTTTTTGGAAGGTGTACATCCTGTTACATCTGGCATAAAACGAATACAGCATTTCATAACAAGAACATCATACCAACAGTCAGACATGGTGGTGGTAGCGTCATGGTCTGGGGCTGCTTTACAGCTTCAGGACCTGGATGACGTACCATAATGGATGGAACCATGAATTCTAAGCTGTACCAGAAAATCCTAAAGAAGAATGTCCGACCATCAGTTCGTGACCTCAAGCTCAAGTGCACTTGGGTTATGCAGCAGGATAATGATCCGAAACACAACAGCGAGTCCAGCACCAAATGGTTCAAACAAAGCAAAATTTAGGTTTTGGAGTGGCCTAGTCAAAGCCCGGACTTAAATCCAATTGAGATGCTGTATCATGACCTTACACTCATTGCCAGTTATCACAAATGCTTGATTGCAGTTGTTGCCACCAAGAGTGGCACAATCAGTTATTAGGTTTAGGGGAAATTATTTTTTCACATAAAGCCAGGCAGGTTTGAACAGCTTTTTTGCCTTAATAAATTAAACCATAATTTAAAAACTGCATTTTGTATTTACGTGGGTTATCTTTGTGTAATAATAACATTTGTTTGATGATCTGAGTCATTTAAGTGTGACAAATTTGCAAAAAAAAAAAATCAGAAAGGGGGCAAATACTTTTTCACACAACTGTAGGTGCCTAGTATGACTTGCAACCTGAAGATGCCAAGCAGTATCCTAAACTCAGAGGAGAAATCCTAGCCAAGCTTGGAGTTACTTTAACTGTCAGAGACAGCAATAGTAAGAAGTCAAGAAACCATCAAAAGTGGGTAAAAAGGGCATTTGCTTCTTTTAGAGTGACATACTACTACCAAGGACTATCTCCAGGAACTTTATCCAAGGGGTAAACAGACTCCTAAGGAAAGGGGTGAAACACCATTGGATACCAGATATGAATGGTCTTCTAGTTGAAAAGTCTCATCCTTGAGAGAGACATGGCATATTGGGTGTTGGCAGTGACGACTGCTCCAATGCCAATATCAGATGCATCTGTTAATTAAAAAAATTCTTGACAGAAGTTTGGGATGGCTAAAGCCGGCCATAGATAGAGCAGTTGCAGGAAAGGAAAACACTTGATTCCCCCATCAACACAGTCAGTGTTGATGGGGGAAACCCTTCTGCAGAGCCATTGTGTTCTCTCGGCAGGGGTGGGGGGTGAGGTGCCATCTCCGCCATGAGAACACAGGGATTACTGTAGCAGCTATAATAGCCACTAGCAATAATCACATTAAAAATCCAACAGGTTGGTTGTAGGCAAGTTGATCGATCAATCAACTTGGGTACATTCAGCCTGCCCATACATGATTCAAACTGTCTATGGCCGGGTTAACACAATACTGCCTTTAGCTCTTGAAAAGATCTCTCTGCCCCTTCACTGTGTTTCACCATGGTGGACTTGCTCCTTTGGTAAAATCAGTAAGTGAAGCTGCTAAAATAGCAAAGTTAGGCACACATCTCCAATACTGCTGTATACAGTATGTATTTAAGTAGTATTACCTGGCAGCTAATTTAATAACCTTCTCTTTGTCAAAGCAACATAGCTCGAGCACTGATCTGCCTCCATCCTGGTGATTGACAAACTACCAGCAGGTAAAAATGAAATCTGAGTGTAGGTATATACAGTAAGTCAATTTAAGAAGGGGCCACTTAAGAAGGGGCTTTTTTACTTTTCAGAAGAGTTACAGGACCCTAAACAACTTTAACTTGTGTGTCGAATCTTACTGCTCTAACTGGGAAAGGGAATTTCGGGCCATGCAAATCCCTGAGACTTGTAAAAAAATCTGGGAGGCATTATTCCATTCCAACCATAATGTCATAACTTTAGAAAAATCTTTCAAAGTCTTGTCCCAATGGTACTTTACTCCAGCTAGAATTGCTAAATGCCTTCCTACCTATGCTTCACATGTTTTAGGGGATGCTTGGATCTAGGAGACATGAAGCATATATGGTAGACATGCCCTAAGGTCAAACATCTATGGATAAGGGTCTATAACATGGTCAATTCGGTGTTACATATAAACTTGCAAAAAGATCCTTGGGAGGCGCTCCTACACAAACCGATAGAAGGCGCTACCAAAAGAGAGCGTACTCTTTTGATATATATGTTTTTGGCCACGAAACAGACAATTGCAAAAGCGTGGAAGATGCTGATTCTCAACTTCGACGAAGTGAAACGTCAGGTGCATGGTACGCTGGTGAATGAGAAACTGATGGCTATATTAACCGATACACATGATACAATTTGACGTACCTGGCAGCCCTAGCTAGATTATTTCCCATCAATGCAACCGCCTACACACTTGCTGGAACTGTAATTTAACATGACGTGTTAAAATACCCATAGTGAGTCTCTTGGACAGAGATGGACCCCCCCCCCCTTTTTTTTTCTCTTCTTCCCCCTTTCCTTTTTTTTACCTTTCCATCTTTCTTTATGGATCTTCTTCACCTTAGTATTGCCTATTTGCCCATAAGTAAGAGCGGTACCCTTTTTGTGTACTGTTCTTTCAATTCAAGGACCCCCAGTTGAAAGGCTTTTTTCAGAAACAAAGCACATCGCAATTCCAGGCAGGGCTCTAATAATTGATCATTTAACAATACAATGTTGCTTGGACCAATTGTCTGTCACTTCTACACCATTGTTTAATGTTCAGTATCTGTGGAGAGAAATTCCTCTTGTACTGGTCCACATTTTAGCATAGTATTTTTGTAACTGTCTAATCTTCTTGTCATTTCTAATAATAATAAAATTCAAGTGAAAGAAGAGGTACAGGACCCTGTCTAGTTGTTAGGTATATGATTATGTGTTTTGTTCATTTATACTGTATGTGACTCATTGCTCTACTGTAGAGTTCAGATAATATATTGGGGGATCTGTTTTGTGAGATGTATGTACAACTCAAGATATGTTGTAAATGTTGGTAGCTGTTCTTACTGTCTAGTCTCACATTTCTATTGATTCTGTATTCAGATGGCTTTGATGAAAACATATTGTAAACACTATTGTGATGCCAGTCCCCTTGTTTACTGCTCACTGCTGTCACTTGTAAACACTAGAGCTCCATTCCTGTGTCTCCAAGTGACAGCGCAGCTCTCCTAGTGGTGCACACAAAACCATCCCTGTCCTGCATATCTCCATAAAAGCAGAGGAGGGGGAGGGTCGTGGTGTAGATGAGGGGGTGGTACCTCAATCCAGTAGGTGCCAATGTTCCGTCAGAATCGGCGGCCCATCATCTAGTGACGCTGAGTGTCGCCTGCAAACTATGGGCTTCGGCAGGCAGGAGCAGGAGAGGCAGAGTGATCTGACATCACTCTCCTTCACCAATGGGCAGCAGGCGGCAACAGGCTGAATGCTGCAGGCAGCCTCCTCTGTTCTCCCCTCTAGTCTGCACAGGTACATTCTTTGATACCGGTGCCTGAGAATAATGAGTAGAAAAAAAAAAGCAGGCTTTCCACACAGCAGAAGAACGAGGGAGCAAGATAGAGCCCTGTGTACAGTAACATTTTGCAGTGTGACCTAGTGTATGTGGCTTAGCAGTTTCTTCTAGAACAGAGGTCTCAAACTGGCGGCCCTCCAGCTGCTGCAAAACTACAAGTCCCATCATGCCTCTGCCTGTGGGAGTAATGCTTGGAACTGTCAGCCTTGCAATGCCTCATGGGACTTGTAGTTTCGCAACAGCTGGAAGGCCGCCAATTTGAGACCCCTGTTCTAGAAGAACTAACTTGTAAAACTTTATTTTACAAGAAGCTGGGAGGGAATAGTTTCTACAGAGGGGATGAACTGGGAGATTCACTCTGAGTGATGATCTGTGCCCATGCAGGGCAATGTTTTACCGAAACAAAGATGTACAGGTGTTCAATGCATCCCTGTGCCGGAAGTCCCATTGTTATCTATTGGGACAAAGGGGCTGTACAGACACTGCTGTTCCCAAAGTGACATTGGTGTGAAGTGTACAGCCCCAAAGCACACAGGGTGAGTTCAGGGACAAGCACCCACACCCACATGAATGTCATATTGGGACACAGCGGCTGTGTCCATGCAGCCACCAATGGGACTGCTTGTATGGGAATGCACGGAACACCTGTGCATCCCTGTGTGGGTAAACAGGGCCCTGAACAGGACACAGATCAAATCACCCCTGTGAATCGGGCTTTAAGGCTGTGGGGGGTGAGCTTTACTGGAGGAAGAGGGGGGATTGGGGTTACTCGGTAAGATCTAAGCTGGGGTGGATATGGGCTTGAGGAGAGGGGTTTGTACTGGCTAGAGGGGGTGATTTTTGGCTGTATTCTGTACAGTGGCCTGGGCATTGCTAACTGCACACTCTGCATTACTTACTCCTGATTCCTCTGACTCTCTGTATTACTTACCACTGACACCTGCATTCTGTGCATCATGTACTTCTGATCCCTGCATTCTCTGCATTGTCTTTTACTCTGTGTGTTACTTTAAGGCCCTCCCACTTATCCATTTGATCACACCCACCCTTTGATGTAGCACAGAAAGGAGGGGGTTCGTGGTTGAGTTCCTGCACCTATTCTCTGAGAAAAAAAGCCCTGGGAAGAAGTACATTTTATGGAACTCAGGTGATATGTTGTGCTTGAAGTATTTTAAGAAAATTCAGCAAGAAGCCTGGAAATTGAAAGATTACCCCCTTTCAGCTGATCATATATATTTAGGGAATTGTCTACAAATATATATATTTTTTTTTAACCAAAATAATTTTTTTACTAACTTTCTCTCTTTATTGGTTTTAAAGAAGAAAAAGTGTATCCAAAATAGTTTTTTTAATCTAGAATGAACTATTAAAATGCAGACTGGAAAATTCACTTACATGCCCTGTTAATAGCGACATCAAGAAATGTGAAAGTTTATAAAAAAATAGACTAATGTGAAGCTCCGTTCTGTTAATTTAAAACATATGTGGTGACTCGTCCCAATTTCCAACACGCAAAAATCAAATGGATAATTCTTAACATTTGTTTGGTGTCATAAACCACAATATTCACTTTTATGTTAGTCGACTTCACTGTCTTTAGTGAAAGCTTTCCTCCGGAACATCACTTGTCAGAAGACCTGACTATCAAAAAAGATAACATAAAGCTTTAATAAACCTGAATGTGCGAAAAAGAAATAATAAAAACAGGAGCTGCTGTTTTTAGCTTTGGTGTAAATAAATGCTAATCAGCTGATTGTCATTCTGAATCTCCGGCTTCAAAGTTTTCTGAGAATGAAGATTCAGAGTACTTGTTGCATATCTGTTCTGGGTCTATGATTCCTGAAAAAAAATATATCTCGCTGTCTGAAGCTAACCTAATCTAAAACAATATTGCAGTTTTGGGAGGGCATCAGTGTGTTGAATCACTCTATATATTCTGACTCTTACACCCAGACTCTTTAATAGCAGGTCGCATCAGCATTATGGTTGCCCTCAAAGGGCGGGTCATATCTGTAAGACTATACAAATGTATCTACTTTTTATCATAATAACTAATTGCCTCTGCATTCAATTATGACTGATTTAAGTAATAACGTAAGACTTAAAAAAGTGGATGTAAACCTGATTAATGAAATTTGACCTAAGCACATATATCTGTAGTGTTTTCTAATCTCTCTCCAAAGCTCTAAGTCCCATGTTTTCCTGCTGCTCCGTTCTTCTGTTATCAGCATGATAACTTCTGACAAGTTCTCCGACAACTGAGATAAAACCAGCCTGAGTCAGCTGCCAGAGTCTGTTCAATGCTGAGAGCAAGGGAGGTGGAGACGAGGGGGTGCTTCGGCTGCACAGAGAGCTGCAGGGTCTGTAGTAGGAGTTTTGTCCTCCTGTCTGGTGTTGACTGCTGAGAAAAAGTGAGAGGCGGGGACTGGGGGGGGGGGGTGCCACAGCTGCAGGGAAGGTGTGGGGGCACATGAAATGGCCTGGAGGGCCGCATTCAGCCCATGGGCCTTGTGTTTGACACGTGCTTTAATCATTTGTTTATTTGATATAATGGGAAATCCATTGTGGAAGCATAGCACCATCCTTTGGTTTTGTTATGTCTGTAGTAGAGTGAGAGGGGAACTCGAAAAGTCAGTTTACTGTGTATGTTGTGTGTACACTAGACATTGAACTGGAGTAATAAAATGCAATTGTGCCACTGCTGAGAGAGGAGGTGGCTGTCTTTACATGAATCTCTGTTAATCTCTGAGAACTTTTGTAAACCTTGGATAAGCCTCTCCAGAGTGACATTGGACTGCCAGGCCCCGATAGCAGTTCCAGAGCATACCAACAACACAGTCTAGGAGTGTCTTTTTAAAGGTTTATTGCACTACTTGCACACAGATAGTTAAATGGATAGGGGGCAGGATACTCGAAGCACATGCAGGCATTCCCCGCCTTCTTTACAGAGATGGGTGCATAGGAGCATGTTACGTTTTTCACCCTAAATGTGGGTGTAACATTTACCATGCTCCTAAAGGTGAACTTATCCTTTAAGTAGCAGCCTTAAATATTGAAAGTGGAGGGGTTAGCCAGCTAATCTGAGACTCTTTAAGAGCAGTCACAGTTCATAGCAACATTTGTCATCTTACCCTCAAAGCACAAGCACCCCTGGAACTCTAGGCAAGGCCCTAATCAGAATGTCAAGAGAAAACTCTCCAAACAGCTTCCCTGCGTGTCTTCTGGCAGATTTTCTTAAGTCCAAGTTCCTCCTAGCCCCTTAGCCAAGGACATTCTGAGGCCTGACAGCAACAACTCTTCAGTAGCACAAGCTGCCTCCCAGGGACAGAGACCCCAGGAGAAGAAAGCTCTGAACAGGCCCTACTAAATATTTATCTTCTCCCCAGCCACACGTTTTGGCACCCCCTCCCAGGGATTGGCTGAAGTCAGGTAACTATTCATAATCCAGTGGTTCAACCTCCTAGTCTTATTTCTGGAAGCTTCTTCCAGAGGGAGGAAGGAGCAAGCAACCACCAAGCTTAGGGAGACCTGACTAGACCTAGAAAATAAATTGCTGCTCCACTGGGTACAGCAGAGCTACAAACTAAGTTTAATCAGCCTTGGGCAGGGCACTACATAGTAAAAATGGAGCAAACGGTGTCTGAAACATCTGTGTATGGTAACCAGTCAGCTTCTATCTTCGGTTTATTCAGTAAACATTTGCAAATGAAAGTTAGAAGCAGATTCCATCTGCTCCAGTTGTAGTAAATTACCCTCATTGTAGGTTGGCCTCCTTGACACGTAAGAACTGTAATGCCCTGTACACACAAACAGACTTTTTGACTGGACTGGTCCGACGGACTGAATCCGGCGGACAATCCGTCTGTGTGTGGGCTTCATCGGACCTTCAGCGGACTGTTTCTGTCTAAAATCTGACGGACTTTAGATTTGGAACATGTTTCAAATCTTTATGTCAGAATTCCGCCGGACCCAGTTCCTATAGAAAAATCTGCTCATCTGTATGCTATTCCGATGGACGAAAACCGACACTAGGGCAACTATTGGCTACTGGCTATAAACTTCCTTACTTTAGTCCGGTCGTACGTCATCACGTACGAATTTGTTGGACTTTGGTGTGATCGTGTGTAGGCAAGTCCGTTCGTTCGAAAGTCCGTCGGAAGTCCGTCAAAAGTCCGTCGACAGTCCGACGGAAAGACTGTCGGACCTTTGTTGCCGAAAAGTCCGCCCGTGTGTACAGGGCATAAGAACTTTTTTTTTATGTTAGTTATGTGGGCACAATCTACATTCATTGCTAGATGAATGGTTTAATTTTCCTAGTTAATGCCAGGCAGGCTAGTACTTATTTTATTGATCTATGTTTCTTTGTTTTGAACAAGTGACTTGTTTTTTTTCTGACACTGGAAAAACAACAAAGATGGCTATGGAAAGCTGTAAATCAAAAACTTCTTTGTGGATTATTATCACTTGTACTTAGACCCGTCTTCCCTCATTTGAGCCTATCTACTACATAAGATGGAAAACGCAAGCATGAAGTCGTTGTATGTGGTGGAGAATGCAGGCATTCCGAATTACAGCATGAAAAGACACCACTAAGGCTGGGTTCACAGCAGGGGTCCGGTGTGTCCCTGTTCTCTGTTTCAGGGATGAATCAGGCATGAATTTGTGGCTGAATTCGGACCTGAAACAGACCAGAAAACGCACAGCACTCTTTTACAAACCACTCCGCAGCCATCCCGGAGATGTGTGAACAGGCTCCATCGAGAGCCGGTCGCAGTCTCCTGACATGCAAATTGGATGCAGGGAAACCCAGCCTGAAACATTTAAAGAGGTATACACCAGTTGAAAGTTACTTTCAAAGTACTTGTGCTGTCACATCTAAGACATCCTAAAAGCATTGATACTGTCCACTTCTGCTCAACAGTAGGCTACCAGAGTTCAGAATATGAAAGTCCTAACTGACATTGTGCATCCCAGAGTCCTCTATAGCAGTAAGCACTATGACTAGTGCTATTTGTGCTGAGAAATATTTGCAAAAACAAGCTTCAAATGATGATGTGGAGGAATAGATAGACACTAATTAAAGTATAGGAGATCCATATGGAGGCAAAAGGAGAAATGGGATAGTCGTATGGCTTTATCCATCTGGTGATTCATAGATAATTCTCTAGATACTCAGGATTAAAGCAAACTTTACCCTCCACACCCACCTCCCATTTTTTTTGTTATGCCTTACCTACCTGGGGGTTAGTTCTGCTAAATTTTGATACTCACACACCGAGCGGATCCAGCGCTGTGGAGCTAACAGACACTTCTCTTCAGGCAGCGCTTGGTTCCGTGCCACCATGTTGCCCTGTGACATCATCGCTAGGCTGCTGGCTGTTCTGGGTTTAGCCGGCACGCCTACCGATGATGCACGAACAGGCCTACCCCCTGCTCCATTCTTCAGTGAAAGCCTATGCCTCCTGGAATATGTAACATACATATCCTGGGACGCAAAGCGGGCAGTGTGTGCATCATTTTCCGGGCGGGGTGGAGTTATATTAAAAAAAAAAGAGGTAAACAAAAGAAAAAAAGAGCAAAGCCCTATTCCTGCAAAGGACGGGAGGAGGGGTGGAGAGGCGGGATCGTTCTCTGCAGGCTGAAGGTCCGCTTTAAGTCCAGCTCTAAACTGAGATGCCCAACCATTTAGGAGTCACTCAATTCATACCCAGCATGTATACCATTTACGATAAGAGCCTATTCAGAGTACAAATGCCACTAGGTTCACCACAATCCCGGCCCACACAAATCCCAAAGGCAAAAACTCCATTGGTACTTGGTGCAACTTTACTAAGAAAGGGGACTCCTAGTGATGATGTGAGCAGCAGAGTTCTGAACCAGTTGCAGTTTATGAAGGGACCTGAAAGGGAGACCAAAAAGAAGAGTTACAGTATTCTATGCGGGAAGTGACCAGATTGTGAATGAGAATGTTGAGTTTGATGTTGGGTTTGAGAAACAGACGGAGATGATTAATATTTCGTAGATGGAAATATGCTGACTGAGTGACATTACTGATGTGGGTTGGAAAGATAGTGTGCTATCGTGAATGACACCCAGATTCTTTACCTGAGGGGAGGAAGAGACTATGGATATTAACTGAAAAACTGTTAAGCTTTGTCAAGGAGGATTTCATACCAGTGAGGAGAACCTGGGTTTTGTCACTGTTCAATTTGAGAAAGTTGGAATCGGTAGGGGATTTGGGTGGAAGAGTGGTAGTAAGTTTAGTGGACAGGTAGAGCTGGGTGTCATCCGCATAGCAATGGAAGTGGATGTTAAATTTACGAAATATGAGAACAAGAGGAAGAAGATAGATTATGAACAGAAGGGGCCCCAGGACAGAACCCTGGGACACACCAGTAGAGAGTAGAGATGATTCAGATTTGAAAGATTTGAGTTGGATGAATTGAGCACGGCCAGAGATGGCTGATCATGTGAGCTGCTTTAAGTGCTACAGTGTTGGAACATACTGTATATTTGCAAATTGTCCATTGATGAGCCTATTTATTGTAATGTTGCATTAAGGGACAGAAGCTCATGGTTTTCGAGCCAGTAGGCTAAGCCAGGAAACAAAATGTAGGCCATTTAAGTTAATGGTAAAATGTTGAATGCATTGCTTAACTCTGTCAAGATTTGTCTGTTGAAACTTGATTATGTTGGGGCTAGTGTACATGGACTTTGCTTGAATCAGAATGTCTTTTTCCCCAGAAAAAAGTCAATGGGTATACAAAATCAGTTTGAAGCAGGTTGATGCAACTTTTAGAAGGAGATTTAATTCTGGTCAGAAGAAGGTCAACTGCAGGTCAAATACACCTGTGAATTAACTCTTAATGATCTCAGAAATCTCAAATGCAAGTGAAGTGCACTTAAAAGCAATCTGCATTTGTTCATTGACACAAGCCCTTAAAGGGTAACTCCACTTTGTGGGGGGGGGGGGGGGGAATAGCAAAGTAAAAAAATAATATAGGGTATTCTATTGCAACACAAGCCATATTGTAATTGAATAAAAAAATCTGCAGAGCTGTTATTTTCTGTAAAATGAAAGGCAATATGGCTATATGGCACTATGGCTACCTGGAGACGTTCTGTACATATATGGTGCACAGAACATTACCCAGATATGTAATTTCCTGCTTGTGTTATTGGCTTACTGATTTTCACAGAAGTCTGCACTAAGATACAAATCAGATTTCCAGCATCCCCTGCAACAAAAATGTAATTGTTGGTGAGATACTCCCAAAGGGAAATCATGTCTAAAAGGATGCATACCCTGCAACTTTTCTCATTAGAACCTTGCAAGTGCAGCAGCTGCCTGATAATTATAAAACCACTCCCATACGGATCGACGCACATGGACACAGACATGCAAACAGCTATTTCTCCAGAATAACAAAAGGTAGGAATATGCAACAAAGTTTGTTAAAATTCTTGCAATGTACATAGATTGCCCAGAGCAGATTTTTTTTCTCAACAAAAGTGTTATGCCCTGTACACAGGACCATCTTTTCCGTCGGCATAAAAGTTTCTCTGACGGAACTCCAATAGAATTCCATTCAAGTGGTCTTGTCTACACACGGTCAAACCAAAGTCCGACCAAAGTCCAACCGTCCAGAATGAGGTGACGTACAACACGTACGACGTGACTAGAAAAAGGACGTTCAATAGCCAGTAGCCAATAGCTTCCGTCGCCCCGATAGGAATTGGTTCCGTCGGAAATATTTAGAACATGTTCCATTTCTAGGTCCGTCAGAATTTTCGAAAAAAAAAAAGTCCGATGAGGCATACACACGATCGGAATAGACGATGAAAAGCTTTGGTCTGACTTTTTCTGTCAGACATTCTGCTCGTGTGTATGCGGCTTTACTCCTTAAAGCCATCAAGAACCAGCTTGAAACAAATCTACAGCATACACATAGATACACTTGATTTCTGTATAGTTAATGTGGAGATGGCAATCACCTTTGGTTCCGTAGTACATACAGTGAGCATGGTTCTCACAATTTTAAATGTTTGTGTTTAATTATTGGTTGGGGAAAAGAACCTTAAACCCTTTAATAAGTTGGATACTTATCAGAATTATCAGAGGCAGCAGACAACATGGAGTCTGACTCTTGAAGGCAACAGACAGCAACAGAAATTGGGTAAAAGATAACATCTAAAAAATCTACAAAAATTAAATACAGGTGTAAATAAAACTTTACAATGTAAGCTTTGCATCTATAGGGTTGTGCTCATAAGATTACATATCACTGGCAAAATAGGGAAAATGTGGACCATTTTTTAACCCTTTCGCTGCCAAAACCTTTTTTTTTTTCGTTTTGAAACAGATACCCTATAAAATAAAATGGTTGAAAGTTGCAAATTTTTATGCCGCACAATAATTTGCTACTATTTGTTAAATCTATAATTTCAGTAAAAAATACCCTCTAAATAAAATAATTAAACAAGCACAATCCACAATGAATACTTTTAACATTTTTCCAAAAATATATGACAATCCAACACCATTAGTGTTCCAGGCCTACCACATATTTACTCTTTAATGAAATGGCCAGGCATTGCATAATTACTGTGAAAATAACTTTAAATGTTAACAGTAAAAACAAACATTTGAAGGTGCTGAACTGCACTAAAGTCGATTCACACTTCAACATTCCCGTACAGTGTTTTAATGCATATGATCTTGCATATTACTGTGCATTGTGTGATTTATTATTGGGCTGTCAATGTACCACAACAGACAAAAAAATGCACATGACACTTTTTTACAATGCAGCACACAACAATTCATGGTAGTGTGTTGTGGTCAGTTGTGGTGCATTGTGTACAGTGCAGTGATGCGCCATTCAGAACTGATGGCATTACAATGCAGGGCACATTTAGTCACGTGTCATGATAACACAAATTTTAACGCATGTTACATAAAGTGTGAATGATCTCTAAATAAAAATACTCTGCATCCCAGGCAAGAGTCAGAAGGGGCACAGCCAAACTTGTTTTTTACGGGTATAGCTGAGATTTGCATACAACTTTACTTGTACAGTATCTCACAAAAGTGAGTACAGCCCGTACATTTTTGTAAATATTTTATTATATCTTTTCATTTGACAACACTAAAGAAATTAAACTTTGCTACAATGTAAAGTCGTGAATGTACAGCTTGTATAACTGTGTAAATTTGCTGTCCCCTCAAAATAACTCAACAGACCGCCATTAATGTCTAAACTGCTGGCAACAAAAATGAGTACACCCCTGAGTGAAAATGTCCAAATTGGGCCCAATTAGCAATTTTCCCTCCCCAATATCATGTGACTCGTTAGTGTTACAAGGTCTCAGGTGTGAATAGGGAGCAGGTGTGTTAAATTTGGTGTTATCACTCTCAGTCTCTCATACTGGTCACTGGAAGTTCAACATGGCACCTCATGGCAAAGAACTCTCTGAGGATCTGAAAAAAAGAATTGTTGCTCTACATAAAGATGGCCTAGGCTATAAGAAGATTGCCAAGACCCTGAAACTGAGCTGCAGCACGGTGGCCAAGACCATACAGCAGTTTAACAGGACAGGTTCCACTCAGAATAGGCCTTGTCATTGTCGACCAAAGAAGTTGACTGCACGTGCTCAGCTTCATATCCAGAGGTTGCCTTTGGGAAATAGATGTATGAGTGCTGCCAGCATTGCTGCAGAGGTTGAAGGGGTGGGGGGTCAGCCTATCAGTGCTCAGACAATACGCCGCTCAATTCATCAAATTGGTCTGCACTGCTGCCGTCCCAGAGGGAAGCATCTTCTAAAGATGATGCACAAGAAACAAACAGTTTGCTGAAAAAAAGCAGACTAAGGACATGGATTACTGGAACCATGTCCTGTGGTCTGATGAGACCAAGATAAACTTATTTGGTTCAGAAGGTGTCAAGCGTGTGTGGCAGAAAAAAAGGTGAGGAGTACAAAGACAAGTGTGTCTTGCCTACAGTCAAGCATGGTGGTGTGAGTGTCATGGTCTAGGGCTGCATGAGTGCTGCCGGAACTGGGGAGCTACAGTTCACTGAGGGAACCATGAATGCGAACATGTACGGAGACTGGGCCACAGGGCAGTATTCTAACATGATAACGACCCCAAACACACCTCCAAGATGACCACTGCTTTGCTAAAGAAGCTGAGGGTAAAGGTGATGGACTGGCCAAGCATGTCTCTAGACCTAAACCCTATTGAGAATCCGTGGGGCATCCTGAAACAGAAGGTGAAGGAGCGCGAGGTCTCTAACATCCACCAGCTCCATGATGTCATCATGGAGGAGTAGAAGAGGACTCCAGTGGCAACCTGTGAAGCTCTGGTGAACTCCATTCCCATTTTCCAGCACTGCCCAAGGCAGTGCTGGAAAATAATGGTGGCCACACAAAATATTGACAGTTTGGGACCAATTTGGACTTTTTTACTTAGTGGTGTACTCACTTTTGTTGCCAGCAGTTTAGACATTAATGGCTGTGTGTTGAGTTATTTTGAGGGGACAGCAAATCTACACTGTTATACAAGCTGTACACTCACTACTTTACATTGTAGGAAGGTATAATTTCTTCAGTGTTGTCACATGAAAAGATATGATAAAATATTTACAAAAATGTAAATGGTGTACTCACTTTGTGAGATACTGTATACATCCAAGGCTTTTTCTGTCACATAATAAGTGCATGTACTCAATTATTTCTAGCCTACTTCCATTTATCTGAATGATCATGAAGTTTGAAAGCTTACTTATTGAAGAATCTCACACACCTACCTTTCTGAATGCAGTGACATATAATCACTATGCCTAATATTGTGTCACCCATTTCACAGAGCCTGCAATTTGAACAACTATACTGCAGAGGTGCTGAGAGAAGTTTCAAAAGGCATAGGCAGTACAGGAAACATCATTACTGCTTGCAGGCAGCAAAGTACCATGGGACATGTAGTTCTTAGAAATTGAAAGAAAGCATGATCAGAGGAGAAGAAGCATGTAGAGAATCCAGGAAGTTGTGAAAAGAGATGGTCAGAAGACAGGCAGCACAGGCCAGCAACATGGCCAGCAGACAGGCAGCACTTACAATATGAAAAGGGCATTTTTCAAGTAAGCTTATGTTGGATTGCAAAAAGTAACTATTGTTTGTATTGATATTACAGTGTTGTGATAAAATGAAAGTGCAGTGACTTTAGCGCTCCATTAATAATGTGAAGATTTTGTCAAATTAAAGAATAGCAAAGCAATATCCACTGCTGCCTATTAAAGGAAATCTTGTCTGAAATAGGAAGACTACTATTATTGATCTGCCGGGTATAGCTTACCTGTAAAGGGAATTTGTCACAAAACAAATCCTTGAATTACAGACATGGGATAAAAAACTGCTACTCACTAACTCCTGGGAGGCATTCTGGTTCTGGGGCATCAAAGCAAAATCCATTTACAAAATCTGTTCACAGTATACAATATGTACAGTATGTATGTCTTAAACTAAACCAGTCCAGAGTTGGAATGCATTAAACTAACTTGATGGGGGTGATATCTGGACTCTGTAGGTACAACCAGCATAATTTAGTGGGTTCCCAAAAATCCTCCTTGAATTGATATGCAACTTCTGAGTTTTTAGTGAAGTGGAGTATTATTACTCCCCCATTGCACTCTACAAAGTATAATAGGCAACCCATAGCGAGGTGCCACATTGTGTGGATGAATAGAAAATTGGTATCACTGCTTCAGTTTTTGAAAGGTCAAGATTTTTCTATAAGTTACAGGGAGATTTAAGGCCCTATTGTAGTGTGTTGTGATGCTACCTATATTCACCAAGTGGTGCTTGCTATCACCCCAGCAAGTTAATTTATGAGCTCTAACTTGTAGCAGGTGTGCTTTAAAGTGGTAGTAAAGTCACTGCGTTTATTGTTACCTATAGGTAACCCTTTATTAAGGCTTACCTATAGGTATAGTAACTACCTCCTAAACGTGCACCATTTAGGACATATTTTCTTTAGCAGCAGCCGGTGACATCACTGGCACATATGCTCTGAAGGAACAGCACCTGTGACTCCCGCACGCACAGCCATTTTATTTCTTTTTTCTTAGAATTTACTATGGCTTTAAAGAGATGCTTGTTTATTTCATTTAATTTGCGATGTTGCTCACCAACTTTCCCACCTTTACCAAACCATTACGAGTTGTAACTGTCCATAGACTTTTAGTGACACAAGAGTAATAACTAGGGATGAGCCCGATGTTTGGGTCGAACGTAAGTTCAACTCGAACATCGGGTGTTTGCCTGTTCGCCAAATAGTGAACAATTTGGGGTGTTTGCGGCAAATTCGAAAGCCGCGGAACACCCTTTAAAAGTCTATGGGGAAATCAAAAGTGCTCATTTTAAAGGCTTATATGCATGTTATTGTCATAAAAAGTGTTTGGGGACCTGGGTCCTGCCCCAGGGGACATGTATCAATGCAAAAAAAGTTTTAAAAATGGCCGTTTTTTCGGGAGCAGTGATTTTAACCACTTCATTACCCACCCATAGTCATATGACGTCCGCAGGAGGGATCTCCCATCCTGGGCGGCGTCATATGACGTCCTCGGCTTCCCGCCTCCCGCATTGCTCGGGACCCAATGCGCGTGACGGCGGCCACAATGTCCACCGGGCACCCGCGATTGCCCATGAACACAGCAGGACCGTGGATCTGTGTGTGTAAACACACAGATCCACGTCCTGTCAGGTGAGAGGAGACCGATGGCGTGTTCTCAGTACAGAGGAACACCGTTCGGTCTCCTCCCCTTGTGAGTCCCCGCCCCCTACAGTTAGACTCACTCCCTAGGAAACATAATTAACCCCTCGATCACCCCCTAATGTTAACCCCTTCCCTGCTAGTAACATTTACACAGTAATCAGTGCAATTTTATAACACTGCTGTATAAATGTGAATGGTCCCAAAAAATGTGTCATAAGTGTCCGATATGCCTGTCGCAATGTCACAGTCATGAAAAAAATCGCCGCCAATACTAGTAAAAAATAAATAAATAAATAAATAAAAATGCCATAAATCTATCCCCTATTTTTTAGACGCTATAACTTTTGCGCAAACCAATCGCTTATTGCGATTTTTTTTTACCAAAAATACATATAAGAATACATATCGGCCTAAACTGAGGAAAAATTAGTTTTTTTTTTTTTTTAATTGGGATATTTATTAAAGCAAAAAGTAAAAAATGTTGTTTTTTTTCAAAATTGTTGCTCTTCTTTTGTTTATAGCGCAAAAAATAAAAACCACAGAGGTGATCAAATACCACCAAAAGAAAGCTCTATTTGTGGGGAAAAAAAACATATTTTTTTTTTCTATTTGTGGGGAAAAAAACATAAAAATTTTTTGTACCCAAATTTCATTTGGGTACAAAAAAACTCTTTGATAGAATAATATGATTCATATTTATATATATACATTCTCTTTTCCTTCTTATATAAAACCACAGCATTACCTGTTTAAACATTTAACAGTATAGAGTTGATTACTGCTTAACTTCACACGTTGACTAGCATCACCATACACACCCCTAGTGGACTGATAATACAGCTATATTTGTCTGTTGAATACTTTATAAAACATCTAGATCTGTTTAGTAAACATTGTTAACAATTTCTCGTTAAACACATACCTTTGTATAAATGTATGCATCAATGTCTATATATATTTTATATTCTAGTACTCACTGATGTAACTTTATAAATCTATGCAATATTAATTGATGCTTCATTTGTAGAATCTACACGTAATCACATTGTGCCATTCTCAAAGGCCCTGACAAAGCGGCCTCGTCCACGAAACGCGTAGGCCATAACTCTTAAAATCGTGAATTTGCATACCCCAAATCCATCTCAACCATATTAACTGTAATGTATTATTAACTGCTTTTATACTGAATAAAAAAATAATGCATTTTCTCATTAATTGTTTTTCATCTATTTATACTTCTTAGAAGCACAGTTAAAGTCTCATTCAGTTCTATATACCTTTTTAGGAACACATTTGCATTTGCATTTGGTGCCTCTATAGAAGGGATGGCATTTTTGCGCTCGCCCCACCACGATATATATCATTTGGGTACAGTGTTGCATGACTGCGCAATTGTCATTCAAAGTGCGACAGCGCTGAAAACTAAAAATTGGTCTGGGCAGGAAGGGGGTGAAAATGCCCTGTATTAAAGTGGTTAATAATGCTTAAAGTGAAACAATAAAAGTGAAATATTCCTTGAAATTTTGTACCTGGGGGGTGTCTATAGTATGCCTCTAAAGTGGCGCATATTTCCCGTGTTTACAACAGTCCCTGCACAAAATTACATTTCTAAAGGAAAAAAAGTCATTTAAAAGTACTTGCGGCTATAATGAATTGTCGGTCCCGGCAATACACATAAAAGTCATTGAAAAAAAACGGCATGGGATTCCCCCACAGTCCATTACCAGGCCCTTTGGAAAATTTAGAAAAAAAAAATTCCGTGGGGGTCCCCCCAAATTTCATACCAGGCCCTTCAGGTCTGGTATGGATTTTAAGGGGAACTCTGCGCCAAAATTTTAAAAAAAAATGGCGTGGGGGTCCCCCCGAAAATCCATACCAGACCCTTATCCGAGCACGCAACCTGGCAGGCTGCAGGAAAAGTGGGGTGACGAGAGAGCACCCCCCCGATCCGTACAAGGCCATATGCCCTCGACATGAGGAGGGTGCTTTGGGGTAGCCCCCCAAAGCACCTTGTCCCCATGTTGATGGGGACAAGGGCCTCATCCCCACAACCCTTGCACAGTGGTTGTGAGGGTCTGCGGGCAGGGGGCTTATCGTAATCTGGAAGCCCCCTTTAACAAGGGGACCCCCAGATCCTGGCCTCCCCCCTTACGTCAAATGGTAACGGGGTACAAATGTACCCCTACCATTTCACAAAAAAAGTGTGAAAATGGTAAAAATTACATGACACGGCTTAGGGACAAGTCCTTTATTAAAAAATAAAAAAATAAAACTGTGCCATGAAGTCTTCTTCTTCTCTTGCTCCGCCGACGGACCGAATAAGAAAAAAAACCCCCGCACGCCGCTACCAATCCGCCTCCACGGGAGGCACTGCCGTAATGACCATCCTCGTGCATCAGAGGGGGGCGGGGTCACCCAGCGACGTCACTGTGTGGCTCCGCCCTTAGTTATAAAAGAACTGTCATCTGAGAGGACAGTCATTGGGGCGGGTGCTCTACAATGGAGGCAGATCGCTGGCGGCGTGTGGGTTTTTTTTTTTTGCGGTCCGTCGGCGGAGCAAGAGAAGAAGAAGACTTCATGGGACATGTCATTTTTACCATTCTCACACTTTTTTTGTGAAATGGTAGGGGTACATATGTACCCCGTTACCATTTCACACAGGGGGGAGGCCGGGATCTGGGGGTCCCCTTGTTAAAGGGGACTTCCAGATTCCGATAAGCCCCCCGCCCAAAGACCCCCACAACCACAGGGCAAGGGTTGTGGGGATGAGGCCCTTGTCCCCATCAACATGGGGACACGGTGCTTTGGGGGGCTAACCCAAAGCACCCTCCCCATGTTGAGGGCATGTGGCCTGGTACAGTTCAGGAGGGATAAGGGTCTGGTATGGATTTTTGGGGGGACCCCCACGCCATTTTATTCAAAATTTTGGTGCAGGGTTCCCCTTAATATCCATACCAGACCTGAAGGGCCCGGTATGGAATTTGGGGGGACCCCCACAAAAAAAAATTTTTCTAAATTTTGGTTCGGGTTTCCCCTTAATATTCATACCAGACCCAAAGGGCCTGGTAATGGACTGTGGGGGAATCCCATGCTGTTTTTTTCAATGACTTTTATGTGCATTGCCGGGACCGACAATTCATTATAGCTGCGAGTACTTTTAAATTACTTTTTTTCCTTTAGAAATGTAATTTTGTGCAGGGACTGTAGTAAACACAGGAAAAATGCGCCACTTTACAGGTATACTATATACACCCCCCAGGTATGAAATTTAAAGGAATATTTCACTTTTATTGTTTCACTTGAGGCATTATTAAAATCACTGCTCCTGAAAAAACTGCCATTTTTAAAACTTTTTGCATTGATACATGTCCCCTGGGGCAGGACCCAGGTCCCCAAACACTTTTTATGACAATAACTTCCATATAAGCCTTTAAAATGAGCACTTTTGTTTATTCATGTTCGTGTTCCATAGACTTTAACGGTGTTCGCGTGTTCAAACAAATTTTTTGCCTGTTCGCATGTTCTGCTGCAAACCGAACCGGGAGTGTTCGGCTCATCCCTAGTAATAACAGGTTAAAAATTCACACAAACCCAAACACACACACACACACACACACACACATATATATATATATATATATATATATATATATATATATATATATATATATATATATATATATATATATATATCCACCATGACACTACCTGCACAGAGTTTGCATGTTCTCCCTGTGCCTGTGTGGGTTTCCTCCAGGTACTCTGGTTCTCCCACACTCAAAAGACATTCTGGTAAGTACATTGGCTCCTGTCTAAATTGGCCCTAGTATGTGTATCTATGAATGTGAAATAGGAACCTTAGATTGTAAACACCTTGAGGGTAGGGACTGATGTAAATGTACAATATGCAGTTGTGCTCAAAAGTTTGCATACCCTCGCAGAAATTGTAAAATTTGGGCATTAACATTGAAAATATGACTGATCATGCCAAAAAACTGTGTTTTATTTAACCACTTCAACCCCGGAAGGATTTAGCCCCTTCCTGACTGGACCATTTTTTGCAATACGGCACTGCTTCGCTTTAACTGACAATTGCGTGGTCGTGCAACGCTGTACCCAAGCAAACTTGACGTCCTTTTTTCCCTTCAAATAGAGCTTTATTTTGGTGGTATTTGAGCACCTCTGTGGTTTTTATTTTTTGCGCTATAAACAAAAAAAGAGCAACAATTTTGAAAAAAAACACAGTATTTTTTACTTTTTGCTATAATAAATATCCCCAAATTTAAGAACATAAATAAACATTTTCCTCAGTTTAGGCCGATATGTAATCTTCTACATATTTTTGGTAAAAAAACCCCGCAATAAGCGTATATTGATTGGTTTGCACAAAAGTTATAGCGTCTGCGAAATAGGGGAGAGATTTATGGCATTTTTATTATTTATTAATTTTTTTACTAGTAATGGCGGCGATCTGCGATTTTTATTGCGACTGCGACATTGGGGCGGACAGATCGGACACTTTTGACACCTTTTTGGGACCACTGACATTTATACAGCAATCAGAGCTATAAATAACCACTGATTGCTGTATAAATGTCGCTGGCAGGGAAGGGGTTAACACTAGGGGGCGATAAAAGGGTTAAATGTGTTCCCTCAGTGTGTTCTAACTGTGGGGGGGATGGGACTGCCTGGAGGAGCAGAGTGATCGTTGTTCCTATATACTAGGAACACACGATCTGTCTCTTCTCCCCTATCAGAATGTGGATTTGTTTACACACACAGATCCTGGTTCTTGCTCTGTCAGGAGCGATTGCGTGTGCCCGGCGGACATCGTGGCCACCGGGTACGCGCATTGGCCCCTTAGTACTGCGGCGGGTGCGCACGCATGCCCCCTATACCCCTTAAAGCGGCCGCCGTATAGCTACGGCGATTCGCGCAGGGAAGCCATTCTGCGGGCAGTCGGCAAGCGAAATGTTCAGGATACAAAGAAAAACCTACAGATAACCTCAGGAGAAATACAGGCAGCTCTGGAAAAAGATGGTGTGGTTGTTTTTAAGGAGCACAATACGATGATACTTAAACAAAAAGGAGCTGCGTGGTCAAGTTTCCAGAAAGAAGCCTTTCCTGTATAAGTTCCACAAAAAGCCTGGTTACAATATGCTCAACAACACCTTGACATGCCTCATTGTTTTTTTGTGGCATTGGCCCAGTAAAGGCTTCCGTCTGGCAGCTCAACCATGCAACCGTTCAAGTATCGTTGAATTGTGCTCATTAAAAACAACCACACCGTCTTTTTGGAGCGCGGCCTGTATTTCTCCTGCGGTTACCTGTGGGCTTTTCTTTGTATCCTGAGCAATTCTTCCACCAGTTGTGGCTACAATTTTTCTTGGTCTACCTGACCTTGGCTTGGAATCAATAGAGCCCCTAACTTTCCATTTCTTAATAAGTGATTAAACAGTACTGACCTGCATATTCAAGGCTTTGGATATCTTTTTATATCCTTTTCCATCTTTGTAAAGTTTTATTACCTTGTTACGCAGGTCTTTTGACTGTTCTTTTCTACCTCCTCATGGCTCAGTGTCTAGCCTGCTTAGTGCATCCACATGAGAGCTAACAAACTCATTGACTAATTATACACAGACACTAATTGTAATTTAAAAAGCCACAAATGTGGGAAATTTAATTTTAATTGCCATCTTAACCTGTGTGTGCCACCTTCTGTGTCTGTACCAAGACCAAACATTCTAGGGTATGTCAACTTTTGATCAGGGCCATTTGGGTGATTTCTGTTATCATTATGATTTAAAAAGGATCCGAAAATCTATGTGATAATAAATGGCTTCATGTGATTGCTATCCTTAAATAAAAACAGTTTTTTGGCATGATCAATCATATTTTCAATATTAATGCCAAAATGTCACAATTTCTGCCAGGGTATGCAAACTTTGGAGCACGACTGTATATGTAAAGCACTGTGTTAATAGACAGCACTATACAAGTACCTGTAATAATATAATATTTATAAAAAATGATAAATCATTTGAAGTAATTCGTAAAGCTGTTGTAGGTATTGCAACCGTTGCACCTGCATATAGTTTTCTATTCTCCCATACATACAAAATAAAAACATTTCCACCTGTAGCTTAACTTCAGCCCTAATATGGACATGTTTTATGTAACTAAATGTAATGAACACACAGAATGGTGGAAACTGGATGCACTCTGACTCTTTCAGAAAACGAACAGGTGTATTTATAATATGCATTGAAGGCGTTTCCTGTCTTTACCTTGAAGCATCACCGTGAACTGTACAGTTTTCCTGATCACTTTAAAAAATATGGATAATGAATACACAAAATATTCTAAAACCAGTTTAGGCTGCTATCATTTATGTCAAAGCAGAGGAATAAAACTTTCCACAGATTATTTCACGACTGTGCCCACACATTTAAAAACACTGAAGATATCATATAAAACATTTTCTTATTCTGAATTCATAGATTTTTGTTATGCTATCTCATCGCATTCTCCTCACATCGACACTCACCGAGCTCCTAAAAGCAGCACGGTTCGGTTACAAGGTGCTCCAGGATTTGACACTAAGGCAGATTCAGTGAAAAAAACTCACCATTTTGTAGAGCTTCATGGACAAGAATCAGGGTGAAAAAGAGCCAGAACTTCATTTTGGTAGCAGGCTGGGGTGCCCCAAAGGAGCCTTACCCCAAGACAGTACGTACAAAAAGCAAAGTCCCAGCTTGCTGTCAGTTAGGGATGATGTAAAAAAAAAAAAAAAAAGCTGCAGGAATGTGGACTGCTGATTTGTATTTTCCAAAGCATGAAGAGAAGCTTCTGAAGGATCAAGTTTCAAGAAATACAGGAGTAGAAAAAAAAAGATGAAACTTAGTGAAACTTGCCTGCTCTCTGCTGGTTACTGGACAAAATGTTCTGCAATGTGCTAACTATAATATTCATATTTAACTGTTCGCTGCATGGGAGGTGACTCTTCATGCATATGGTCTATCTCTATGTAAAGATCAATAAAATAATTTTGAGACCCTCCAACTTTTTCACCTTTGGTTATTACCAGCTGCTATGTTAAATTGCACTGTGAAAATGTGTAATTACACAAAGGCAAAAATTGTGAAAAGTTAAAAAAACTGCTTAAAAATATTCCTTTCAAGGGTAAAATTGAAGATCTTCCCATCTGTTGTCCCACACTGACCTTGACAGCCATTAGGACTGTCTATGGGCCTCTATTCCTCTCTGTGATGAATAGGGCTTACTACATGTTAGTGTAGGACCACAAATCAACAGATCGGGAATACAGCTTTGTGAACAAAAAAAAAGAAAGAAGTAAGCACGGTAGAAACCTCATGCATTGATATCTTAGATCTTCAAATCTATAGAAGGGCACCCTAAGACCTTGTCTACATTGATGCGCTGAAGACTGTCTTCAAAAAGATCCATGCTTGGATTTTAGGAGTTTGGGGGTGCAACCTCAGCTGAAGCGTAAAATGTTCTATTTCTGAACCTGTTGTAAAATGCTTGAAAAAACACGTAGACACGATCAAGGGCCTAAACTTGACTTCTTTGAAAATAAAAGATTACTGCAAGTTTAGGGAAGCTTAAATCAGCAAATATTTTATTGAGTAATGGGCATAAAGTCTTTAACTGAAGAAATCAATCTAACAAGTGGTATTTTCATTGTTGTCCAAATATAGCAAAAAAAAAAAAAGCAAGTCAACTTTCATAAATAATTGAAACTTTTGTTAACTCCTATGAAATCAGTATGGGCATATAATTCTATAACTTAGAATTATACCTAATTTCTAATGTCACACCAGGGCAAAATACCCAGATGATGTATGCATAATAACCTGGCAGCTAGAATTCTACCTAAATAGACTCCTTAATATATATAACAGAAGTCAGCCAGTGAACTTACTTGCCTTAGGTTCCATTCACACTTTGCAGGTGTGACTGAGCATGTATGTATTTTTGCACGGTCCCTTGCGTCACGTTCAGGGCAGGCTATTACATTAAAATTCAAAGAAACGGGCAAAAGAAGTCGCTGGTATGTTTAAAAAAATCTCTCTTCACCAAAAAACATGATATCGCAGTACTTTGTGTGAGCATTAACTAGATGTGTGGGGGTGTAATTAAGAATTAATGGCATCAACACACATCTGCAAAGAGCCAGCACATTTTTGGGCATTGTAGGAAAACATGCCATTTTGCATAGGTTTCTGCAACGTAGTGGTGCTCCAACTGTATGTGGCAGGGTATATTACCATTGATGTGTTTTATGTCACAAGCATAAAAACAGAAACATTTTCCAGGTAGGCAACATAACATAATGATGATAATGATAACATGCAAGAAACTATGTATATATTAACTGTCACCAGACTTACAGTATGCAAATGTGGACAAAACCAAAATCCCACTATTAAATTGAAGGGCTTAAAGTGAATTTAAACCCTCACCTTGTAAAACAACCCATTTAGTTTGAATGCAAATGAAGGGCAATACAGATATAAAAAAAAACTTTATAATAATCTGTTTCCCCTTTTTTTCCCTCTGTTCTTAGTTGCATAAGAGCTGGGGGGAGGAGAAACGCCAGTACACTGAACTTCCCAGTAAATGGCTGTGCCCGTGGGATCGTCAGGAGAAGTCTGATCGTTGGAGGAGAGCAGGCCTGAGTTCCAAGCATAGCTAGAGAACTGACCACACTGTGCTCTCCTGCCTATTGTGGTCAGTTCTTCATTGAAAAGCAGAGGAACTGGCAGGAACATTAGGGGTTTCACACAAAGGAAGCAAAGTAAAACAGGGTACTTTTTCATATATGGTAAGTACAGGATACAGCAGGCACATATCAGGAATAAGAAATGGTGGGTTTACATATTCTTTAAGCCAGGTAATAAAATAAGTCCAGTTTCTTGAAAAGATATGGAGTAAGGAGCCAAGAGGAACTGTTGGGCAGTATTGCCCAATGCAGTCGCAATGCATGAACAAAGCAATTTGCCTTATGTCTTATTGGTTCAGGTCATAACATGCTGAGTTTGCGCATGCTGAAAAAAAAGGACATATTGGATTTTTGTGCAGCGTGTGGCAACAAATTATAATGCATAGCAATGCACTGCAGAATATAGAATTAAATGACCGGTAAAGGTTTATAAAGTTTAAAAAAAGTAAGCCCTGTGATGCACTGTACAGTACAATGCAACACAGCAAATGTTATGCATACCTTAAGGTGTGCCCACTGGTACGAATGGGCCTAATACTTTGTGGTGGTACTTTCTGGTGAATTTATCTTCCATTCAGTTTAAGAATCCATATATCTCATGTATGACATTTAAGGCACTGCTTCTTCAGGTTACTAGTCTCAGGGGATTTGTAGTGAAAGTTTGCTGAAGTCACTTTTGCGTTCCTTCTGTTTTTATTCACAGGTGCATTTGACCTGCAGTTAACCTCTTCTTCCAAGTTGAATAAAGATGCTTTTATGTTTCCATTGACTTGTGTAGCCCCTTTATGAGGGAGGGTTATGGGGAATGATCAAGCTGTGGCAATTACCCAGTTCTTTGACTGTGGTTAGAAGGCACATTAAAGGGTTATTACCCTTTCTTCAAAATGTAACTCCATACAGGTATTTATGCAACTTCTCAACGGTGGCCCATTTAGGAACTCAAACTTGTGAATTGGGTAGTTGCACTCACTAGGAGTGAGGCTTTGATTGATATGTGTCATAACCTAGCTGGTTTCCCTTGGTGAAACACCGCACCCAAGCTTTCAGCTAGCAACCACATAGAGCACATGTGGATTCTGGGCATTAGCATATGCTATGACTGATGCCTCTGTCAGCTTCTTCCTCAATTAAATGAAGGCCTTCTCGCTTGTAGAAGTCTAGTGTTTCCCAGAAGGACTTTGGGATGCCTATTTTATTTCTCTTGATTTCAAAAATCACTCTTCAGCAGGACATGAAAAGCTCTGGCCACTTTTGAATACCCTTCTACAAATCTGAAATAGTATCCACGAATTTAAAGGAACATTCTTTACAATTCTGAGGTTGGGGCCAATTGATCACTGCTTCAACTTTGTCTGAATCAGTGGCCACTCCTTCATCAGAGATGATGTGAGCTGCATAGGTGACTGATGACCTACAGAAGTTGCACTTGTCTGCTGAAAACTTCGGTCTCTCTTATTTTAGGCGACGTAGTACTTTCATTAGCCCTCTTTCATGCTCTTCTAATGTAGCCCCAAACACAATAATGTCATCAGGGTACACAAGAAATTCCCTGGGTACTAGGTCACTTAAAACACTTTATGTTAACCTTTGGAATGTTGCAGACGCACCTCTTATGCCTTGTGATGGGTGGTCGGCAAGAGTTGAAAAAACAAAAAGCCACTGAGTAGTATGATGTGTAGACACCCAAATCTCCTGTAGATACAGGCACTTTCTACCTCCTGCAGATTCCATTTGGCCAATCAGGAAACCCATCACAGTTGGGGTCCAGTAAGAATGGAATGTTGGAGGAAATGGCCTAGTTATATCACTACTTGGAAATATTCAAGGGAACAGCAACAGATGTCTTGCTTGCGCAAACATTAGGGGAGCCACCCTATAGGAGAAGGTGCTCGTCTGACATGTTGTTAAGCTGGCCATACATGGTGGGCTGAACAAAATGAATCTAACAGATTCCTCTATCCATGCTAACAGTGGGGATAGATGAATCTCCTGCTGCAGGCTACTGTATTGTGACAGCCAGCAAAGCAAGAATCATAACCTGAGCATTTTAAAGGGAATCTATGGCTAAGCAAAAACACCAGTGCTAGGTAGTTTTGATGGAAGCAGCCACAAATCTAAAGTAAGCCAAATTGGCAGTGCCAATGCAGTATAGGTAAATATGTTCAGCTCCACTGTAAATGCAGTGACTGTCCCCGATCCCATAAGTAGTAATCTGGGATCCAAGTCCCTAGATGTGGTAGCTGAATTGGTTTTGTGTTTTCAGGATTTGTTTCTGATATTGTCACCTGGTGATCCTTGCAATATTAGACTTTCTATTTTAGGGAGACAGTGCTCACTCGCTGTTTTGTATTTATGAAGGAACAGTGTCACTCTAGGACAGAAATTTAAAATTTCTTCCCACCTTCTAGATGACTCTTTTTTTAATTTTTTTTATCAGCCGATAAAAAATGTATGCTGCAACCACCCAAGCAAGGTGTGGATGGAGGACATTGGAGGACATTGTACATTGGTAGCATCTTCGGCTGCAGCTGCTAAACAAGAACATTCCACACATGGATCAAAATTTGGCCAGTCCTCGCTGAACCGACCAAATTGCGATCCATCTATGGCCAGTTTTAGTTGTTAGCTCAAAGAGAAACTTGAGGAAGCTACTGAATTTCCTGTACTTGCAGGCTTTTTAAAATGGCAAAACATGGCCAAATCTGCAAATATAGCAAATATGTATTAAAAATGTTTTTTTTTTCTTTAATTTGTCCACAAATACAGCTTAAGTGCTCTGGAAAGTCTTTATATTCTTCTGCATTTTTATATATACAGCATATACAGTATTTATGTGCTTATGTGCTTGGCCAAAGTAATATGACTCAAGAAAAATTTGGAAAATGAGAACAAAATTATAGTTGCTGCCAGTAGCAGTCAGGTTTCATATTTAATTTTATGAAACAAAAACAAAAAAAACTCTGATATATGGCAATGGGCACCAACTCTACTCCCCACTAATAAATTAGCTCTAACCATTTATATTTGGAATTTAAAATTTGCTTTAAGGCGGATTGAGTTAACTAGATATTTCCAGGGTGCAAAAAGAGTCTCTAATGTTTCTAAATGCCCATGTTCTATAAAGAATTGCACAGTTCTTGAACACCAGCAGTTAAAATGTACAAATCACAATTTGGGGTAGTTTTTCTGGATTTTTGTTGTTGTTTTACAATGAATAAAACCCCTGTCAGATTGTTTTTACGGTGCCCCTGTTGCAGAGAGCCATCTTCTCTTTTTGTTCTGGTGTCATCAAGGCAAAAATTGATGGATTATCCAAAATGTTACATTTGTCACAGCAGTAGGAATTGAGGCAAAATCTTCTGAAGACAATGAACTGAAAGAAAATGTACCCTCACTTTGGCAAAATGGGGAAAAGTTTTGGGACTTTAGATGAGCCACCTGGTGCACTAGGGCTTGGTGCCTTCATCCCTGTTATAATTATAAAAGAAGGGGAGTTGGGACTTTAAATGAGATGCGTGGCATCCAGTAGGTAATTGGTAAGTACTGCACATATATTTACATTTGATAATTCATAAATACAGTAAAACCTTGGATTCAGAGTAACTTGGTCCGAGAGTGTTTTGCAAGACAAGCAAATTTATTTTTTATAAATTTTGACTTGATAAACGAGCGATGTCTTAAAAAACAAGTAGCATCATGTCACAACTAAGTATAAAGGAGAAGAGAGGTGTCTCTAAGTGTAGCAATATGGTTACATTTAGGCTTCATTCAGATCTCCGCGTTCTGAATTGCGGGCAGAATCGCTGCAATTCTGCCCACGATTCACTATAGTGGCAAATCGTGGGACGCCTGTGCGTTCCCCATCAATTTCAATAGCACCCCAAACGTGGCTCGATTCAGCGGGCAACAATTGCGGTAAAACCGTGCAAACAGAACCGTGGGACGCCTGTCGCCCAAAAGAAGTACATGAGCTTCATATGGGTGACAGGCATCCCACGATTCTATTTGCGTAATTTTACTGCGATTGTCGCTCCATATGCCAAGATGTGAATGGAGCCTTAGTGAAGGTATAACATTTAGCAACTCACATGGTTGATGATTAAAAACAGGTCCCTTCCATGCTGCGCTCCACGAGCACTTCAAACCTCGCTTTCAGATTGCTCTACTGCAGGGTAGTCTTCCCTGCCACGATTGCAGACTGACAGTGGTGAGAGTCGGTGGTGCGGAGGATGGTCTATGTGGACAGCTTTACCCTGGATATCTGCATACTTAGATGTGCCTCTTTTAATCATCAGCTATGTGAGTTGCTTAATGTTGTACCTTCATTAAATGTAATGTTCCTGTTCCTGAGGGAGATGTCACTGTTACTGCTTCATCAGCGGACATCACTCTTATTTCTAATTCTACTACACCTATCCCCGCTGCACCTGTCCCAAGGAAGGTGGGATATGTGAAGGCTTCCCGAGGCCGTGGTCGAGGCTTGCCTCAGAGACTACCCGAACCAGAGCCAGAGAAATATATGGATCCGGAGAAGTCCACGTCAGGAACGGGTGAGAGATCAAAGGGGAACATATCTGGGACTCTTTGTAAATATTTGCCAGCGGAAGAGTTAAGAGACTCAGAGATAGATTGTCAAATCTCTCCGGTGATGATGATTTGTTTGAGACAATGTCACAGAAACTATTGTGGGCCCAGGGTGAAGATGTTGCTTCTGCCCTTACTTTCTCAGAGTGGACAGCCATGGATTCTGGGAAGACATCACCTTGTGTGGAGCCGCACAGTACTAATAAGGAGACATTGTCTAAAGTTGCTAGTTTGCTTGAGTTTGAGCCGATGCCCATTGGATCTATGGTACGTAAATTACAAAATTCTTGTGTGCCTCCTGGTTTGGGGAAAAATAGAGCTTTACCTAGACTTGCCCGTTTACAGAGAGTGCTCACCAAACGTGTTGCCGCAGAATATGGTCTGGAATTTCCCTATGTTACTCAGGAAATTATGCAGGAAATTGAGGCCAACCGGGAACAGTGGTACCGTGAAGCTGTCTGGGACTAATTGTTTGTACCAAAACCTTTTTGGAGAGCTGGGTACTCTAGTACTATGGATGAACGTTTCAATGATTGTTTGCTGCATTGGAACTATGGTCGGCACATCTATACTGACAAGGTGGTCATTTGCAGACCCGGAAAAGATGACAATGTCTATTTTATCACCACCGTGGATAAACAAGGGAAGAAAGTGACATTACCAGATCCCCGGTTTTATTGGTGATTATGCAAAGAGACTGTTGTCTTCTGTTATATTAAAAGAAAAGAGAACTTTGGGGTATATAGCCAGATAGTGTCAGGGTTTAGAGAACTCTGTGGTCAAGAGACTTTATTCACCTCAGCGCTTCTATATCCAGAGACTTTTCTTTGCTAGCTGGATATTCTTTTACCAAAAAGATATAATATGCCCCAAGATAGGGATGGACTTTTCAAGTTACCTAAGTTCATTTTCATTAGAAGGAAAATATGTGGTGAAGAAAGTGTCATTCTCCAGGGAATAAGGCTTTGCTCCTGAATTGTTTAAATGATGCTAATGTACATTTTTGTGTGTGTTTAACTTTGTTTTTTCAGGAACAACTAGATCTCCTATCAAGCTGTTAGGCTTTTCAGCTAGGTAGATAGTGGGGTTTTTGTGACATGATTAATGTGACTTCTTTTGCTGAAATAATATGTCATTGTATAAATGTTTGAAGCTGTAACATTTCTTACTGCCTTTCTTCTTTCTCATCCAAGTTCCTTAAGTTCAAATACCTACTCTCAGGCTTGAGAGTTATATTTTGGCAGACGTTGAGGACAACGTCTATTGTAGTGGGGGGAGAATCTAGCGCTGGTAGATTTTTAATCTACCGCTTATATGTAAATTTAGTGGGTCATCTTTTCTGTACATAGTTCAGATTTAATCTATAGCTAAATTATCTTCAGTTCCAACCTTGGTTGTGTTGCGCGCAGTTCCACTCCGTCGCCTGTAGATGTCGGTGTCACAACAGACGGGAGCTGGAAAGCAGCAGACTGAGGTGTATTGAGTGCTCTTCTTTCTCAGAAGTAACTCGGCAGAGGTTGTCCCCTGCGGTGCATTCTGGGAAGGGGTATTTAAGGGACAGACGCCATATTTCTGGGGTCTTTTCGTTCCACCTGCTGGCCCTCCTGGGCGTCAGGTATGTGTTAGGAGTCCTACCTTGTGGTCCTCCGGGCGGGAGGACCACGTTGCTGCAGTGTGTGGGTGGGCCCAGAAGTCTGTCTGGGGCCTACTACAACGGCTGTGGAGATGGTCCTGTGCTGTCTGTCCTGCGGGAAGAAGCTGGACAATTGAGAAGAATCCAGGGGAGGACCCTTCATGGAAGGATCATGCGGAGCACTGGTCTGGAGAGGGGCCTGGTGACTCAATTGGAGGACGCATCTTAAGTTAACCTACCACATAGTACTGCCGGGTCAGCTTAAAGGTTCTGGTACTGTGTTGCTGTTCACTGAAAACTACTACATCCTGTGGCAGAGGATTGTGCAGTTTGTTTCACTCAAGTAGTGGCAGAGACTTTTTGTTTGTGCTGTGCACCGGCTGCTAGGTTAGTGAGAGAGACCTATCCGGGCGGGCAAAGATTTAATCCTGTAAAAATAAATAAATGCAGCGCTAAGTGTCATGAGGACGGGGGGGGGGGGGTGAACTAACACCCTATATACATATATATTGTGTGTAGCAACAAATATTTACACGTGGCAGTGATTATAAACCACAACAGATGAAGTAAAGGAACAGTCCCCCAATAACTGGAGGCAGTGTCCATAGTGGGGTAGAAGACACAACAGCCAATCAGGAATAGACAGTGTGCTTGCAGCTGCGGATCCGAGTACCATCTTTCATCCATGGTTGCCCCAGATGGGATCATTGGAATCTACCACCAGCGCCTCCCAACAAGTACCCCCAGGATCGATTGATCCATAAGCCTGAATGATACTCCGCCATATGGTGAGTGTGTCCATCCCCTCTGGTAAGCGTATTCACTCCTTTTACTTTTGTGTGGACCTTAAGTACATGAAGACCACTTATTGATTTAAGAGCATCATCCACATATGTTTTCCTTTCTTCTCACAAGAAACACCACGCTTTATATGTTGATGAACTTTTACCCCACTATGGACACTGCCTCCAGTTATTGGGGACTCTTCCTTCACTTCATCTGTTGTGGCTTATAATCACTGCCACGTGTAAATATTTGTTGCTACACACAATATATATGTATATAGGGTGTTAGTTCACCCCCCCCCCCCGTCCTCATGACACTTAGCGCTGCATTTATTTATTTTTATTTCATTGCACAGTTTACTACACTGGTGATGCTGGCCGCTATTATTTCTACATAATTTTTGTTTTTAGTAGCGCAACTGTATATTTTTTCTAAAGATTTAATCCTGAACTGAAGATACATTCATCCCTGAGATTTCAATTCCTTATTGCTACACCAAGAAAAGGTATTTGAACTTCCCTTCCCAAGTGACTGGTGCCTACATTGTTAGCTGATAAGTTCAACGTGGACTCTAACTCTGGTATTGGTGAAACTACAGGTAAAAAGGTGACGGAAACAGACTGCTTTAAATCAGCAGCTCCACCGTGAGTTATTGCTACACAACCTATCACATTGCTATAATTTTTTTTTTTTTGGTTTATACTCTGAAGGACTTGAATAAATGGTTGTGGAATGAATTATCTGAGTTTCTATTATTTCTTATGGGAAAATTTGCTTTGATATACGAGTGCTTTGGATTACAAGCATGTTTCCGGAACAAATTATGCTGTTGACCAGTTGACAGTTGACCACCCCTCCTCCTCAAAACACTACACGCCTTTGGTCTCCGTGACTGTACACTTTGCTGGTTCTATTCCTACTTATCCAACCGCACCTTTAGCGTTTCTTATAACTGTACTTCCTCCTCTCCTCTTCCTTTCTCTGTTGGGGTCCCCCAGGGTTCTGTTCTTGGACCTCTCCTATTTTCAATCTACACCGCCTCCCTGGGTCAACTGATAGCCTCCCATGGCTTCCAATACCACCTCTACGCTGACGACACCCAAATCTATTTCTCTACCCCTCAGCTCACTCCCTCTATCTCCTCACGTATCACTAATTTACTAGATCTAGGACTATCTAGGTGTAGTCCTAGACTCTGAACTCTCCTTCAAGCAACACATCCAATCACTGTCCAAATCCTGCCGCCTCAACCTCTGCAACATCTCCAAATTACGCCCCTTTCTAACCAATGACACAACAAAGCTCTTAATTCACTCGCTTGTCATCTCTCGCCTCGACTACTGCAACTCCCTTCTTATTGGCTTGCCTCTACATAGTCTATCACCTCTTCAATCTATCATGAATGCCGCTGCCAGACTCATCCACCTTACCAATCGCTCTGTGTCTGCCACTCCTCTCTGTCAATCCCTCCACTGGCTTCCGCTCAGCCAAAGAATTAAATTCAAAATTCTAACAACTACGTACAAAGCCATCCACAATTTCGCCCCCAGCTACATATCTAGCTTAGTCTCTAAATACCAACCTACTCGTTCTCTTCATTTCTCTCAAGACCCCCTGCTCTCTAGCTCCCTCGTCACCTCCTCCCATGCTCGCCTCCAGGACTTTTCCAAAGCCTCTCCAATCCTATGGAATGCCCTACCCCAATCTGTCCGCTTATCTCCTACTTTATTAGCTTTTAGACAATCCCTGAAAACCCTTCTCTTTAGAGAAGCCTATCCTACCCACACCTAACAAATGTATTTTCATTTTTTCCATCAGCTCATCCCCCACAGTTATTACCTTTTGTTTCCACTTGACCCTCCCTTCTAGATTGTAAGCTCTAACTAACTACTACATGTTGATCTTTGAGCCAATTGTGAGTAAAATCAGGGTAGGGCATTTAATAATTTTGGTGGCCTTCTTTCCCCCCCCTCGTTCTACATTTGGATTATTTTTTAGACTATATTGTTGTTTATATATCTCTTGGAGACACGCATGCATCTGCTCCTGAGAAAGTGAAGCGAATTCCATGAAACGCGTCAAGCTGTTTTGATGCAATTTTTTCATACAACTATGCATTTCTATATCTTGCTGTATACATGTATTTCTGTTTACTATGTACCTGTTGTTTATTGATATCCAGTTATACTATCAGCTCTTAATCCAATACCCATACGTTTCAGAATGTTATGATCTAGTTGAAGTTAATGGAAACATTTGTACCTGGGTTGAATATTGTAATCATGCAATTTTTTTTTACTATCTGTTGATGAGTCCCTTAAATAAACCTGCTCTCAACATCAGAATCTCTCATACTATATTATGTTATCATTATACTTGTGTATATTTATGAATTATTAAATGTAATTATACAGTGGGGAAAATAATTATTTGATCCCCTACAGATTCTGTAAGTTTGCCCACTTACAAAGAAAGGAAGGGTCTATAATTTTTATCATAGGTGTATTTTAAATGATAGAGACAGAATATCAGCCAAAAATCCACAAAAAAACACGATACAAATGCTATAAATTGAGTTGCAGTTCAGTGAGAAAAAATAAGTATTCGATCCCCTGCAATCAAAAATAATTCTGGCTCCTACAGACTGGCTACAGTATGTGCTCATGTGGTACACAGATTAGTCCTGTCAATTTAAGAAGGTGCTCATAACGACAACTGGTTATGTGTATAAAAGACAACTGTCCACAGAATCTCTTTCTTCCATTTAAACCTCACTATCATGGGCAAGACCAAAGAGCCGTCAAAGGATGTCAGGGGAAAGACTGTAGACCTGCACAAGGCTGGGAATGGATTGGGCTACAAGACCATCAGAAAGAAGTTTGGTGAGAAAGAAACTGTTGGAACAATTTTTTGCAAATGGAAGAAATAGAAAATAATCATTAATCGCTCTTGGTCTGGAGCTCCATGCATGATTTCGCCCCATGGGATAAGGATGATCATGAGAAAAGTGAGGGATTAGTCCAGAACTACAAGGGAGAAGCTTGTGAATTATCTCAAAACAGTTGGGACAACAGTCACGAAACAAACCATTGGTAACACAATATGCAGCTATGAATTGAAATCCTACAGCGCCCACAAGGTCCCCCTCCTCAAGAAGGCGCATATACAGGCCCATCTGAAATTTGCCAATTAACATCTAAATTATTCAGAGAAAGATTGAGAGAATGTGCTGTGGTCAGGTGAGACCAAAATTGAGCTAGCCGTGTTTGGAGGTATAAAAATGCTGACTATGACCCCAAGAACACCATCCCTACAGTCAAGTACGGAGGTGGAAACATGATTCTTTGGACCTGTTTCTCTGCTTAAGGTACAAGACACCTTTCCTGCATTGAGGGGCCAATGGATGGGGCCATACATTGTAAAATCTTGGATGAGAACCTTCTTCCCTCAGCCAGAACACTGAAGATGGGTCATGGATGGGACTTCCAGCATGAAAATGACCCAAAACATACTGGAGTGGCTGAAGAAGAAGCACATTAAGGTAATGGAGTGGCCTAGCCAGTCTCAAGAACTTAATCCTAAAGAAAATTTATGGAGGGAGCTGAAACTTTGAGTTGCCAAGGGACAGCCAAGAAACCTTATTTATTTAGAGAATATCTGTGGACTAAAATCTCTTCTGAGATGTGTGAAAACCTGGTAACCAACTACAAGAAACATCTTACCTCTGTGCTTGCCACCAAGGGTTTCTCCACCAAGTACTAAGTCATATTTTGCTTGGGGATCAAATACTTATTTTACTTACTAAACTACAACTTAATTTATAACATTTATATCATGTGTTTGTTCTGGATTTTTGGTTGATATTTTCTGCCTCAATCATTTAAAATACACCTATTCTTTGTAAGTGGGCAAACTTACAAAATCTGCAGGGAATCAAATAATTATATTATAATTATTATGTAAAACAGAGTGGAACTATCAGACAAGAATATCATCCACCCACCAACCCCATCGGGCAGATCAGATCCTTGTCTGACAGTATTAATCCGCAATGCATGGCTGAAAAAGCTGAGGAGAGGTCACAAAACTCATCCCCAACCCAGGCTAGTAAGGAAATATCCTTCCCAGTGAGCCGTGTGTAGACATTTACTTACACAGCAGAAGGGAAGCATGTGCAATGAGGTGGCAATGGCGCAGAGGCTCTATAAGCCCACAGATTGTTTCTATTGGTGACTGCCAGGCTGCACAAGAAACTTAGTTAAAAAGTTTTTAGAGCTAAACAAATGGCACAGACACATTATAATATTTCTTATAACTATAAGGAGTTCTCCCTTTTTTCTTTGAGTTTAGTCACTCTTTAGTTTCAGAGCAGTTCTGATTTGAGTAATGGAAAATTTTCAGACATAGCCCCATAGGCAAAGGTTAGCACTACTTTCAAAATGTGGGTGATGTCATCACTACTCACCAAATAAAATAATGTACAGAACATGTTAGATTTATTCTTGTCTCGTATTATTATATCAATATGTGCATAAATGCAGCATTATTGAAAAGCACACACACAAGAGGTTTTTCTCTCAAATTTTATATATTATAAAAAATACAGAAAGAGTACAGGATACAGGTTTTAAAAAGCATATATTACAACAATGAAAATATTTGCTTACATTTTGACAGATATATATTTATAACAGGATGCACTTGTCTTATATAGCATGAGAAGGGGAAAAAAGAAATACAAGAACAAGAAGTTTGGCACATATTTGTAGTTCACATCACAGGAATCTGTAGAAAAGCAGCAATACACAGGAGTAAAATTACCAAACATACAATTCACACACCAGTAGTCTAATTTGTGTCCTCAATCCATTGCACACATTTTGGCAGACAACAAAGAATGCATCTTTTACAAATGGTGGGTGACCAGTCTGTGGTACTTCTGTACAGGAAATTAGTGACAAGTAACAATACTCCACAGAAAATGGCAGTGATTTTCTTTGAGGCCCCACCATGCCTGAAATAAGCTAGTGTTGGGCATTCTCTCTACTAGAGAAGTCTATCTATGCATTCCCCCATGATGTCCTTGTATGTGTGCTCAGGAAGTGTAGGAAGCAAATGAAATGCAGAAGCTCAGCTTATTTTAAAGAGCACCTGTTGTATACAAACACTGAAAACCACCAAAACGTATTATGTAACTCATTCTCAGACTCCAAAAGCACAGTGGGCTAGCTAGACAGACAGAGCAGTAAACAAAGTCTTTCTCACTGACCCTTCAGATTAAACTGTTCAATAAGGCATGTGTCACCATAATAAGTCATTCAGTTCTGTGTATGCTACTCATCTCTTTAGACATTTTTTACTTATTCAAGAGAGCAAAACATGTAAAAAGAGGTCTGACATAAAAATATATATTTTAAGTCCCTAACAAAATAAAGAAAGAAAGTATATACAAAACCATTATATATCACCTTTATATGTAGTAACGCATAACAGCCAATCAGAAGCAATCTTTTGCTGGTCTGAGCAGCACAGTGAATTGAATAAATTGCTACCGGTTACTGCACTTATTATTATAAATTCTTTTTAACAAATAAGGCAGAGCTTTACAGAAAAACTAGACATTTGCAGGCCTTCTAGTTTTCCCAAGCCAACAAAAAGACCCATAATTAACAAACACACTGATGGTGTTGATTGCTTGTGCTAGTCTGCATATACCTAAAGTATTTAGAGCCTGTACAGATTTCAGATAAACCTATATAAATGACAGTGTCATCAGTGTATTCAAAAAGCTGGGTACACGTGGATCAAAATTCAGCCGATTCAGCAGGGAATGGCTGATTTTCCGTCTGTATGTAGACCTACCTGTTTGACAGAAGCCAATAGTTTAATCGGCTTCTGTTGAACAGACCTGCTGGAAAACCTTCTTCAATCAGCAGCTGCAGCCAATAGGCTGCAGTGCTGATTAGTGTATTCTCACAGGGGAGAGTCCCTACTACAATGTCCTTGGAGGAGGGATTCCTCCATCTACCTCATTTGTGTGGATGCAGGAATCTGTTAGTTTTTTTTTTTTTGTTCAATCCACTGGCAGAATGGAAAAAAAAAAAAAACTAACCAAGTGTACCCAGCTTTACGGAAGACCTTGTTATAAGACCCATCACTGGACTGGCTTACCTTGGGCCTCAAAAGTTACAGTTGAGTATTACCCCCACTGACTAGAATTTACTATAACAGGCTAAACTGTAATAAATATGAGATCGGCTCATTTGCTTGCTTATTTAATAAAGCAAAGAGAATGTTTTTAAAACAATAGACAGCACGATAAAAGGCACATTGACTTTCCAAAAAAACTAGACATTACATAACAAATAAAACGTTCTTCCATTAAACAATTCACACACAAAACACATTAAACAGCGTAAGTAATAACTAATGTCTGAGGTAAAACATTACCGTTTGTATGGGGCACTTGGTTTGTTTTAAATACTAAAAAAAGGTACAAAAGGTGAGTAACAATAAAAACACCCCATGTTCAGAATGAGCCATAACTCTGTGATAATTCAGTGACATTTTAAAGCTTTAGAACTATGCCAAAAAATACACTGTGACAAAGGAACCTGACAATGTTTTTGGCAGCAGCAAAAAAAAAAAAAAAAAGAAATAAGAAAAATAGTGAAAAATATATTGTGTTAAATGCTGGGTTCTTTAAATACTGCAAGGGCAGCAGTCTTCAGCATCGCTGTAAATCATTGAGAACTATTTTCTAGGAAATCTTTACATCTTAAATGTTTCTGACCTGTGTCAGCTTGCAGAGCAATGTTTGAATTAATGAATGCATTGAGAGGATTTTGTCACATAGGTGATAACCTGTCTGAGGTGATACATTTCTAGAACTTTAACGAGCTGCTTGCTGAGCTCAAAGCTATACTATCTACCACAGCTTTTAATTAAAAGTGTATTCTTTACATTTGCCTGGAACCTAACCTAAAAATAAAACTCACTGTATATTATTAAAAGAGGGTGATTTATACCTATTATTATTTTTATTTTCTAATTTATTTAAGAATGGTATTTGTGTTGCTCCGTGCAGCTGAAAAGTTTGAACATCTGGTTGCTATCACCAATAGAGATGTCAATATTTTCCAGCGGTATAAAAGAATAATAAAACAGAAGGGCATATTTAATAAAAAAAATATAAAATACATAGTTAGTTTTATTTTAACAATGGAGCAAAACGTAATGCTGTTCTGTGTAACAAAAATAGATAACAGTTTTTAATAGTTAAATGGTTAGCCTGTTGAAAGCTGACTTGTGATTGATTGCTAAGGGTTATGATCTATCACGTCTGCTACCATATACCAACTACAATGTTTCTACTAGAAGCTGACCAGGTATTCATTTTAGTTGTATTTACCTTGTTTATGCTGTGCTATCAGTAGATCTGAGAGAAAAACGTAATATGGACAGTATAAGTATAGATTTTTTTGTTGACCTTTGTGTTTCCCAAATGAATTTGCACTGTTAAATTATCATTAAGAACATATCCTCTAACTGCAAATTAAGACAATTAGTTCATTCTGATTACTTACATTCAGAATTGTTTAGGAGGTGGGCAAGTTATAATAAGTTATTACCCCTAGATTAGATATGTGTAATTACATTTTTTTTAAATAGTTGCCATTAATAAAAAAACCCAAAAAACTACCTACTAGATCTATAAAGCATTTACGGTCTCCAGCTGACATGCCACTGAATATCCCAGTATGCATGTATGCATTGTACTTCTTGGTCAATGGCAGCTGAACTAAATTTCAGAAGGTTTATTTTCCTCGCTGAACAATGATATTACAAATATTAAATTTATTTATACAGAATAATATAGGTTGTCTACTAAAGTAATAGTCTATCGACCCACGTGTCACATATATGAGAAAAGTTGATACGCTGTTGCTTTTAGTATGGGAATTACAGTGATAGTATAACCAGATTAGTGGGGTGATTATTTGAAGGCTGTAATCTTATTTTAACCTTACAAACTTTTGTTTGCTTCAAAGTATGGTTAAAAGAAATGATTTATTCTTAAATTATAAATCTATAAATGATATCCATTAGAGTATTTTTTCCTGTATTTTCTAAGCCAAAGTCAGTTGAACTTCCGTAAGTCCCACCGGTAGAACAAAAATGTATGTGGGTTTGCCCCCAGACCATAATGAGGCTTACATTTCTGCTGAATTTAGATTTTAATATTTTGGAAAACATGTTATAACATGCATGGCCTTTAGGTAATCACAACACAGTATCATCAAGACATGTAATAAAAATTGTTATAAAATATGTGGGTATTTTCTGACTATATTCAATATACTTTACCCTAACATAAAATAAACCATACTAACATATAAAAAAGTCTATGATATCAAGTCAACAAATTAACAAATGTATTTTCAAGTAAGCTTTTTAAGCATGTTTCAATCTTGTTAAATACATTTTCCATTTATATTAATATATGTTATATACTGTATTTAAAATATACATAACATACATACATATCACATTATGATGTATGTGTTTGTGTGCTGTGTTTACAGTATGAACCAGGTCAATGAAAAATAGATAGTTTGGGTATAGAATGGACTGGGATGCTATTAAGTAATAATGTTTTGATAAGCTTTTGTTTTTGCTAGATAGCAATAGATATATTTTCCGTGTAAAATTAGGTGTAGGCGCTGGTTGTTTAGATTGGGGAGCCCAAATAATTGTTTTGAAGGACTCCCTCTTACATATATGTTTAATAACAGCAATTTGCTGTATGTGTGGTCCTTTCAGGGACCAGTGTTGGGGATTTTTATTTTTGGATGGGCTAGGTAGAGTGCTGTTCCTCTTTAAGGGAAAGGAGCAAAAAAATAAACTACAATAATATTTACACCTGTGTGGACTATGCTAATATTTTTTTTTTTTGATCAATGTTACTAATTTACTAATATCTATTGTATTTACATAATGGCACAGTGTGCTATAAGACATAAAAAGTTCTCTGAATACAATTATTTAGATCTTTTCATTTGGCCTTAACTACAATATGTAAACGGTTCTTAGCAGCAGCAACTGGTGTCACGATTATAAAACACTGTGATAATAACACTGCTCTACTTTGGCATTATGAATGAATGTGTGACCCGAAAATAAGTTATAACCCTATTTAGTATTTACTTCAACCCCAAATTCTTATACCAGATATACTTTAAATGACAGCATATTTTGTATATCAGTTATAAAAGGAAAGGGAGATAGCAAGAATAATATTGTGTGCCTTTGTAATACTCACAATTACATTTATTTAACTACAGTTTATTTTTTGCAGAATCAATTTGCATTATCTTTATAAGTTAAGGCTGGATCTTTAATCCATGCACAATAGGAATACTGTATTTGGTAATAATGAAAAACTTAGGTTTCACATATTGGTTAAAAGAGAACTTTACCAAGGGTCAAGCAACAGAATTCAGGGTTGAAAGTGTATACTATAAGTTGATTTTGCAATAACTCCTTATTAATGCAATTTACTTGCTTCACAGATGCTTCAGGTTCTAATGCTTTAGTAGTCAGGCCGAGAGTTATTGGTGGAAAAAACTACTTCATCGCTAGTACTGGAAGTCTGCAGGTAGTGCTTGAACTGTGGGGAGATAGGAGAATTAGCAGCAGAATTTCCAGCAGCGGACAGCACGGAAGTAAGCTGCAGTTCCTTAAAGAGTAACGCCACTTTTATGATGAAAAAGCAGTCTCCTCTGGGTGATCAGTGTACACTGCAAGGATTTTAGCAAATAACGTTGCAGATTCCCACTAGTTTCTGCTCTCAAGTAATAGTTATTTGCTGGACAGTGTCCTGCGCTGAATGGGAGTGACTAATTCACTTTAATCAGCTTGCACTTTCTGTGTTCTGATGAGAAAAGTTGCAGTGTCTGCACCCCTTTAGAAGTGCACATTTCTTCACCTAAGCATGAAAAGATATTTCCGGGGGGCGTTCTGTACACCAGGAGCCATATTGCATTGACTTTACAGAATAATGCCCCGTACACACGGTCGGACTTTGTTCGGACATTCCGACAACAAAATCCTAGGATTTTTTCAGACGGATGTTGGCTCAAACTTGTCTTGCATACACACAGTCACACAAAGTTGTCCGAAAATCCGATCGTTTTGAACGCGGTGACGTAAAACACGTATGTCAGGACTATAAATGGGGCAGTGGCCAATAGCTTTCATCTCTTTATTTATTCTGAGCATGCGTGGCACTTTGTCCGTCGGATTTGTGTACACACGATCGGAATTTCTGACAACGGATTTTGTTGTCGGAAAATTTTATATCCTGCTCTCAAACTTTGTGTGTCGGAAAATCCGATGGAAAATGTGTGATGGAGCCTACACACGGTCGGAATTTCCGACAACAAGGTCCTATCACACATTTTCCATCGGAAAATCCGACCGTGTGTACAGGGCATAATACTGCAGTTTGATAAAGTAATTTTTAATAACATTAAATTACAATATGGCTTGTGTAGTAGTTGTATATGCTATATTATTATTTTTTTATTTGCTGTATTATTGTTTTCACGAAAATGAAGTTGACTTGTAGGACTTTGAGGAAAACCCAATACGTATATACTATTTAACTAAAGGGTCAATATTTTGTTAAGTGGAAAAATAACACTTTTAAAAATAACAAATATGCATTTAAGCAAAACAGATAAACCCTGGTTCATAAAAAGCATATGGGTTTAGCACAGTGCATATAATATGAAATATATTTCCATACCTGAATATGATGACTAGCTTAAGCAATAGTGTAACAGTGTTAGACTATGTATCGGTATACATACCACTGGTTAATTTTTTGTAAGCTTCCCAACTCTGAAGAATAGCATTAGTTAATACATTGTTTTCTGGTGGTGTGGATGATGAAGTGTAAATACTTTTTAATAAGTCACAAAAATATTACTATATTAGCAAAACTGAATAAAACAGCTAAAACAAATCAAAATATGCTGTACTATGGTAAAGTCAAACAAGGGATTATTAGTTTCTTAGGGATTTTAAGTACTTTTAAGTATTTTAAGTATTTTTAAAGGCTTATTTAAGAAAACAAAAGTAACCCATAGTAGCCAATCATTTGACTTCCAGACATCTAACTTCAGTATACTGAAATGTGATTAACTACTGGTCACTGCACTGTGCACTTCAGCTTTAATAAATAAACCTATGTGAAGACTAGAAAAGTTATGGACTGCATCTCTTAAACTGTAATTCTTGTGGCTTGGATTATGTCTGTTTTCCCATGGCCTATCCTGAAAATGCTTATAGACAAATTGCCATGTTGACCTTTTTTAATACTTTGACTTGGGAAAACACACTGAAAGGACTTCTGATCGCTCATTGACCTGCCTAATTTGCACACTTCTTCTATGTTACTAATAGGTCACCAATGTAATTATGTGAATAGTGAAACGAATCCAACAGGGTAAACACCCATACCATAACTGCAAGTTAACACAAATAAATAGGCTCCTTAAAAAGTGACCTAAAACAACGTTTAGATAATAAAAACACATGCATGTATTTTCCAATGCATCTAGTATGAACAAGTTCCAAGAATACCTGGTAGAGAATACCATCATGTGAGCACAAAATTGGGTTCAAGGATAATAACTTTTTCGGTTCACCCAAGTTAATGCTGCTTATTACAACAGAAATTAACCCTGAGGTTTTCATTGGTTGGTTTCTAAAATACCCACCCTTGGTTTGGAAAAAAGTATTTCATTTTATAGCTAACAGTTAGTTTCCAAAGGCCCTTATGTAAAATAATCGGGGGATGCAGATGAGAGGTGCTAAATCCACTATTAGTCCAAAATCACAATGCAATACGAAATAGAGTCTGTATTGTAGAGCGCATTGACCCTGGTTATGTAGCTCCTACACACATAATGGCCTCGGAAAAGATGCTTTGAGAAAGGTCCAGGGGTTTAGGATGAAACAAGAGTATTAGACATGGTTTTAGAGACCAAAATTGTTTCTCACTATGATAAATCCAGGGTACAAAGCCAACACAATTTGGGAGTTTGTACATTATCCCATTCATCAAAGATTTAAATACTTATTGGATGAAAATTAGTGAACGTGGAGAAAAAAAAGCAGAAGTTAATTTCTCCTTCTATTGAAACAAGCTTAAGAAGTCCTATCAGCTAGCTGCTGAATCTTTTTCAATATAGAGTTATTCAATGACCACATTATTCCTCCATGTCCACCATTTTCCATTCCAATAACCACTTCAGGTTTGGATGAAGGGGGTAATGTACAAACCTGCAAAACTTATTGGCTTTTTATTCTCGGTTTATGAGAATAAAATAAATAATTCTACACATTGTGTGGTGCTGATGTTTCATCCCTGGATAAAAAATACATGTCAAAGGTTAAACATTTAAAAAAATGATGATGTGTTTATTCTGTTAACTCAGGATTCTTTTCTATGACATGCTCACACTGCATATAAACTAAATTAAACTGCTGGATTGTTCAGACCATTGGAAATAATGACTGTCAGTCAGATCTGACTTCTTGGTAAGTATGGAAATGGACATATGAGTTACTAAGCTTTATTTGACTGTAAAAAACATTGCGCAGTCCTGACTTCTCATAAGGCAGTGGTGATAATGCATAAAAAAGATTGTAACCCATCTATAGATTGATGTCGACTTCGTAGATGTCGACTTTGTAGATGTTCCATATTGAGTGAGAAAAGGTTACAAGGTTATGGCTTGGCATTATTTAAAAAACTGGGAAATACTACAATCAGTCCAGCCCCTGTATATATGCATGGGCATACTTGCTAGCCTATTAGATATAATTACCTTAATGCTGCAAGCAAGTTTCCCAATGCACAGTTAAGACTCATTTAAAAAAGGTAAGAATCATTCCTGAGTAACATCTGTTGTGTAGATTTGAAGGTGATTATCCCAATAACAATAATAAACTAGTGCTAATAAAAAAAAAATAAGCTATGTTTGTACATTCAATTTAAATTAAAAAAAGACCTTCGGGAATGTGGCATGCTGCCTAATTTAAAAAAAAAGTAACAAAAATCATTTTTCTATTCAAGCTTCTCACAATTCAACTTTCATTCAGTCGCTGAGAAGCTCTTGCACAGTATGATATGTACACTTAAAATAAAGCAATTTAGCAGCGAGACCTCAAAACACCTCTCATATTTCTACGGAGACATGGAAAACAGAGTTACAACTATGTTATTTTTGGTAGAACACATAGATCCACATAAAAGAGTTCTATCTTACTGTGATCTGTCATCGTTCCAGCATTTTGCACACAGTTCTTTTAATATCAAACACTGGACAACTTAACCTAATGCAGGTGCAGTGTGCGGCATGAAAGAGGCGTCTTCTATTCTTTCAAGACTTGCTAATCACTAGCATTCACTTGTCCTTTCACGTAAAATGAAATGGTCACTTTCTTTGGCATTTTCCTCTTCATTTTCCTTTTCTGGAGTTTTTTCTTCCATACCACTGTTTTCTGAATCACCGTCATCATCATCATCATCTTCTTTTTTGGGTTTCCTTTCAAGACTATTTCTAATGCCATATGCAAAGTAAATCAGAAAACCTGCAAAAAATGTTTTTAATAATAATTATTTTGGTATACATAATGCACTGTATTAAACAGAAAAAAAAAAGCCAGCATGCCAGGTTTGAGTTAAACAGAATAACAGAATTAACTAAAACTTCAAATCAAAACCTAGTGTACTGGCTTTTATCATTCATCAAATTTACACAGTGCCACTGTACATTGAGCACCCTGATTGCAATATTGGCGATTGAGGTGCAAGTGTGGGATGGATTGATTGCAATTAGGTTTTTATGCTTTCTGTATGCCCACTGGGAATATTTACCCGCTCTGTTTGACCCAGCGACCATTGTCATTAACAGAATGTGATGGGTAAATCTGCCAATTGGACACCTGGTGACAACTTTCTAAGAGGCGAATTCCCTGCACTTTTTCAGAGATTTTCTTTCACTTCTGTTTGCATCTCTGGGAAAGGAAGTGAAAGAAAATCTCCTCAACAGGGCACAGACAGCAAAACATTAATTGGTATGGGTTTTACAATTCATGTATAGCCAGAAGTTTTTTTTTTTTATCTAGTTTTGGAAAGAGCAAGTCAAGTTTTTGTAGTGGTTTTCATCCTCACAATGTACATCCACCGTGTTTTATACTGGTGAGCACTGTCACCAAAATAGAAAGTGAAGGTAATCCAACATGTTACCACTAGAGGTTAGGGGTAAAACATTTAAAGGAGACACCTGTTTCATGACAACTGTCTAAGAGGGGATTTTTGCTTTCACCTCCTCTTGTGTATCTGGGATAGGAAGTGAATGGAAAACCTCCCCAACTGGACACAGCCAGTAAAAACAAACATAAAAAAATAGTTTTAGCTTCCTCCTACTCTATCCAAAACTAAAAGCATAGTACTGTTTATCACTGTTTACAAAGCAGTCTAGTAATAATGCTATACAAAAAATACAAGCTTTTTTTTGCTTATAGATCTATTCTAATTACATATAATTGCAAAATTCACCGACAAGCACAAGCATTTGCTTCCTTTAATACCTGCAGTGCTGTCTGAAAATGGTGCTTGCAAAACCAACGAACAAAACACTGCATTAACCTCTTGAGATGAGAATAAATATATCTTATGAAACATTTATGCTCCGTACACACGGTCGGATTTTCCGATGGAAAATGTCCGAACGGAGCGTGTTGTCGGAAATTCCGACCATGTGTGGGCTCCATCGGACATTTTCCATCGGATTTTCCGACACACAAAGTTGGAGAGCAGGAGATAAAATTTTCCGACAACAAAATCCGTTGTCGGAATTTCCGATCGTGTGTACACAAATCCGACGGACAAAGTGCCAGGCATGCTCAGAATAAATAAAGAGCTGAAAGCTATTGGCCACTGCCCCGTTTATAGTCCCGACGTACGTGTTTTACGTCACCGCGTTCAGAACGATCGGATTTTCCGTCAACTTTGTGTGACCGTGTGTATGCAAGACAAGTTTGAGCCAACATCCGTCGGAAAAAATCCTAGGATTTTGTTGTCGGAATGTCCGAACAAAGTCCGACCGTGTGTACGGGCATTAGTATGTGGGCAGGACTTAACACCTCCAAGTGGGGACTCGACAGTAGTGCTCACTAATGCCTGTACTCACAGGCGGAGGCCACTGAGCTCTGACTTAGAAGCACGCTGACTTAGAAGCAAGCATGCTGTACTTGCACAGTTCTGTACGTTCCTCTTTTTTATTGCGCATACCTCATATTGGGCTACTCTGTAACTTCACCCAATGGATGCAGCAACTCCGTGTGGGTACCATGGAGCCTGTACCACACTCCACCAGCACAGCAAGACATGTCACCTCACACCCAGTGACATAACAAGATTCTCCCTGGCACATGAAGTCAACTACATCTAATCAGTGACATCTCAGGCAAAGTACATAGGATGCCTTGTGCCGCGATATCAGTCCCTCTATGGGGGGCACCAGTCGTTAGGGAGGGGGTTAAGCTTGCAAAACCCTCACTACCAGGGCCTTCAGGCACCCATGCCATGCCACCATGACTTCAATTGGCTGGCTGCCTAAGCACCCAACATTATTCCGGTTGCCCTTAGCAAAATGTTCAAGTATTCACCCAAAGTAGGCACCTGTATACAAGTATTCTCCTGTTAGCTACACGTTCAACTCTAGAGGAAATACATCACAAATACATTTTCCATTCTTCCTTCCTTGCATGGAAAGAATGTTCCTTTTGACTAAAACATAACTTTAAATTGTAATCCTACTTACCAAGAGCCATCCAGACGCTAAACCTTATCCAGGTGTCACCACTTAGCTGCACCATTAAATAAACATTTACCAGTACGCTAAAAACTGGCAGATAAGGTAGGAGCGGGACCTACAGAAGAGATGAATACATTTTGCTTTACACAATTTTGCAAGTAATAACAATCAAAGAATGTATTTTAAGCACATCTTACAGTTGCAAATTGCTGCAAACATTACTGCTTCCAGACATACTTTTCAAAGGTTCTTTTTGATCCTGTTTTCTGTCCTGTGAAAATTTTAGATGCCTTGAAGTAGATCTAACCCCAATCACCAAAATCTTATATACATTTTAGCATGTTCATATCATTTCAAAAGTTGCTTGCAATCCATTTTAACCTGCAACTTTCCTGTTTTGCCTGATGATCTTGCCATGAAGGTCCTTTTTCAAAAACTTCCTATTATGGGAGACAAGTGTCTGCAAATTGTGCTCCTGTGTTGTTACCTTGTCATATTTGCCTCTGGTTTAGAGTGCAAGGGGCCATGCAAACACACAGACATTTTCAGAAGTACACGATAGGGTCACTGTGGAGTGCAATTGGCTTGGGTTGTCCACAAAGGGGAGAGACTGGTGAAACTAATTGGCAGGGTTACCATGGGAATTATATATGGTGGGTATGTTGGAGGTGAGGGGAACAGGGGTGGCATATGTTAATTTGACATGGCATGAAATATGGGTGTAACATATTACGAAAGGTGAACTTATCGTTTAAGCAAGTAGTGTTTATCTATTTTTGTGATGGAGATGACACATTCTTTTTCTTGCCACTGTAAAAGCACTCATTTTAATAAGAGAAAAATATGCACATTTAATTTTTTTTTTTTTTTTTGCATTGGAGCCTGCAAAGCATTGGAACTACTATCTGTGCATCATATGTGCAATGCTCAGGCTATTGCAAACCACCTGTCTCAGGTGCTTAACGAGGTGCGGACATTTATGGGGTTGGAGGACGTAAACAAAATATTACAACAGTTGCACTACATTCAAATGAATATCAGGAACTACCAGGAGGAAGCACCCTGCGATTCGGTTAAGTGTCTGTGTGTCGTGTGTGTGTGTGTGTGTGTGTGTGTGTGTGGGGGGGGGGGGGTAATGTTTTGAAGTGGGGAGGTGCTGATGAATGTAATGATATACTGTGTATATGGGTGTAACATGAAACCTGGTCTAAAGGTGGTCTATCCTTTTAAGAGGGAGGAAAAGCAGCATAATCAGCTGTGTTACAGTGCAAGGAGCATCCTATTAGAAAGGAAAGAGCAGAGTGGTAGAGAGTGGAGCTCATCAGTCTGCTGCTTCTCCTTTCACTGTCCAGTCACAAGGTATAGGTAATGAAAGACCGGTAAATGTTAATGAATTTCAGCATAGAAAGATCAGTTCCCTTGTCGGCAGAGATGAGCTGTGTGGCAGAGCTATGCATATCTCAGTGTTGGATTAACAGAAATACAAATCTTTTGGCATGTAAACCAGCTACCATGTACATATTTCATCTGTGCATTTAGCTGTTCGTCTGGAGTTCTGCATTATTGGTAAATAAGCACTGTTTAGTATAAGAGAAATTTACCATGAAAGCAACTTTATGTTGGTTCTGTGGTTGCCTCCAGATGATTAACACAATAAAGCAGATGAGTATGATGAATATTGCAAGAAGAGCGATACTCCATGCCTCCATATTGCTTATTGCTGTCACTGCATACGTCGTCAAGACACTTAATGCACAAATAATACATGCTGTAGAAAGAAATATACAAGTCTTTTATCCATTCGCTGGTTTTAGTATTCCATTAATAAATAAATTCAATATATCTAGGGCCATAATTACTATTTGTACACCAAAGGCAGTACTTGTTGTTACTGTATGCATATCTGCTTAATTATGTAGCTGTGAAGCCCTGACAAGCCACCTGCTATCCATCTTTACACTAAATTCTCATCCTCTGCAAAAGCAGGGATTTCAAATTAGTTGTAATATGTGCCTGCAATGGTTTTGTCAATAGCACAAGGAACAGAAGAAAAGTAATACAAAATCCTGTTTGTAGTGTCTTTCAGTTTCCAACCTGTAGCTCTGAAAGTCTCAAGTTTCTGGTGTAGGGGTTGTTGGGGAGGTGTTCCAGACTGATTTGGGAAGCATCTCTGTGACCAACATAAAAAAAGGCCAAAGGAAAAAAATCACAACACATAGGGATACTAAATAGAGGCTAGCTGTGCTGATAAATAATTATTTTTTTATTCATGAAGAATTCATGATTTCTTTCATGAAGATCAGGGTTGGTATCAGGAGCACCATCTTATTGAAGACAGCAAAAGTGAATAGTTTCTGTCCCTCTACAACCAGAGATGCTAATCACTGCAATTACTAATTTTATGCAATAGGATATTAAATAAAAATAAGAGTGCAGCGCCAGATAAATACTAAAAGTGAATATGCTATGTATAATAATACTGTAGACAATATGCTACTCGTGTAACAATAATAATCAAGTGAAAAAAATTCAAGTGAAAAATTAGTCCATATGTAATTCCTCCATTGCCAGTAAACATGCATATGAAAACACAAATAATTAGTGACAGATATAGTTCATAAATGAAGGTATCCAAAAGGAAGATTTCCAATGCGTGACCCAGTGTTTAAGCTTTCCACCACTTGTGCTGCCCGTCACCTTTCAAATGAAAAAAATAGAGGCTTACCAGAAAGCCTGCGACCGCCCTTACTCAGGGGAATCTAAACAGGCTTAGTAGAGCAACAAGAATGCTACTAGGATCTCCCAGACCTTCTACACAGGTGGCCGGTAAGCTTCAATGAAGATCATTCTCAATGGCGCGTTTCCAGGAGACAAACGCCATGCACCAATGGACATGCGCCTCCACGGACCAGGCTTGAGCATTCAGTGGATTACCCAAAACGAGGGGAAAAAAACTCCAATAGTGCAGAGATTCTTGACTGACAGACAGACCTCTTTTCAGAGCAAGCTTGATTATTATTGTTACACTAGTAGCATATTATCTACAGTATTATCATGCATATCATATTCACTTTTAGTATTAATCTGGCTCTGCACTCTTATTTATATTTATATCTTTCTGTGCCCTATATTGGGGTTATAGTGTTCAGCTGCAGGATATCTTTCACGGTTCCCTTTTATATAATGTTTTCAATTTTCACATTTAACACTCACCAAGCGCAATTCTTCTTTTTTTTATTTAATAGGATATTAAATACTTCTTCCCAAAAAGATAGTGATTGCACACAAAAAGGGATTCCCGACTTTCGGATGCACATAATGCTGAAGAAGTGTGTGCACATGCATTAAATATATACAGCTAAAAAGCAGGGCAGTGTCTTTTCTGATTGATAATTGCTAATAGTTTACCCAAGAAAACGGGTAAAAAACAATGAAATGCAAATACAGTGCCTTGCAGAAGTATTCACCCCCTTGGCTTTTTACCTATTTTGTTACATTACAGCCTTTAGTTCAATGTTTTTTATTGTGAATTATATGTTATGGATCAGAACACAATAGTCTACGATGGTGAAGTAAAATTAGAAAAATATATACATAAAACTATTTTTCAGAAATAAAAAAATGATAATTGGCATGTGCGTATGTATTCACCCCCTTTGTTATAAAGCCCATAAAAAGCTCTGGTGCAATCAATTACCTTCTGAAGTCACATAATTAGTGAAACGATGTCCACCTGTGTCCAATCTAAGTGTCACATGATATGTCATTACATATACATACCTTTTTGAAAGGCCCCAGAGGCTGCAACACCTAAGCAAGAGGCACCACTAACCAAACACTGCCATGAAGACCAAGGAACTCTCCAAACAAGTAAGGGACAATGCTGTTGAGAAGTACAAGTCAGGGTTAGGTTATAAAAAAATATCCAAATCTTTGATGATCCCTAGGAGCACCATCAAATCTATCATAACCAAATGGAAAGAACATGGCACAACAGCAAACCTGCCAAGAGACGGCTGCACACCAAAACTCACAGACCGGGCAAGGAGGGCATTAATCAGAGAGGCAGCACAGAGATCTAAGGTAACCCTGGAGGAGACTGGAGTATCTGTACATAGGACGACAATAAGCCGTACGCTCCATAGAGTTGGGCTTTATGGCAGAGTGGCCAGAAGAAAGCCATTACTTTCAGTAAAAAACAAAATGGCACATTTTGAGTTTGCAAAAAGGCATGTGGGAGACTCCCAAAATGTATGGAGGAAGGTGCTCTGGTCTGATGAGACTAAAATTGAACTTATTGGCCATCAAAAGAAAACGCTATGTCGGGCACAAACCCAATACAGCACATCACCCAAAGAACACCATCCCCACAGTGAAACATGGTGGTGGCAGCATCATGCTGTGGGGATAATTTTCAGCAGTCAGGACTGGGAAACTGGTCAGAGTTGAGGGAAAGATGGATGGTGCTAAATACAGGGATATTCTTGACCAAAACCTGTACCACTCTGTGTGTGATTTGAAGCTAGGACGGAGGTTCACCTTCCAACAGGACAATGACCCCAAACACACTGCTAAAGCAAGACTTGAGTGGTTTAAGGGGAAACATGTAAATGTGTTGGAATGGCCTAGTCAAGTCCAGACCTCAATCCAATAGAAAATCTGTGGTCAGACTTAAAGATCGCTGTTCACAAGCGCAAACCATCCAACTTGAAGAAGCTGGAGCAGTTTTGCAAGGAGGAATGGGCAAAAATCCCAGTGGTAAGATGTGGCAAGCTCATATCCAAAGCGACTTGGAGCTGTGATATCCGCAAAAGGTGGCTCTACAAAGTATTGACTTTAGGGGGGTGAATAGTTATGCACATTGACTTTTTCTGTTATTTTGTCCTATTTGTTGTTTGCTTCACAATAAAAAAAATCTTCAAAGTTGTGGGCATGTTCTGTAAATTAAATGATGCAAATCCTCAAACAATCCATGTTAATTCCAGGTTGTGAGGCAACAAAACACGAAAAATGCCAAGGGGGTGAATATTTTTGCAAGGCACTGTAGATTGTTCTTTTCAGACTGTGTGCTTGAATGCCCCCACTGCATCCTTGCTGTGAGCTGTACAGGTGGGCAAACTGATTTGTGTGAACCAGGAGTAACCCTGCATGAACCACTCTCCTTTACGCCACTGCAATCACTCAGACAGGGTTACATCTTCATACACTAACCTGTTATAAAAGTATTTCAGGAGCACAATGGTTATACACTTCATTAAAACACTAGTGCTAGAAACTTCCTTCAGTTCTGTACAGTGACATGAGCCACAGAAGACTAGGAGCAGGATGTTCCAGTCACAGTATTAGAAGACTAGACCTTAGATTTCTTTAAAGTGAATCTAAACCATTCAAAAGTAATATTTTGCAACTTACTAGTTCTTACATGTGTAGACACAAAGGCAGAGGAAGTGTGTTATTCCAAGCATTACCAAGTGAAAATAAAGCTAAAACTCCTAAAAAAATACGAATGCAACCACCTCCCATAGGGAATAGTGAGCTGCAATATATTATTTTTTGTTTTTGGGTTTAGATATGCTTTACGTCCCATGTGTGTTACAACAGCCTTGTGTACTGAAGACTGCAGCACACAAATTTTCTTGAAAACAAAGTTGGCTCGATATACTCTTTTTTGGTCTTACAGGTAACAAATACCATTTTGTGGATTTGTCTTCTTCTCAAAGGTTTATACACACCTTAAAGTCCTTTTTATGCTCCATATTTTTTAGCACTGACAAAGTATTTTTTTAGTTTTGGTCTGGCAGTAATATTCTGTTTCGATGTTAGAAAGACAATCCCCCATGCACACTGTGATTTTACATTTAAAAAAGTATGCAATATACACTACATTACCAAAAGTATTGGGACACCTGCCTTTACACACATATGAACTTTATTGGTATTTCGGTCTGAGTCCGTAGGGTTCAATATTGAGTTGGCCCACCCTTTGCCGCTATAACAGCTTAAACTCTTCTAGGAAGGCTGTCCACTAGGCTTAGGAGTGACAAAACTAAAAGGGACTTTTTAGGGCATCTACGTCTTCAATAATATATTAAAGACATTTTTTATTGAAAACAGGTTAAAAGTAATTCCATACACAGAAATTAAAAATCAGATGCAGTATACATGACAGAGAACTATTTATAACAGTCAATACACAGACTTGATGAAGAAAGTACCAACACGTTTCGAATTGTATAAATTATAGCTCATTCTTCTTCAGGGGCACATAAATGTCAAAAAATAGTTATCTATAATACAAAAAAATATAAAGATCCGTGATGTTGTCATGGAGGAGTAGAAGAGGACGCCAGTGGCAACCTGTGAAGCTCTGGTGAACTCCATGCCCAAGAGGGTTAAGGCAGTGCTGGAAAATAATGGTGGCCATACAAAATATTGACACTTTGGGCCCAATTTGGACATTTTCACTTAGGGGTGTACTCACTTTTGTTGCCAGCGCTTTAGACATTAATGGCTGTGTGTTGAGTTATTTTGAGAGGACAGCAAATTTACACTGTCATACAAGCTGTACACTCACTACTTTACATTGTAGCAAAGTGTCATTTCTTCAATGTTGTCACATGAAAATATATAATAAAATATTTACAAAAATGTGAGGGGTGTGAGATACTGTATACATTCCTTTAATTCTTCCTTATTAGATGGGGCCTATGATGCAGGGATATTACGTATCACTTGGCAGGTATTTCCACTAATCCCTCAGTGGCTGGGGAAGTGAGTAGGGATGAGCCGAACACCCCCCAGTTCGGTTCGCACCAGAACCTGCGAACGGACCGAAAATTTGCACGAACTTTAGAACCCCATTGAAGTCTATGGGACTTGAACGTTCGAAATCAAAAGTGCTCATTTTAAAGGCTAATTTGCATGGTATTGTCCTAAAAAGGGTTTGGGGACCTGGGTCCTGCCTCAGGGGACATGTATCAATGCAAAAAAAAGTTTAAAAAACGGCCGTTTTTTCGGGAGCAGTGATTTTAATGATGCTTAAAGTGAAAAAAAAGTGAAATATTCCTTTAAATATCGTACCTGGGGGGTGTCTATAGTATGCCTGTAAAGTGGTGCGTGTTTCCTGTGCTTAGAACAGTCCCTGCACAAAATGACATTTTTAAAGGATTAAAGTCATTTAAAACTGCTTGCGGCTTTAATGTAATGTCGGGTCCCGGCAATATGGATGAAAATCAGTGAGACAAACGGCATGGGTACCCCCCCCAGTCCATTACCAGGCCTTTGGGTCTTGTATGGATATTAAGGGGAACCCCGCACCCAAATTAAAAGAAGGAAAGGCGTGGGGCCCCCAGGCCCTATATACTCTGAACAGCAGTATACAGGCGGTGCAAACAAGACAGGGACTGTAGGTTTGTTGTTAAGTAGAATCTGTTTGTAATTTTGAACTGGTAAATTTTTAAAGTGTAGCTCCAGCCAAAAAATCTATTTTAAGCTTTTTGGAAAACATAGGGAAGGGTTATCACCCCTGTGACATTTGTTTTGCTGTCTGTGCACCTCTTCAGAAGATTTCACCTAACTTTCTGTCCCAATGACAAATGTTTTTTGACAATTTGGGGTTTTTAGTGAAACAAGGATTGTTGATAAAGCATCAGTGGAGAGGAGACACGCTTTTACCATATTAACTCTTACAGGAGAGAATTTCCCTTCCTGGGGTAGATTTCATCTCATTTCCTGTTGCCTCCTTCCGTTTGCAAGTAGGAGTCGTTTGTAAGTTGGAAGTTTGAAAGTAGGGGCCTGCCCTATATACTCTGCAGAAATTGGGGCCTTAGGTGTTGGTGTTGCCACAACACTGTAAGCCCTCACAGTTACTCTTGGTGGGTGCAGGAATGGGCTCTGCTGTGAAATATTAGATCAAGAATTGTAATTACATACCCCTGTTGAACAGGGTCAGAAAAATTGTGCCTTTGGTGGTGGTGGTGCTGGTGCCACAACACTGTAAGTCCTCGCAGTTACTCTTGGTGGGCGCAGAAACAGGCCCTGCTGTGAAATATTAGATCAAGAATTGTAATTACATGCACCTGTTGAACAGGGGCAGAAAAATTGGGACTTCGGTGGTGCTGGTGCCACAACACTGTAAGTCCTCACAGTTACTCTTGGTGGGTACAGAAACGGGTGCCACAACACTGCAACCCCTCACAGATACTCTAGTTGGAGCACAGGAATGAGCCCTCCTGTAAAATATTGCATCAAAAATTGTAATTACACACCCCTATTAAACAGGGGCTGAAAAATTGGGCCCTAGGCACTGGTGCTGGTGCCACAACACTGCAACCCCTCACAAATACTCTAGTTGAGCGCAGCAACGAACCCTCCTTGCAAAATATTGCATCAAAAATTGTAATTACATGCCCCTGTTAAACAGGGGCTGAAAAATTGGGCCTTAGGCACTGGTGCTGGTGCCACAACACTGCAACCCCTCACAAATACTCTAGTTGAGCGCAGCAACGAACCCTTCTTGCAAAATATTGCATCAAAAATTGTACTTACACGCCCCTGTTAAACAGGGGCTGAAAAATTGGGCCTTAGCCACTGGTAACGGCGCCCATAACCAAAAATATTCTTACAAGCTATCAGCATGATCATTGAGGAGGAAGAGGATAGTCACTTAGCATAACATTTAAAAAAAAATTATTCGGTTACATCAGCATCAGGTGCTGGTAGCTGGTGGTGATCCAAGACTGATTCATTTTTATGAAGGTCAGTCGATCAACCGAGTCGGTGGACAGGCGAACCTTGTAATCGGTTACAAAGCCTCCAGCAGCACTGAATGTGTGCTCTGAAAGAACGCTGGATGCAGGACAGGCCAGTAGCTCAATTGCATACTGTGCAAGCTCTGGCCAGTGATCCATCCTCAAGACCCAGTAACCCAGAGGATTTTCGGTGGGAAAGGTGTCCAAGTCAGATCTTGCCCCTAGGGCTTCCTGCACAATATAAAACAGACGCTGGCGATGGTTGCTGGAACCTTGGGGCTGCAGACTAAAAAATTGTCTGAACGCATCGGTCAGGCGGACACCTTCTCCACCGCTCCTTCTTTGACTGACCGAAGCCTCAGCAAGACGTTGTCCAGGAACAAGCGTTTGTAACCTCCCAGTCTCTGGGAATGCATTGCACAGACCTTTCTGCAGGGCCTCCTGAAGATGTTTCATCCTCTTCTCCCTCTGCGACGGCAAGATAAGGTCCGCAACCTTACCCTTGTAACGTGGACCAAGGAGGGTTGCCAGCCAGTAACGATCCCTCTCCTTGATACCACGAATACGAGGATCCTTTCCGCAGGCTTTGCAGGATTAGGGAGGCCATGCAGCGTAGGTTTGCTGAGGCATTCGGTCCAGAGTCCTCTGGGTCACTAAAGACGACATGATCCGCAGCCACATCCTCCCAGCCACGTACGAGTCCATGGGTTTCTTGGGACTGTAAATGATCCCTTGAAGACTGCTGCTGATACTGAGTGACAGGCTCCACCTCCATGCTGAAACAATCCTCCTCCTCCTCGTCCTCTTCCTGTGTGATCAGCGGGCATGCAGGAACACTGTCTGGATAAAGGGGGCCTTGAGAGATAAGGAAGTCCTCCTCTTCCTGCCTCTGTTCTGCCTCAAGTGCCCTGTCCATTATTCCATGCAGCGTGTGCTCCAACAGATGGACAAAGGGGACAGTGTCACTGATGCATGCACTGTCACTGCTCACCATCCTTGTGGCCTCCTCAAATGGTGACAGGACAGTGCATGCATCCCTGATCATGGCCCACTGCATGAGGAAAAAAAACAAGCTCCCCTGACCCTGTCCTGGTGCCATAGTCGCACAGGTACTCATTGATGGCCCTCTGCTGCGTGTACAGCTGCTGCAGCATGGCCAACGTTGAGTTCCACCTGGTGGGCATGTCACAGATTAGGCGGTTCTTGGGCAGGTTAAATTCCTTTTGGAGGTCAGCCAGCTGAGCACTGGCATTATATGACCGGCGGAAATGCACACAGACTTTCCTGGCCTGCCTCAGGACATCCTGTAAGCCCGGGTACCTGCCCAAGAACCGCTGCACCACCAAGTTAAGGACGTGAGCCAAACAGGGCACATGGGTCAGTTGTCCCTGAGGGTGGAGAGGAGGTTGGTGCCATTGTCGCAAACCACCATTCCTGGCTGAAGCTGGCATCGTGTCAACCACCTCTGAGCCTGCCCCTGCAGAGCTGACAGAATTTCTGCCCCAGTGTGGCTCCTGTCCCCCAAGCACACCAGCTCAAGCACCGCATGGCTTCTTTTGGCCTGCGTACTTGCATAGCCCCTTGAACGCCTACGGAGCACAGCTGGTTCCGAGGACAAAGCACAGGAAGAGGCCATGGAGGAAGAAGAAGAGGAGGGGGTGGAGGAGAGAGGTGTGTCAGAATCACCAGTAGTAGCATTTTGGAGGCGTGGTGGCAGAACAACCTCCAACACTACTGCTCCTTGTCCTGCATGCTTCCCAGCTGCCAGAAGAGTCACCCAATGCGCTGTGAAAGATAGGTAACGTCCCTGTCCATGCCTGCTGGACCATGAGTCAGCAGTAATATGCACCTTACCGCTGACCGCCCTGTCAAGCGAGGCCAAGACATTGCCTTCCACATGCCGGTAGAGAGCCGGAATTGCCTTCCACGAGAAAAAGTGGCGTTTGGGAACCTGCCACTGAGGAACCACATTCCACAAACTCACAGAAGGGGGCAGAGTCTACAAACTGAAAAGGCAGCAGTTGAAGTGCTAGCAATTTAGCCAAGCTAGCATTCAACCGCTGGGCATGTGGATGGCTGGGAGCGAACTTCTTTCGGCAGTGCAGCAGCTGGGGCAGGGAAATTTGCCTGGTACAATCTGACGTCCGTGTACCCATAGCAGATTGCCCGCAAGTACTTGGCTGTGACACACCTAATTCTACACCTTCATTCCTCTCAGTGCAGGTCTCAGAGAGGATTGAAGGTATAGTGGGGTTGGAAATCCCAGCTGATGGGGAACAAGGAGAGGTCCTCTTTGGTGTGGGTCTTTTAGGTATGCTTGCCAACAAACTGCATGGCAGGTCAACATATGTCTGGGCATGTGGTGCCCAGGCGGGTGATGTTTTGGCCACACGAGATACGCTTGAGACATATGTTGCAAATAGCAGCGGTGGGATCTGATACACTCGTCTCAAAAAAGGCCCACACCAAAGAACTTTTGGAATAACGCGCAGAGACAGCAGCGCCCTGCACATGCGGAGCTCTGCGGTGTGATGCAGTCGGTGTGCTGCCCTTAAGCTGGCCCCTGGAGGGCATCCTGCCTTGTTGGTGAAGTACCTCCTCCTCCTCTCTCCTATCAGGCACCCATGTGGAGTCAGTGACCTCATCATCCCCTCCCTCCTCATCACTGGAGCAAAGCTGGCAGCATGCTGCTGCTGGGGGAACATGACTGCCAGATTGCTGTCCTTTTTGGGCACCCCCTCTGTCTGGGCTCACGTTACTGCCTTCCTCTAGCTGAGTACCATCATCGGAGCCTTCAAAACGCTGGGAATCCTCCTGGAGCATGTACCCAACACTGTGGTCAAACAGTTCGGGGGACTCCTCAGGAGGACATGGTGGGGCTAGGGAAGGAGTGACTGATGCCACTGAGCCGAGGGAAGAGGCCGCGTTGGCAGCTGCTTTGCCAGACAACGTACCCTGAGCCTGGGTGAGAGTGGATGAGGAGGATGAGGATGGCTTGGTCATCCACTCTACCAAGTCTTCGGCATGTTGCGGCTCAACGCGGCCAGCTGCCGAAAAAAAGGACAAGCGTATCCCACGGCCACGTGCTGATGAGGATGCACCATGTCCATGACCAGCACTGTTGCCTCTAGACACAGAGCCTGCTTGCCCTCTTTTATTGGCTTGTGACTGTCTGCCTCTCCTTGTTGGCCTTCCAGACATACTAATGGCCTGCACTGCAGTGAGATGTAGCTGCACAAAACTGGGATATATATATATATATATATATATATATATATATATATATATATATACTGATTATACAGCAGCTAGCAGAATGCCTATCTGTGGTATTAATAGCATCAGAAGAAGCACACCAGCACTTGTCTTCAGGTAGCTATAAGTGCAATTGTGCAGGGTACACAGTACACTAACTGTAAATACTTCAAGAGCTTGCCTGTGCTATTAATAGGATCAGAAGAAGAACACAAGCACTTGTCTTCAGGTAGCTATACTGTAGGTGCAACTGTGCAGGGTACACAGTACACTAACTGTAAATACTTCAAGAGCCTGCCTGTGCTATTAATAGGATCAGAGGAAGAACACAAGCACTTGTCTTTGGGTAGCTATACTGTAGGTGCAACTGTGCAGGGTACACAGTACACTAACTGTAAACACTTCAAGAGCCTGCCTGTGCTATTAATAGGATCAGAAGAAGAAGACAAGCACCTGTCCTCAGGTAGCTATACTGTAGGTGCAACTGTGCAGGGTACACAGTACACTAACTGTAAATACTTCAAGAGCCTGCCTGTGCTATTAGTAGGATCAGAAGAAGAACACAAGCACTTGTCTTCAGGTAGCTATACTGTAGGTGCAACTGTGCAGGGTACACAGTACACTAACTGTAAATACTTCAAGAGCCTGCCTGTGCTATTAATAGGATCAGAGGAAGAACACAAGCACTTGTCTTTGGGTAGCTATACTGTAGGTGCAACTGTGCAGGGTACACAGTACACTAACTGTAAACACTTCAAGAGCCTGCCTGTGCTATTAATAGGATCAGAAGAAGAAGACAAGCACTTGTCCTCAGGTAGCTATACTGTAGGTGCAACTGTGCAGGGTACACAGTACACTAACTGTAAATACTTCAAGAGCCTGCCTGTGCTATTAGTAGGATCAGAAGAAGAACACAAGCACTTGTCTTCAGGTAGCTATACTGTAGGTGCAACTGTGCAGGGTACACAGTACACTAACTGTAAATACTTCAAGAGCCTGCCTGTGCTATTAATAGGATCAGAAGAAGCACACACGCACTTGTCTTCAGGTAGCTATAGGTGCAACTGTGCAGGGTACACAGTACACTAACTGCAAATACTTCCAGAGCCTGCCTGCGCTATTAATAGGATCAGAAGAAGCACACAAGCACATGTCTTCAGGTAGCTATACTGTTGGTGCAACTGTGCAGGGTACACAGTACACTAACTGTAAATACTTCAAGAGCCTGCCTGTGCTATTAATAGGATCAGAAGAAGCACACAAGCACTTGTATTCAGGTAGCTATATGTGCAACTGTGCAGGGTACAAAGTACACTAACTGTAAATACTTCAAGAGCCTGTCTGTGCTATTCATAGGATCAGAAGAAGAACACAAGCACTTGTCTTCAGGTAACTATACTGTAGGTTCAACTGTGCAGGGTACACAGTACACTAACTGTAAATACTTCAAGAGCCTGCCTGTGCTATTAATAGGATCAGAAGAAGCACACAAGCACTTGTCTTCAGGTAGCTATAGGTGCAACTGTGCAGGGTACACAGTACACTAACTGCAAATACTTCCAGAGCCTGCCTGCGCTATTAATAGGATCAGAAGAAGCACACAAGCACGTGTCTTCAGGTAGCTATACTGTTGGTGCAACTGTGCAGGGTACACAGTACACTAACTGTAAATACTTCAAGAGCCTGCCTGTGCTATTAATAGGATCAGAAGAAGCACACAAGCACTTGTATTCAGGTAGCTATATGTGCAACTGTGCAGGGTACAAAGTACACTAACTGTAAATACTTCAAGAGCCTGCCTGTGCTATTCATAGGATCAGAAGAAGAACACAAGCACTTGTCTTCAGGTAACTATACTGTAGGTTCAACTGTGCAGGGTACACAGTACACTAACTGTAAATACTTCAAGAGCCTGCCTGTGCTATTAATAGGATCAGAAGAAGCACACAAGCACTTGTCTTCAGGTACCTATAGGTGCAACTGTGCAGGGTACACAGTACACTAACTGTAAATACTTCAAGAGCCTGCCTGTGCTATTAATAGGATCAGAAGAAGCACACAACCACTTGTCTTCAGGTAGCTATAGGTGCAACTGTGCAGGGTACACAGTACACTAACTGTAAATACTTCAAGAGCCTACCTGTGCTATTAATAGGATCAGAAGAAGAACACAAGCACTTGTCTTCAGGTAGCTATAATGTAGGTGCAACTGTGCAGGGTACACAGTACACTAACTGTAAATACTTCAAGAGCCTGCCTGTGCTATTAATAGGAGATGAAGAAGCACACAAGCACTTGTCTTCAGGTAGCTATACTGTAGGTGCAACTGTGCAGGGTACACAGTACACTAACTGTAAATACTTCAAGAGCCTGTCTGTGCTATTAATAGGATCAGACAAAGCACACAAGCACTTGTCTTCAGGTAGCTATACTATAGGTGCAACTCTGCAGGGTACACAGTACACTAAATGTAAATACTTCAAGAACCTGCCTGTGCTATTAATAGGATCAGAAGAAGCACACAAGCACTTGTCTTCAGGTAGCTATAGGTGCAACTGTGCAGGGTACACAGTACACTAACTGTAAATACTTCAAGAGCCTGCCTGTGCTATTAATAGGATCAGAAAAAGCACACAAGCAATTGTCTTCAGGTATCTATATGTGCAACTGTGCAGGGTACACAGTACACTAACTGTAAATACTTCAAGAGCCTGCCTGTGCTATTAATATGATCAGAAGAAGAACACAAGCACTTGTCTTCCGGTAGCTATAATGTAGGTGCAACTGTGCAGGGTACACTGTACACTAACTGTAAATACTTCAAGAGCCTGCCTGTGCTATTAATAGGATCAGAAGAAGCACACAAGCACTTGTCTTTGGGTAGCTATACTGTAGGTGCAACTGTGCAGGGTACACAGTACACTAACTGTAAATACTTCAAGAGCCTGCCTGTGCTATTAATAGGATCAGAAGAAGCACACAAGCTCTTGTCTTCAGGTAGCTATAGGTGCAACTGTGCAGGGTACACAGTACACTAACTGTAAATACTTCAAGAGCCTGCCTGTGCTATTAATAGGAGCAGAAGAAGAACACAAGCACTTGTCTTCAGGTAAATACTGTAAAAACACCTGCCTGCCTGTCAGTATATTAGGAAGAGAATAACAGGTACGGATCTAGCTAAACTGAATACAGTGTATATATATATATATATATATATATATATATATATATATATATACACATACAACACCTGGGATGCATATATATACACACAATACACTGTAAGTGCAGCTAACTGACTCGACCTGCTTACTTTAACTTAAATCAAATGACACTGTCTCTCTGTCTATCTATCTCTCTCCGCCGCCGCAACACACTACACAAGGCCGCCACTTATATAGTGTGGGGCATGTACTAAACTCCCTGAGCCATAATTGGCCAAAGCCACCCTGGACAATTACGGCTCTCTGTACACACGGCGCTGTGATTGGCCAAGCATGCGGGTCATAGTGCATGCTTGGCCAATCATCAGCCAGCAATGCACTGCGATGCCGCAGTGAATTATGGGCCGTGACGCGCCACTCGAATTTGGCGCAAATGGCCCATATCGTTCGCAATTCGACGAACGGTCGAACAGGTGATGCTCATCCCTAGAAGTGAGTATTCTAGTGCCTCCCTCCTGAGACACACAGCAGCATATGACAAGCGTTGTCTTTAAATTGTTGATGTGGTTCCAAATCCTCTTGCCTGAAGGGGTAAGTGGTTATATATATATATATTTCCATCTCAAACTTATGGTCTATAATGACTATTGTTCTAATATATTTTTTTGTATTATAGATAACTATTTTTTTACATTTATGTGCCCCCTGAAGAAGAATGAGCTATAATTTATAAAATTCGAAATGCGTTGGTCCATTACTGTCTTCATCAAATCTGTGTGTTGACTGTTCTGAATTGTTCTCTGTCATGTAAACTGCACCTGATTTTTAATTTCAGTGTATGGAATAATTTTTAACCTGTTTTCAATAAAAAATATATCTTTTACATATTATTGAAGTTGTGGATGCCCTAAAAAGTCCTATTTAAAGGGTGTTTTTAGTTTTGTGTACTACATTAGGGAATGCGGCCTCCCAAATCTTCCCTTAGCAACAAACCTTCCTACAAGGTTTAGGAGTGTGTCTATGGGAATGCCTGACCATTCTTCCAAAAGCGTATTGGTGAGGTCAGGCACTGATGTGGACAAGAAGGCCTGGCTCGCAGTCTCCACTCTAATTCATCCCAAAGGTGTTCTATTGGGTTGAGGTAAGGACTCTGTGCAGGCCAGTCAAGCTCCTCCATCCCAAACTTGCTCATCCATTTCCATGTAAGTCTGTCTAGGAAGTAAGGCAGAAGTAATCAAGCAGTGTTTTGAAACATCCATAAAGACAGTGAGGTAAGCGAGCATATATTAAATGGAAAGCTGTTTTATTTTGGCAAAAGAAGTACATTAATGCTGTATTGGTACATAGGGGAGCTGGAATGTAGGAAAAGAAAAAAAGAAAAGGTGAACAAAGGTGAACTTATCCTTTAAGAGTTCTCTTCACTAAGGGGCCAAGTCCAACCCCTGAAAAACAACCTCACACCATAATCTTTCCTCCACCAAATGATTTGGAACAGTGCACAAAGCAAGGTCCATAAAGACATGGATGAGTGAGTTTGGGGTGGAGGAACTTGACTGGCCTGCACAGAGTCCTGACCTCAACCCGATAGAACACCTTTGGGATGTATTAGAACGGAGACTGCGAGCCAGGCCTTCTCGTCCACATTAGTGCCTGACCTCATAAATGCGCTTCTGGAGAAGAATGGTCAAAAATTCCCATAGACACACTCCTAAACCTTGTGGACAGCCTTCCTAGGAGAATTGAAGCTTTTATAGCTGCAAAGGGTGGGCCAACTCAATAGTGAACCCTACGGACTAAGACTGGGATGCTATTAAAGTTCATGTGTGTGTAAAGGCGGGCGTCCCAATACTTATGGTAATATAGTGCATTTATACAAATAGTTTACTGCTCTTATTGGTTGATAGTTATACTTAGAGAGGTTTGTGTTGTATTGTATTTTTATTTGTTAAAACCTGAAGTAGAGAACTAAATTCTACTTTTTTGTTTAGGTTTATAATGACAAAAAAATGGTTCATTTATTAGCTTCAATGTCTTGGTCTATTAGTTGACTATTTATAAAAACTGGAAAGAACATATAAAGAAACTTGAGTTGTTGCCAAGAATGACCAAACTGGTATAATCCTTTATTCCCTTGCAAATTTAAAGACGGTATTGTATCACTGCCACTTGTAATAAATAAGGAATGTGACTGGTCCCTATAGACAATAACTCACATTCTTTCCACTCAGTATTTAGTGCAGGGGTCTCAAACTGGCGGCCCTCCAGTTGTTGCGAAACTGCAAGTCCCATTAGGCCTTTGCCTGTGGGAGCCATGCTTGTAAATGTCAGCCTTGCAATGCTTTATGGGACTTGTAGTTTTGCAACAGCTGGAGGGCTGTCAGTTTGAGACCCCTGATTTAGTTATTTTTCCCTGATTAAGTTAGCTTTCCTTTGTTATTTGCAACAAACTGTTGTGGCGGGCACCTACTTTTATGTAGGTGACTTTTTTGCTAGTTTACAATTCCATGTAAATTTAGGCAGGCTTGTGCCATTACAGCAGGCCTGTTTTTTTTATTTGGGATTTGAGTGGCAGGTGGTTTGTATGCGAGTCTCGGCCAATCATTAATTTGTTTGGAAATGCCCCGGGACTCTCATATAAAAGCCAAGTCACATGGCCCAGGAGTATTTATTTCCTGGTCGAGCTTGGAGAAGCCAGCCTGGTTCCTGGAGGGGAGAGGTTCCCCCTCCGGTGGGGCCAACGGAGCCCCCCCTGTGAGGAGGGTGGGGAACCAGTCTCCATAGAGGAAGAGACGACACCGTACAGCATGTAGTCGCTGGTGTCATCGGCCGCCCCTGCGGGGAAGGGAGCGTGCTAGAAAGGAGAAAAGGGAACAAAAAATCATTGCGGAAGAAGTAGCAACAAAGCGGAAGGAAACTGGGCGATCGATCGTTTATGAGTGGCACATGGACTATTGATCACGTGAGTGAAAACCCAAGGGAAGGGTACTGCCAGATGCTGAGGGATGTTGGTACGCAAGTCAGTGAGACAGGCGGTGATGGCCTGTGACTTTGGGTTCAGCAATGCCCTGGGATTCCAATCAGTCAAGCGGGAGGAGTTATTCAGAGAGACTTTTCTTTAGCTCAACTTGGAAGTACCATGCAGATGGGAAGTAGTTTTAAAAAGGTAGCGGTAAAGCTGCAAGCACACATATAGAGATACAGACTGTTCTTGAAAAGTTCTGCAGATGAAGAAGTTATTAGGAGTGACTCTTTCTTGATTATTCTCTATCAAATCTACTTCCATCTTCCCTGATTGAAGAAATGATATCCTAGCTTTACCAACCAGGGGTTCCACATTTTTTCAAACTCCTTGAGGTTCCCTCTCTTGTAAATCAAGAGAGGGAACCTCAAGGAGTTCGAAAAAATGTGGAACCCATGGTTGGTAAAGCTAGGATATAATAGGTAGTAGAGGAAAAGAGGAAACCTGTGTATCTGGGGAGGGAGGGGTAGAGGGGTAGATGGGGTATGGTAAGGGTATATTCTAACTAGTATGTATTGCAATGCAAGTCCGATGTAAAAACGAAGATGTTAAAAGCAATTTTATAATACTGTCACTTCTTTTTATATGGGTTGTAAAGTTAAAAACCTTAATAAAGATTACGAAAAAAAAAAAAAAGAAATCGCACAAAGTGATTTCCTATTATTCGCAATGATTCTAGTTCTTTGCAAGAGAGGCAAGTAAAAAGATGATAGCAACAAAAGAGCATCTCAGAAGAAACCCTTCTCCTATCCCAGTTCATGTTACTTAATAAAGCAAGAGAAAAGTTCAATATGGACTGTGTTTCTGAATTTATGGGCTGCGATGGGTTAGGTGGTAAACGTGAATTACGGATATAACAATTAATCAGCCGCTCCTTCGGGGGTAAGTGCTACATGTGGGGGCTCATCTGGAATATCTGTTTCACGTTTGCCACTAACCATCTCCCATAGCAACAAAGTCTACATTTCAGTAACTGTTGCCAAGATAGCCTGCAGTATAACAGTACCTGCCACCAGGGGTTGCTGGGGAGGACTTTGAAAATATGCAGCTACAGTTCCTCTCGCGCTGAACCAACAAGTGAGGGGTGGAGCCATGCCCCAGAGGAAAAGTTTTCAGCGTTCAGCGTGCCACGCGCCAGACCGAAACAGGCGGAGAAAGATGGCGGAAGGTGTTGGGAATACACTTGCCATGCAGCGGTTATCTGATTTGCAGGACCGGGTTCTGATCGATACCGGTGTTCGGTTGGAGCTCACCAGAGGACTGGCACTGGGAGTGATTGACAGAGTGGAGAGGCTCTGTATGTTGTGTCCCGGATGTCGGAGGCCTACGGTTGGAGTCACCGCCTGGGCTCAGTGTGGACATTGCGGTATCCAGTTGACATGGTTGGGACCCGTCCAACAAGAGGTCAAATATTATTATGCCAATATTGCAACGGGACTTTGTCTGCCACAAGAACAGGTGATTCGGAAGGCCGGAGAGGGTCGTGTATCGCCTGCAGCAGCCGTGGAGGAGCTCCCATCTGATTCGGCTGAATCGGAGCCACCAGAGGATAAGGTAGGATCTAATGGAAAAGCCTGTAGCCTGGCTGGGGACCCAGGGACTGTTGAAGTTATTGCCCAGTCTTTGGAAGAAACCCCTGAGGAGCCGGTTAGCAGTAAGCACTTTGATTTGCCCATCCGGAAGGAGCCTATGTTACAGGAGGGGGATCCCTCGGGTGAGCCGGACAGGGTAGACAGAGGCCGGGCTGAAGATTGGGGATCACCGCAGATTTTGCAAAAATATGGATCAATGGACAATTTGTTTGAGTGTTCATCCCCAGAAGAGTTGAAGTCAAGTGATGAGGAGGAATGTTTCCTAGAAAGTTCTAATTCAGTGGAGGCTTCCACAGAAGTGTCAGGAAAGTTATCTGGTACAGTTAAAACTCCAGTACCTCCGTTTAATGTTTCAAGTACTACCCTTCCTACTAGGACAGCTACGTTTCAACAATGGGTCAGCAGAGCTACTGATGCATGTGTTTTGCCTGGTAGAGGAAAGGCTAAAGACTTGCCTAGACTCGCAACATTTCAAACAGAGGTTCAAAGGAAAGTGGCTCAGGAGTGGGGCCTAGATTACCCCTATGTTCCGGAACACATTAGGGAAATTGTTGAGAGTTCCAGGGAAGCATGGGACGAACTTGTTTGGGACTATCTTTATGTTCCTAAGCCAAAAAGGACACCTGACAGTGAGGTTTGGGTCCGATTTAAAGACATCCACCGTGAATGGAGACTTGGAAGAGCGATTCACAAAGATAGAGTGTTGGTGGTAAAGGCCGGACAAAACACCCGTAGTTATTCTATCTCCGTGAGAGGACCAGGGGACAGTCGGAAAAGGTTGCCTGACCCGAGGTACTATTTGTGAGCTGGATTGTTGGAAGTGCATTCACAAATGTATTTCACTACCCAGATTGACTGCAGGATGGCAGATGGGTTAGGGTGGGTTTTCCCCAAATACTTTGCATAACAGGAGACTCACATTCATGGTGCCTAACAAGGACAAAGTTATGGACACTAGAGTGTGCTGTTTCTGCTAAGTCCCTTTGCTATACAAGTACTCCTACAAGGACTCTTGTTTAAGAGCCAAACAGAAAGTTTATTTGCTAACGGGCAAACGGATTAAACTGTTGAGCATGTCTGTTTAGGGTGTACTCTGCAGGAGGACTGCTGGACTCCTTTTGAGTTAGCAATTATCCTAACAGAAGCGTACATGCCATAAAGAATTGTACATATCTAATTAATTACCCAATAGAGGATGATAACCCCCTCTGTTTGGTAATGTGTGTGTGTAGAAGTTAGTATTAGTTAGAAATGTTTTGTGTCTTCTTTTAGGTATATTGAAGATATGATGGCTGTCTATCTCACAGATGAAGGCCTGTGGTAAGCATAGTATTCTTCCTGCGGGAGCAGTGCTTTGGTTTCGCTTGTATGGAATATTAGCTGTAGGGATCTACAGTCAGGCCATGTAAATTGTATAAGGAAATATGTTATGTTGCTATTGTGTACAGTGATATTGACATTATTGTTTTTCAAGTTCATTTTCCTTTTCCCCATTCCATTTGATGTAACGAGATGCTCTTTCCTCCTTAAAACTAAGGAGGTGCTCTAAATTCATTCCCCACAACTGGGGACAGTTGTGATTGAAGTGGGGGGTGTATGTAGCGGGCACCTACTTTTATGTAGGTGACCTTTTTTCTAGTTTACAATTCCAGGTAAATTTAGGCAGGCTTGTACCATTACAGCAGGCCTGTTTGTTCATTTTGGATTTGAGTGGCAGGTGGTTTGTATGCAAGTCTCGGCCAATCATTAATTTGTTTGGAAATGCCCCGGGACTCTCATATAAAAGCCGGGTCACATGGTCCAGGAGTAGTTGTTTCCTGGTCGAGCTTGGAGAAGCCAGCCTGGTTCCTGGAGGGGAGAGGTTCCCCTTCCGGAGAGCCAACAGAGCCCCCCCTACGAGGAGGGAGGAGAACCGGTCCCCATAGAGGAAGAGGCAGCACCGTACAGCATGTAGTCGCTGGTGTCGTTGGCCGCCCCTGTGGGGAAGGGAGCATGCCAGAAAGGAGAAAAGGGAACAAAGAATCATTGCGGAAGAAGTAGCAACAAAGCGGAAGGAAACTGGGTGATCGATCGTTTATGAGTGGCACATGAACTATTGATCACGTGAGTGAAAGCCCAAGGGAAGGGTACTGCCAGAGGCTGAAGGATGTTGGTACGCAAGTCAGTGAGACAGGCGGTGATGGCCTGTGACTTTGGGTTCAGCAATGCCCCGGGATTCCAATCAGTCAAGCGGGAGGAGTTATTCAGAGTGACTTTTCTTTAGCTCAACTTGGAAGTACCATGCAGATGGGAAGTAGTGGTAAAAAGGTAGCGGTAAAGCGGCAAGCACACATATAGAGATACAGACTGTTCTTGAAAAGTTCTGCAGATGAAGAAGTTATTCAGAGTGACTCTTTATCGATTATTCTCTATCGAATCTACTTCCATCTTCCCTGATTGAAGAAATCGCACAAAGTGATTTCCTATTATCCGCAATGATTCTAGTTCTTTGCATGAGAGGCAAGTAAAAAGATGATAAAGCAACAAAAGAGCATCTCAAAAGAAACCCTTCTCCTATCCCAGTTCATGTTACTTAATAAAGCAAGAGAAAAGTTCAATATGGACTGTGTTTCTGAATTTATGGGCTGCGATGGGTTGGGTTGTAAACGTGAATTACGGATATAACAATTAATCAGCCGCTCCTTCGGAGGTAAGCGCTACACTGTGTTACATACTTTTATTTTATTTTGTTAAAATTGTTAAAATTATGGCATAAAACAGGTGGGTGTCTGGTTAATAGTTGTTCTCCACAGTGTTGTAATGATCCAGAAACTTGATGAAAGGGCACCTGAGGTCCAATGCCAAAATGTTATTCATGTATGCCCCCCTTTCACGGTTTGATATTTGTTTTGTTGTATTCTTTTTTAGCTTGTATTTTGCATTCTGTATTTTGAATACCGTACTTAAAATCAGGGGAAAATCGCAGGTGCGTGTTATACGCCGATCCCCTGAGATCCCCCGCTGTCAGATCTAAAAAAACGCCGACCGCGATTTGAAAATGGCGCAGCCGGCGCCGAAATACACAGTGCCGGTCCTCGGCTCTTCTCAGCCACTTTCGGCTTCACTCGAGCGCCGCCCGAACCTAGCCGAGTGTAGCTCCGCTCACCGTCACGCCCATCCCGAGTGGAGCCGAAAGTGAACGAGAGCCGCCGAGAAGAGCCGAGGACCGGCTCTGTGTATTTCGGCGCCGGCGGCGCCATTTTCAAATCGCGGTCTGCGATTTTGAAGCTCAGCGAGCTGCAAGGCTGCACTGGGGCAAGGCTGGACTGGGGCAAGGCTGGACTGGGGCAAGGCTGGACTGGGGCAAAGCTGCACTGGGGCAAGGCTGCAATGGACACTGGGGAAGGCTGCACTGACAAGGCTGCACTGACAAGGCTGCACTGACATGGCTGCACTGACATGGCTGCACTGACATGGCTGCACCGGCAAGGCTGCACTGGGGAAGGCTGCACTGACAAGGCTGCAATGACAAGGCTGCACTGACAAGGCTGCACTGGGGCAAGGCTGCACTGAGAAGGCTGCAATGATGGGCATTTAAATGTAAGTTTTTTTTCCCTTCAACTTCCCTCCTAAAGTTTTTTTTTCCTTAAAATTCCCTCCTAAATTGGGGTGCGTGTTATACGCCGGTGTGTGTTATACGCTGATAAATAAGGTACATAAAAACTTAAAAATTATGACATAAAAGTAGAGTGTTTTAGTTTACACTCATTTTTCTATTTTCAAGTTGCAGTGGTGCAAAAATATTTCTCTGGCATAGTTGGCCTTCTAGTGACAAGCCTCAGTGTTTTAGTTATCCAATCACACAACTTAAACTCTCTGAAAGTGAAATAAAATTTATATTTTTTGAAATGTTGGGTTCTGTAATGTTGTTGGCCAAGAAACACTGACTATATTACCTGTTATTTGTTGCTTTGTGTCTCTCTGGCCACAGCCCAGGTTTTGCTTAAAGAAAGACTCCCTGTATATTATTTTCTCGTGAATCAGACAGTCTTCTGTCCCACATGCTGTGGTAGGAAATGCTGTTCCAAAAAGGTAAATAATAACTGTATTTTTTTTCTACTTTTAGCATTACATACCTTCTGTCCCCAGACCAGCGAACAAAGCAAACAAAACTGGAAAAAAGTAGTAAAATAATGTTCTTAAGTAAAATGTTTTCCTGGCTTTACTTTTGCACATATCTAGATGTTAAGAAGGAAAAGGAGGAAAAATACGCTGGAACTTAACAGGCTTTTTTCCTCTGCTTTTCAAATAAAAAAAATACACTGTAGCAGGCCAATAATGTTCCTATTATGGCCTCTTTTCTCTGCCCTGCAAACATGGGATGGAATTGGATGTTACTTGGATAAAACATTAGACCCCAGCTGCTTACCACACTGGGTGGGTCTGACATAACTTAATAGGCAGAAGCAAACACAGATTTCTAGCTTACCCAGCAGCCCCACTAGTAGGCTGACCACAGAGGCAGACTGTTCTGTTGGTACACTGGCAGGATAGAGAAGAGAATGAAAACTAAATCCTTGTTCTTGTAGCATCATGATTTGAGACTCATTGATCATTGATTCCCTTTCTGATGCAGATAACATTTCTTTCTCTGGAGCACCTTTAGGTTTCTCATATCCCAATCCAGGCTGATACCTGTGCAGAGGAGTACACATTGTAATTAAGCAAATATTAATGTATGGATTACTAAATATAACATTACAGTAAGTTTATGGCAAAATGGATTTGTTTAAACAGCTTAAAAATTAGAATTCAAAGCAGAGGTCCCGCGGCCCTTCTTTTTTTTTCAATTCTTTTCCCCATTGCAGATGAATACTCACTGTTTTGGTGTTTTAAAACCTCTGCTGTCCGTTTTCGTAAGCAAGGTTAACTTTTAAAATGTGATGAAGGCATTTTCCAGTTTGCTTGTGGGCATGTGAAGTCCACAAGCACTAATTTCCTGGATGCAGTGAATGCTTATCTCCCAGCATTCACCGCTCGTTCCCGCGCATGCTCAGTGTTTACTGTGAGCAACGCCGTAAATGTCCTGGTTGCCATGACAATGGGTGGCATCACTCGAGATTTCGCTGGGCGGCGTTCCGCATTGACTCTTGGGAAGCATGACACTTAGCTCCCAGGAGACAGCGCGGCGCCAGGCAAAGCAGGATACACGCCTACTCCCGTGGGAGCGATAGACAGGAAGTAACCCTTAAAACAGAAATAATAAGGTATTTAAATCGCAAAAAAATTTTTGGAGTGACATTTGAATAGCTATGCAATGTACTGAAGGTGATAAGATATAGTTGTAAATTTGGGTGGAACTCCGCTTTAATGCCAAATCCTTTAGTGTAACTACTTTTTCAGTTGGTGAGAGCCTTTTGATTTCTATATGTCTATTTAAATGGTATTATTATTATTATTATTATTATTATTATTATTATTTTAAACATCCAATCTAGGACTCCAATGCTTAGCCATTTTCTTCTTACCTATTTTCTATGTTGAATTCAGGATGACCAGGGGTGAGTGTCAAGTTATTTGATCTGTAATAGAACACTGGCGGTATGCATATAAGGAGGTTGTTATTGGCCATATGCAAGCACCCCCTGGGTACAACCATCAGATGTGCCCCATGCAGTACCCAAAAATCTTCAAACTATTTTCACAATAAATCTTTCATCAACCCCTTATTTGTGTTAGGAACACAGCATTGTTACTGTATTTAAACTCTTGGTCACATTATGTATTGTAATACTTTCCAAATATAATAATAATTATGACGCATTACTGGGCTACAGTGGCAAAATCCAAAAATGAATAAATGGCCAGCCATGAATATGTGAGACATTGACCAGTTTTGTTTACTTGAAAGAACTAAGAAACTGGTCACATAGAGGTATCCAAGTTTTAAAAAAAAAATGAAAAGTAAATTTTAAAGATAAGCTATGATGGTTACCTTTTAAACGGTTACATCTGGTTTTCTACTAATATACTGTATATCAGTAGTAGAGTATTTAAATCCATCAATTAATGCATTAAAGTGATACCCTTTGTTAGCTAACTAAAGGTATTAAAGCTACAAGCTTTTGGGATAACCTAGATCCCTTCTTTAGGCTTTATACATGTATTAAGCCTAAAAATGGGATCTAAGTTATCCCGAAGGCATGCATCTTTCAGATCCATTGTTTTGATTAATACCTTGGAGCAATAAAACCCCTGCCAGGTTTTGATGCCTCTTGGGACTCTATTAGAGGTATTTGGTCTCATTTCCTATTCCGGAACAGACACAGACCACAATAAAAAAAACTGACAGGACCTCTAACCCTTTTTCAACTCTATTCAAAACTAAATAAACCCTTTAAATGACACTACACTGCATGAGAATAACAAATCTGTGAATTTAAGTTTTGTAATTTCAGCCTGAGGTATTGGGCTTTGTAAACAACAGGATTTGTTCAACTGAAGATAAGGAAGACACTGGAAAAGTCTGTATTTACAGATTTGTTTCATGCAAATATGCAGTAGAAAACATTGTCTGGCTAACTTTCGCTCTGATTTGACGCTTTATGGAACAAATATTAAGTCCAGGGATGAGATCATTAGGCTGTTTAGTTAAAGCATTTACAAAATAACAAACACTGATTACTCTTCTATCATACAGTATATTCCATTCCTCTGTATACAGCTAAAGCAACCCATAGAGGTCATGCCAGAAAATGAGAAAAAACTGTATTAGGGCATTGATTACAAAATCTTCTTTATTAACAATAGAATTTTAAAACAACGGTTTTACCAAGATAGTGAGTTAAAAAAGCATTTATTAATTGCTGACTGTCGGAAGCATACTTTTCTGCTCTAGACAGCTGCAAGGGCAACTAAGGATAAGTTTAAATTTGGAATGTACAAAGGGGATTAGAGAGGACAGACTGGAGAGACTGAAAGGTCCAACTGAAAGGTGAACATAGCAAAATCTGATGTCAGTGTTTCAGCAACAGTGACAATTGACTATCCAATAGACTATCCAATGAACAACATATTTTATAATAAATGGTAAAACCAAAATGTTTATTTAGTTACAGGAAAATGTGTAGTTTTTCTTTTTTTTTTGTCATTATTTATTGTGCCCACAAATAAATAAAATACAGTTATTTTTTACATTTTTTAAATTACTTTTGTTCTAGTTGGATAAATATGAAATACTGCAAATGATCCTCTCATAATTACATACAAAGCCAAATGTTAAAGCCCTGGACTAATTTTCACATGTCTACCTGTCTTTTCTTTTCTTGTTTAATTTATTTTCTGAGCTGCTATGCTAAAAACTCCATCCAGGAGAAAGAGAGCCTGGAAGTTTACAGTTTCTGCAGTAGATTCAGAGATGGAGGGTGCTAAGGTGCTCAGGGTGCTACACAATCTTGACCCAATTCTTCCCCCTTCCTACTGATCAAATAAGGTTGTCCATCAGACTAAATGGATCAATAGGTAACCTTGGCAGATAGAATATGTGGGGGCAACTTTAATCTTAAAGGAAGAAGCAAAATTTGCACAAAATTGCAGCTACCTTTATCTTTGGATCATTTTGATCTAGATTTTTTGTTCACTCTTGTTAAAGTCCATCAGAAGGTGAAGGGAAATCATTCTCAACCAGGTGTTCCAACTTCTCCCTCTCTTGAATTGGACTGACAATTTATTAACCTATTGTATTATCTGTTATAGCAAGAGTTCAGCACATGGCTGTGATTAATCAATAACAGAGGTTAGTTGATAAGGTTGAATAAAGACACCAGTCTATCCAATTCAACCTATGTGGGGGTGGGTGTCTATTTATTTCAATATAATTTCCCATATCCCTGTATATAAAGTTGTTTTAAATTATCGATAGGGATGAGCTCACGGTTTGTGTCGAACGTAAGTTCGACTCGAACATAGGGTGTTCGCCCGTTCGCCGAAGAGCAAATTTTATGGTGCGTTCACGGCAAATTCGAGACCCATACCATAATGCCCCCCATAATGCACTGCGAGATTGCAGTGCATTGCTGAATGATGATTGGCCAAAGCATGCACCTGACCTGCATGCTTTGGCCAATCCCAGCGCCCTCTGCTAAGAGTGTCATAATTGGCCAAAGGCAAGGTGCTTTTGGCCAATCATGGCTCAGGGGGACTAAGTTCACGCCCCACACTATATAAGGCTGCCTACACGGCGGCCCTGTGTAGTGTTGTTGGTGTTGACAGAGAGATAACTTGATTTAGATTATGCAGGCAGGGTATTCAGTTAGCGCAGTGTATTTGATATATATATATATATATATATATATATATATATATATATATACACAGTATATACTCTGCATCTAGTGTAGCCTAAATCTTCTGTGCATTCCGTGGTGTTAGAAATGTCATTTTGCTCTGGTATTGTTCTAAACATGGGAAAACTGTGCCACTTTACAGGCATACTATAGACACCCCCCAGGCACGATATTTAAAGGAATATTTCATTTTTATTGTTTCACTTTAAGCATTATTAAAATCACTGCTCCCGAAAAAAACGGTTGTTTTTAAAACTTTTTTTTGCATTGATACATGTCCCCTGGGGTAGGACCCATGTCCCCAATTACTTTTTATGGCAATAATTGCGTATAAGCCTTTAAAATTAGCACTTTTGATTTTTCACGTGCATGTCCCATAGACTTTAACGGTGTTCGCGTATTCAAACAAACTTTTTGCATGTTCGCATGTTCTGCTGCAAACTGAACCGGGGGTTGTTCGGCTCATCCCTAATTATCGACATTCCCCACTGACACCACTAACTCTGGAAGGGAATTCCACATACTTAGTGTTCTAATAGTAAAGAATCCCTTATATAGTTTAAGGTTAAATCTCTTCTCTTCTAACTTCATTTAGTGACCTAGTGTCCTCTTAAATGGCATGAGACTGATTAATTTTCCCTCTATGCTAGAATCACCATTGAGATATTTGCATATGGCTATCATATTTCCTCTAAAGTGGGTCTTTTCCAGGAAGAATAGGTTTAATGTTTGTAGTTGTTCCTTGTAACTAAGGTCCTCCAGTCCCCTATTAGCTTTGTTGCCCTTCTCTGTACTCTCTCCAGTTCCAGCACATCCTTCCTGAAGACTGTTGACTAGAACTGGACAACATACCCAAGATGTGGCCAGACCAGAGTTTTGTAAAGTGGTAGAATTACAGTCTTATCTCTTGAGTGGATACCCTTTTAATGCATGGTAATATTCTACTAGTTTTGCTTGCTGCAGCTTAGCATTGCATGCTAATGCTGAGCCTGTGATCTATTAGGATCCCCAGATCTTTTTACATCCTGGATTCCCCCAAAAGTTCACCGCCTAGTGAGTAACTTGCATTCATATTTTTAGCCTCCAAGTGCATTACTTAACATTTTTTAACATTAAACCTCATTTGCCATGTAGTTGCCCATCCCTTTATTTTACTTAGGTCTTCTTGTAAAGTTTCTATATCCTGCTGTGAAGTTTTTGCCCTGCTTAGCTTTGTATCGTCAGCAAACACTGAGATTGAATAGGCAGCTCACTTCCTCACAGAATGTTAACAGATTGGTCTGGCAAGAACGATCTTTCATAAAACCATGCTGGTTACTACGATTGATACTGTTTTCATAAGCAAATTGGATATACTCTCCTATCATCCCCTCCAATAGTTTACATGCTATTGATGTTAAGCTGACTAGTCTGTAGTTTTCATGTATATATCTTGGCTCCTTTTCTTAAGGTTACCTAAAGGTTATGAACATTTATGGTATTTTATTCTCAGTTATATTGGGGGCCCTGGAGAATGTCTTACTTTCTTCCTTTCTGTGTGCAGCCATCATCCTTACATTCCAAGATGGTGGCGCATGCAGACGCAGCTGCTGGGCGCTCTGTACAGCAGTGTGAGAGGAGGACTGTTTGCTATGAGCGAGAGGAGCTGCTGATTATTAGCTGTAGGTAGGAAAATGCTGTGTGTATTATGGGAGGCCAGGACTACGCTTTAGTGCCTTTTGATTCATGTCCTGTTCAGCCACCTGCCTTGACACTGACTGCCCCACTGTGTGCCCTGCTAGGAGCTTTGCCAGAGATTCAGCACTTTGGGAAGTGTGCTGAGACTGCAATCTATGCCATGGCAGTTGCAGCAGTGCTGACAGGAAAACAAGAAAAGCACTGGAGGAAAAGCAAGCAAACATCTTCCTGTGACCATGCTGGGGCTGTTTCAACTGAGGCGGCTGTGGGAGCAGCTGAAGTTTTGGCAGAGGAACAAGCTAAGCAGTGGAGGTGCAGCACACTAAAACTTTCCCTGGAGAGCTCATGTTTAGCTGAGTGTGCTGAGGCTGCCACTAAAGCATCAAAAGGAATGCCCTGTACACATGAACGGACTTTCCAACGGAAAATGTGCGATCAGAGCTTGTTGTCGGAAATTCCGACCTTGTGTAGGCTCCATTGGACTTTTTCCATCGGAATTTCCGACACACAAAGTTTGAGAGCTGGATCTAAAATTTTCCAACAACAAAATCCGCTTGCGTAAATTCCGATCGCTTGTAGACAATTCTGATGCACAAAGTGCCACGCATGCTCAGAATCAAGCAGAAGAGCCGCACTGGCTATTGAACTTAATTTTTCTCGGCTCTTCGTACGTGTTGTACGTCACTGCGTTCTTGACGTTCGGAATTTCCAACCAACTTTGTGTGACCGTGTGCATGCAAGACAAGTTTGAGCCAACATCCGTCTGGAAAAATCTGATGGATTTTGATGTCGGAATGTGCTATCGTGTGTATAGGGCATTACTGTTGGAGGTGCTGATGTTTTTCTTTGGAGACACCGGAGGAAATGGAGGTATAGGAAACAGAAACGGGTTAGGAGAGCAGGTATAAGATTAAGACTGGAAGCTCGCCCATATAGACCTGTGTTGCCAAGTCTTTTTCTTAGTAATTGCCGATCTCTTTTAAACAAGATGGATAAACTCAGGCTGTGGTTTATTACACACAAATTAAATAGCTGTGTGACTGTCCTCACAGAGACCTGGTTGGATGGTTCTATACCTGATGAGGCCATTGAGCTGGCAGGCTGCTCTGTCTATCGAGCGGATAGGACTGCGGACTCTGGAAAGACTAAAGGAGGTGGTCTGTGTGTATATGTTAACAATAAATGGAGTACAACTATCAATATTGTTGGTACATACTGTTCACCTGATTTGGAATGTCTTATGCTAAAATGTAGACCTTTTTTCATACCAGGAGAATTTACTAATGTTATAATTGTGGCTGTGTACATACCTCCACAGGTTAATTCTAAGCTGGCTCTGAAGGAATTATACAATGCTATTAACATTCAGCTGAATGCACATCCAGAGGGGGTTGTGATTGTGGCTAGCGATTTCAACCATGTGGAGCTAGAAACGGTTCTTCCTAAATTTTATAAGAATGTGCACTTTCCAACAAGGGAGAACAATATTTTAGATCAGGTATATACAAATGTTTCCAGTGCATATAAAGCTACTTTGTTGGCATATCTTGGTCTATCAGATCATACCTCTTTAATGATGATCCCATGTCATAAGCCTCTGGTTTGCAGAACAAAACCAGATATTAAAACTATACAGGTTTGGAGCGAGGAGTCAAATTCACTCCTGCAAGAGTGCTTTGAATTAACTGATTGGAATGTATTTGCACAGGATGCAGACTTAGAGGAATATCCTTCATCTGTTCTAACTTATATTCGCTTTTGTATGGAGATGTTCCTAGTTACAAAAACTATTAAGGTATTCCCAAACCAAAAGCCTTGGTTGGATGGTAAAGTAAGGGCTCAGCTTAGAGCAAGGGATGTGGCCTTTAGATCGGGCGACCCTATGGTTTATAGGAAAGCTCGGAATGAATTAAAGAAAGCCATTAAGGAGGCTAAGCGTAGATATAAACAGCGCATTGAATCTTATTTTGAAAATCAAAATTCTTGTAGCATGTGGAAGGGGATTAAAACAATGGTAGATTTTAAATCTAGGAATACAAAGGTTTGTAAAGTGCTCCCTGACACCTTAAACCAATTTTTTGCTCGCTTTGAAACCCATAGTAAAGAACTAGTGGAGGACGACCATTTATTGGTATTAAAAATACATGAGGTCATGTCAGATTTGAGGAAGATTGACATCAGAAAGGCAGCAGGACCAGACAGGGTGTCAGGCCGTATACTGAGGGGATGTGCAGACCAGTTAGCAGGTGTTTTTACTGATATTTTTAATTTGTCATTGAAGCAGGCTGCAGTACCTTCTTGTTCTAAATCTACTACTATTGTCCCAATACCTAAAAAATCAGCAGTATCATGCTTAAATGATTATCGCCCAGTTGCCCTAACTCCTATCATCATGAAATGTTTTGAGAGGCTTGTATTATCACATCTTAAGGCAAGCATTCCGGTTGATCTGGATAAGTATCAGTTTGTTTATCGTGCAAATAGATGCACAGATGATGCAATTGCTATTGCATTGCATGCTGCCTTGACACATCTTGAGCACTCAAACACATATGTTAGGATGTTATTCATTGATTTTAGCTCTGCATTTAACACAGTAGTCCCTGACAAATTAGTGAAAAAGTTAAAAGCTTTGGGCCTTGGTCCATTGCCGTGCTCATGGATTATGGATTTTCTAACAAACAGGCCACAAATGGTGAGAATAGGAGATCAGGTGTCTAACACTATTATTTTGAATACAGGGGTACCACAGGGATGTGTATTAAGTCCGGCCCTGTTTACATTGTTCATGCACGACTGTACTCCCATACATGCGTCTAACACTATAGTGAAGTTTGCTGATGACACCACCTTAATGGGACTCATACAAGATAATGATGAGACAGCTATAGGCAGGAAATTCAACATTTGGTTGAGTGGTGTAAAGAAAATGATTTAATACTCAATACGGCAAAAACTAAAGAAATATTAGTGGATTATAGGAGATCAAGAAAGATTGATCATTGCCCGGTTTATATAGGTGGTGAGGAGGTGGAAAGGGTGAACACTATTACATTTTTGGGAGTGCATATTACAAGGGAGTTGTCATGGTCTCAAAATACGTTTTTTTGTGTGAAAAAAGCACAGCAGAGACTGTTTTTCCTTCGGAGACTGAAGCAGGTGGATTGCCCTTAAGGCTTCTGGTCAATTTCAATCATTGTACCATTGAGAGTATTCTTCTCCACTGCGCTGTAGTGTGGTATGCCAGCTGCAGGTCAGAGGATAAGAAGTGCCTGTTTTGTGTGGTGAAAACAGCACAGAGGATCATAGGAACAGAGCTACAGAATTTGGACACAGCATATGCCAGCCGATTAAAAAAGTGGGCAAAAGCTATTAGTATTGATCCAACACACCCAGGTTACAGTGTGTTTGTCCCATTGCCATCAGGGAAAAGATACAGAACACTTAATACGCACACTAATCGCTTAAAGTATAGTTTTTTCCCTAGGGTCGTATTGTCCATAATCCCATCAGGTACAGTGTTTTAGGAATTTTATGTGGAATTCTAATATTCTTTTAATCATTTATTTTTAAATAACATTTTATATTTTGATATATTTAAATAGATATGTGCTAGGAGTATGTATGTGTGGTTTTGTTGAGAAGTGTTTTATTGCTGCTGTAAAGAGTACCCGGAAAAAATGTGGTATGTATACAATGACAATAAAGTATATCTATCTATCTATCATCCATCTTATGGAGTATACTACACATACAGTACCATGTTTTCAGCCATAAATTTAGTAGAGCTGTGGCTCAAGATGCAGTTAGATTGTACCTTGTCAGAAATGGACTATCCCAGCATATGCTCTACTCCATCCTCTGATGGACACATGTTCAAATCTGTCTTTTAAGACAGTGTATTCATTATAAACAGCTGGTAAATATAACATCTGCTTGTAAATCAAGCATTTCCAAAGCCACAATATGAATGTCCTATTAAGTAAGCTCCATTTGGTGCAAAATGATCCCAGGTTCTACCATATTTTTCGCTCCATAAGATGCACCCCCCCCCCCAAAAAAATGGGGGGAAATGCCTGCGCATCTTATGGAGCGAATACTGACCAGAACCACCCCCTCCCCGCCGCCAATCATGTTTGAATACCGGGCGTCCGTCTCCCGCGAGTCTCATCCTGAGCCTGCCACCTTGTACTTGGCTTTGCTTGTCACAAATTGCAGAAGACAGCAGGCTGACTGGAGTGTGGCCACGGCACTGGCTCAGGCTGCTCTGTCGGATGTGATGACGTCCTGGCCAGGCACAGGTAAGGCTGCATTGTATGGCACAGGCAGGCTGCATTGTATGGCACAGGCAAGCTGCATTGTATGGCACAGGTCAGGCTGTATTTTATGGCACAGGCCAAGCTGCATTTAATTGGCATGGTCAGGCTGCATTTCATGGGCACTGGTAAATATTTTAGTACACTGGTTCAGAATATTTTTTTTCTTGTTTTTTCTTGTTTTCCTCCTCTAAAACCTAGGTGTGTTGAATGGTCAGGTGCATCTTATGAAACTAAAATACGGTAACTGCAATCTTGCTACTGTGTATGCCATGATTTAAATAAATAAAAACCTCAGGTTCATCCAGATACTCATGGAACCATAGCTTGATTCTTAACTTGTACCTGTGCTATAAAACAGCAGTTCTGGATGGGATGCACAGCTGGATTTTGAGGGAATACTAGAGTGATATTTGGTTGAATGTCTGACACCTAAATACAATGCTGGACTCCCCAGTATTTTGTTACAACATTTTTTTTCTTTTGTTCTTACACTGTAAAAATGTAATATGAGCAACCAGCAGAAACAGCTATAAGTTATATTTCTTAGAAAGATATTGTAATAATGCATAAGCTTAGTGATCATGGTGTCAGCAGAGCTTCACCTCATTCACTGAGCTAAGGGAAAATTCTCTTTCAAAGTGCATAGCCTATTTGCCTTTAGTAAGTCAATTCCATAGGGTTTAGGTTTACTAGAACAGTTGCATTAGAAAAAAAATATCACTTGCTGCTAGATTACATAGTACATTCTAATTACTAAGGGAGTGGGAACATGCAGAAGAACAATAAATTAGGTAGTACTATGAAGATAAATTTCATACTCTCTCAATTTTCTTGTTGTATGGAAAATGACATGAATAGTATGTACTGTACCGGAGAATAAGAACACAGGCTGCCACAAGAGAATAGGCCAGGAGTGTTCCGATGGACATCATGTCAACCAAAGCTTTCAGGTCGAACAGAAACGCCATTATGGCTAAAAAGGCAGAAAGTGAAAAAAGCAAACATGTTAGAATTTAGAATGTGAGTAGAACCATTTACCGTAGAAACTAGGATTGGAAATATCTTTATATGATCAACCTATTTAGATTAATTTAGATAATATTCTTTCATGACCTTACAAAAACCTATCATCCACAGGAAACATCACATCAAGATCTACTTGAATCAGTTCAGGTTTTGGAGCTTCAAAAGAATGACTGCATTTATGCCCAATCCAAACATAAAATGTACTGCCTGCCTCAAAACTGCAGAATAAACTCTTAATTTGAATTGTAAAGAGAACCTGTGGGCTTTACATTTACAGAGTGAAAGGACTCACATTTAGTTCATGAAGTGAAATTTACTGGCCCCCTAAAGCCAGCTATAGATGGAGGGATTTTCCTTCCTGCAACCCCAAAGACAGTTGCTTGATTCCCCCCATCAACACAGACAGTGTTGATGGGGTATTCCTCCCATGGAGCTATTGTGTACTCCCGGTGGGGGTAGCCGTTTCGGCTGGGAGAACACAGTGATTATTGCTAGCAGCTTTAGCCACAGGCAGTAATCGCATGAAAAATCTGATAGGCTGGTTGTACCCAAGTTGATAGTTCGATCAACTTGGGTAAAATCAGCCTACCCATACATGGTTCAAATCGCGGCCAATCCCTGATGAACCTGCAGGGATTCGAACCATCTATGGCCGGCTTCATACATTTTTCTTCTAAAGTGATGATGTGGTAGAATATTTAACAGTTGGAGAGGCTTTTATGAATCAATACAAGTATTCATCAAAGGATTAACAACTAAAAGTATAGTGGGGCCATTGTGATAACAAATATAAAAGAAACTTTTTCAAGTTCTTCAAAAGCCTAAAGTTTTTTGCTTCCTAAACATATTGCTATTGACATCCTATAGTCTCCACTCTCCAGAGAACACAGAGAACATACTAAAACATGGGATTCTACCAAAATGTTTACCCATTTAAAAAAAAAAAAGCACCGTGCTTGAATCAAAATATATGCCAAAATATCAGGGGCCATTAGGTCAACACTGTATTATTTAATTAAATAGTACAAATAATCTTTGGAAGCATACTTCACTTACTGATATTTCTTGTCATGTTTAGAATTAATGTCCACATTGACAGATTGTTTCATATTCTTTGTATAGAATACATTAACAATATACATGCAAAAAAAATGTTTTACCGATTCCTAGGCAGGCTTAGTTATGCAAGCAACACCCTATTGTGTACATGTATGAAAAACATGCGCACAAATCAGCAAAATGACCATCATGTTTTGTTTATTACTTTAGCAATGGTTATTTAAACGTATTGTTTTAGTTACTTTATGTAATATACATTTTTACAATGCATTCCACCACGTTAAAAAAATACATTTGGTGTTCCTGATGAGTTTAGATGCAAGATAGGATTTTAGAGTCATTCCACAGGGCTAAGTATGGGGATGGTTCATTCAGTAGTATATACAGTACACCATGATGGACATTTTACATAAAAAAAGAAATCACCAACAAGGTACAAATCTGTAGCATGCAACACCATTTACTCTGTCCTCTTTCAAGTCTAGACTGCAATCTCATGAACCTCTTAATATTTTGTCAGCTATACAAAAAAGCCAAAACCAGAAAACTGCTTACTTCTTAGGCATAGATAGATATGAGCAAAAGACTATTCTTGATGGTCTGAGATGAATAAATATATGAAAAAATTCTTGACGTATGCTCAAAGATAGATGGTAAAAATGTGACATGCTATAGAACATAGATGGGCTTGCTGACCATTTCTTGTGGAAATCCCCTGTTATTTGTATTTTTTAATTAATCATAAGGTCTAATAATTGGTAACACAGTGCAAAAATGGTGTTCTCATTACATGTCTTGTATGAAAGCAGATAGATCAGCAGACACTGCTACTATTTTTTTTTTTTTAGAGATACAGGAATGCTGAAAACTGGGAAATGGCTAATTCCAGAGCGGTCCATTAGTGTTAATTTGCAAACATTTGATTTAAGCTGGCCATACATGGATCAAAATTCAGCCAGTTTAGCAGGGGTCGGCTGAATTTTAGTCCATGTATGGGTAGATGGTTAAACAGTAGTCGATCTACTCATCAACTTGTACAGTTTGAAAATGTTGGCTTGAAAAGCACTGCAGGCTTTAGTCTGCAGTGCCGATCAGTGTATTCTGACAGCTGGGAAGTCTCCCAGCTGTCAGAATAGAAAGACACAGCAAGGAGGATTTCCCCAACCGCCTTGAGTGGGTTAATGGTGGAATTGGGTCAGCTTTTTTCATTTAACCCTGCTGGTTGAACAAAAAAACCTGACTCATCTATGGGCTGCCCCAAGGTAGTAAAAACGTGCCCCTACTATAACACATGAGCATACTTTTGGGATTATTCTTGTGTTCACTAAGGCATAACTCTTGTCAATCCTGATATCTTCACTCAGATTTGAGGGACTTGATTTTAATATAAGCAGATTGGAAGTAGAGTTTGGTGTGGTTTACAAAGTCCTGCGTTTTCATTCTGGAATGCTGGATCAAACCATTCACCGACTAAACAGCTAAAAACAAATTTATATGCATTACTTTAAATCATTTGCTTTTCCATGGAATAAATGAATACTAATTGTGCAGGAAAACAGGGATCTTGGGTCTTGAACTGGAGATATTTGTCCCCCATTGATTGGCTGTGGTCTTTAAGGGGGCCAACAAGGGGTATAGTTTTGGAGTACTCCGGGATTCTCACCCATGCAGGGTGAAGGGTTCTGGTAATAAAGGGGAAAACTGACTTTTAGTTTTTGCAAGACTGTTAAGTCTGTATATGGGACCTGGAATTCAAAGATTTGGAGAGACTTTGGGTGGGAAAGAGCCTCCAACCCAGATTACGTGGACATAGGTCCTGAAGGGGTTAATCAGACTGCAAGAAATGCCTGAAAAAGTAACAGGAAGCAGTCAGCAAGTGTCTGTGAGTTGGAGAGAAGGAGGACACAGTTGTGTGAGGACTGTGGACTGCCTTGTGACTAATACACTGTTGCTGAGCTCTTGTGACAATTTTGGACCCCTAAACTGGTGGGAACTTTAAAACCCTTTGGTGGGACAAGTGTGTGAAAATAGTGAGCCGAAAGCCTATTTTTGTGTCCCAGAAGTGTGGACTTTTTTGTTTAGTTTTTCCATGCTGATGTAAGCAGTTTTTGTTTAACATTTGGAAAATAAAGAGTGTTGTTTTTACTTACACGGCTGGCTGGTGATGCAGGACTACCCCATATTACATAATACAATCACCAATCTCTATAAACATGGTAAATTTTATTGCTGGCATTTACAGAGATAAAGTTTGAGGACACAAGTAAACAGTGGCTACCAATTTGTTTTAGTTTGCGCATTTCTAGATAAGTCAGATATTCTTTAAGTGTACATGCCACTCATATACATTGGAAATTTTGTGAGTAGAAATCAGTCTAATACTTACTAATATCTTTGACCATTCTCCCTAGCTGCATGCTGTTGTTAAGTGAACCAATATGTTAGGTGTACAGTCATACTGATTCAGACCAAAAGAATAAAGCTTGTTATAGGCAACATGTACACTTTAAAAGTACTCCATATGTTATTAGTTATAATATCATACTTTGCTATAAAATATAATGCATGCATATATACCTTTGTTTAAGAAGTAGTAATTGACAAAAAAAGACAAAGAGTATTTTAATAATGATTAATGTACCCGTCATTTATGTACAATTAAGTCTGAATTTGCTTAAATCTTAAATTATGGCAGTAGCTCACCCAAGACCTACATGCAGAGAAGACTGAAAGCAGGTTCCATAAACTAACTTGCATGCAAACCTCCATTAACCCGGTCCAAGAAGTCCTGTTTTTTTATCACATCTTACCAGAGATCACACCTGCAGTCAACGTGGCAGCAACTGGTGACTGCCGTTCACTCACGTTGGAAAGAAATCTAAATAGTAAACCGTCTCTTGCCATGGCAAACAGAATTCGGGGAAGAGGAAACATAGAGCCCAGCAGGCTAGAATAGAAAAATGATGGATGTTGAGAAGTTGCCTTCAGCACTACAGAACTACAAGGGTGTACTCTAAGCAAGCCCAAAAGGGAATGAAACAAGGCTCGTTAAGTAAATCATATACCCTTGAAACCACGGGTACCTAAACTTTAATGTCAGGTATTTAAAGGTCACATCCACTCCAAACTAATACTGCATTTTTGTGCAGACATGCAGATACCCAGTTTCTAATATCTTTCAGGAACACTGAAGAGAGATGTCTCTGTCATAATTTCACTCCCTTGCAGAGGCCATTGTGAAAACATTACAACTTGGTTGATGGATTTACCATTTACTTATATGTTTTACCTGCTTGGCTTAATTGTAATAGAAGGGGGTTTGGAGTTGTAAAATTTGGCAGAGAGATCCAATTACAGCAGTCCACAAGAAATTAAAGGAAGCAGTAGATGAATTAACCCACCAGCATCCAGGCAAATCTAAAATAATTTCCTATGGATGGACAAAGTTTCAGCTTTATGTGGTTCTCAAGAGTACATCATAAAAAATGATGAAAGAAAGTACAAAAATAAATGTAAGATGTAAAATGGATTTAAGTATAGCATGTGTAGGGAAAGTTCAGACCTCTGAGCTGAAACAAACAAAGCAAATATAATTTTGTCATCAATTTACACAGTAAAAAGTTTTCCTTTTTTTGTGTCATTAAAAGTTTACTTCTGAGCAATCTCACCTGCCACTGCACCAGACGACAGGGTGGCAATTACAGGGGTCTTCGTCCTGGGACTGATGTGAGCTAGGAATTTGAAAAGCAAGCCATCCTCCGCCATAGCATAGATTACACGGGGCATTGGAAAAATGGATCCGAGCAGACTGAATAAAGATCAAACACATGCAACAAGGCAAACACTGGTCATGCAAGACAGGAATTAATTGATAATTACAGTTAACTGGCCACCACCACCAAAGCCACAAGATTATAGAGAATTAATAGAGCTAGTAGCCTAGAACATCAGAAAAAGTAAGTTTTCAGCTTCACCCATCCTAATCCAAGCAGGTGTCACTGTATACAGAGCATTCCTGATGCCTTATTTACCAAGGTTTAGCAGATTTCAAGCCATAAGGTGTCAGTCTACCCAAATCTTATATTTTGTTTTTTTGTCTTTAAAGGACTCCAACTAGATATCTTCCAACTTCCCAGGTTCCTTAGGTTCCTTCTACTTTGGGTACCTCACTTTTACTGTTAAAGAGACTCTGTTGTTAAACCTAAAGCTTTTAAATAAAGGGATCATGACAAAAAAGAACCTTCTAACCTCTCCTGCTGACTGGAACACTGTACGATGCAGTTGTAAGGAAAAATTGCCTTGATGAAGAGACTGTAGGGAGTGTCAGATTCCTGCTTTCCCACAGCATGCTGCAGCCTCTCCCACCAACCTCCCATCTCTGTATAGGACAGTAGTGATGTTGGGGCAATGGATGAAACCACCAAGAACAGTGGTGAACCATGAATCTGACACTCCCAGAAGTGCCGTTTTCTCCATACTCCTGCTTACTACTGCAGCAATCAGCAGCAATGGCGGCAGGAAGAGTGAGCATTTAAGATCCTCCTTTCAGGAAACCCTTTATTTTAGGTTTTCATTTTAATTTATAGTTTTTAATTTATATTAAGGAGAGTTTAGCAAAAGAAGTGGGGCTCCTTTGTTCTAGAGGCACCATCAATGAAGTTTGTAAGACATATAAGAAGTCAAAATGTGGCTTAAGTCAACAGTATCCACTGAAATTCAGTTTTGGCTGGACTGCCCCTAGTATTTCAATGTAAAATATATTTTCATCAACAAACATTAACTGGGTAGCTATTTAATCAGTTAGAGATGAGCAAATTTGTCAGCTGACTCCTTAGGACATATCCTTGGTAACAAAAATGGACCAGTAATGCTCTCTTAAGCTGTGCTCTATTTTCTGTTAAAGTAGAACTATAGGTAAAACTTCATTTTTTAATTTTGGATAGAGCAAGGGAGGATTATAACCCCTGTCCCATTTTTTTTTTCCATCTTTGTCCCATTGCGCGGATTTCCCTTCACTACCTGTCCCATAGCCAAACAGGAAGTGAGAGGAAATCTCTGCAAATTAAGGGAATTCCTTGGGGACCCCCAGGTCACCAGAACTAGTGTACGCATTGGAAGATTTCCCCTCTATTACTTTTCCAGGGACAACCCATTTGTTTTGATTTTCTTTTTACTTTCACTTTCAATGTTAAAAGTAAACAGGACAAATAGAGAGGGTAAATCTCCCTAATGGGGGCACAGACAGCAATAAAAATGGACAGGGATTCTAATATCTCTCCACTGTAAACCATATAAAAATGTTTTGCCTTTAGTTATACTTTAACAATCACACTGTGAAGATCTGAGTTTTTTTTTGCGAGTTTATTAACTTTTACATATTTAAAAGGCAAGCATAAACATCACTGTGATGATCTAGACAAGGGTATCTTAACTCTACTTTCACGTACCCCATTAATTATATTTAAAGTTTTCCTGGATGAAACAGGTGAGATTATTTTGATCAAGTCAGACAGTTGAGAAATTCTTCCTCATTTTTATCTCTAGTTACAATACATTCTAAATATGAGCACAGGCAAATAGTCAACTAAAATTAAACTAAAAAATGAGTGTCAATGCACTGAGACCCCTTTCACACTGGGGCGTTTTTCAGGCTCTTTTGGGCTAAAAACAGCACCTGTAAAGTGCCTGAATAACGCCTCCCCTGCAGCCCCAGAGTGAGAGCCTGAGTGCTCTCACACTGGGGCGGTGCGCTTGCAGGACGTTAGAAAAAGTTTTTGGGGCAGTGTATACACCGCACCTCCACCACCCCTGACCATTGAAATGAATGGCCAGCGCCGCCAAAGATCCTGCAAAGCGCTTCAGCAGCGGCAATTTTTGGGCGCTATTAACCTTTTCCTCGGCCGCTAGTGGGAGTTAAAAGCGCCCTGCCAGCGGCTGAAAAGCTCAGCTAAAACGCTGGTAAAGCGCCGCTAAAACTAGCATCGCTTTACCGCTAACATGGCCCATTGTCAGTGTGAAAGGGGTCTGAGGGACTGGGATGGAGATCAGAGCAATGGTGCCATACACTGTCCCCACTGAGGAGTATGCAATTAAGCTTTTTTATTTTTATAGATTTTTATAGCTGTAGTCATTCATTTTAATAGGATGCTCTCTGTACACCATTTTAAAAATCCTATAGATATGATTTGTAAGGGGTAGTTGAAACTAGAAGATAAGAATTCCGTAGTCTAGAGAAAAGAAATGTCAAGTATAGAGCCCCATAGCAGAAACACGTGCTGAAAACCATCATTCAGATCACTGTAATAAATGCAGAAGGCTGACTCTTTGTAAGTGCATATTATTATGTAAGCAAATTTGTATAGTACATTGGCTTATGACAGATGCACATATATCCACCACCCCATTAAGCCTCAGCAGGTCCATGAAGCTGAGCCAGGTCAGACAAGGAGATCACTAATTAAAAAGTGGGTCTGGATTTGAAGGGCTCAATATAACTCTTATTATAGTGGCTAAAAAGTGTGCCATACAACTTGAACGTTTAAAGGAAACAGTTGGCAAAATAGTAACAAATGTAAAGCTGAACTGTGGGCAAACAGATAAATACACAGATAAAATACATATATGTAGTTTTACCTGACAAAGGTTTCTCATTGTGTCAGTCAAGTTATGAAATTTAAATATCTCTGTCAGACTGTACATCCGGGTTGCTGAGCCCAACTTTTTTAATGCATTTAAAGAGGAACTGCAGTCTGCTCACACAATTTGTAATAAAAACATATTTGCCATTCTGAAGCTTCCCTCCAACCACTTTGCATATTATTTTATATATACTGCGATTCTGTACTTGCCAAATATGCCGCAGAAACCTCCATCCACTAAGTCTGGCTGCTGCAGCCATTTTAACTGTGGGCAGCTGAAGCTGCTGCCTGCTCACTTCCTGGATTTACACAGGTACACAGAGGCACACCTCCCTCCTTTCTGGCAAACTCTCAGGAGAGTGAGAGAGAGAGCTGTGCATGATGTCATAAGCCTAGGCTAATGACCAGACAAGAAACAGGAAGAGTTCTGTATAAGGTATTTACTGGCAGAAAAAAAATGTTTTACTATCCAAAGTTAAAACAACAAGGGCAGAAGATTTAATAGATGGAAAGATGAAAAAATTACTGACGGTCCGCTTTAAGCAATACAGCCTGGTCACTTCCTTGGACCCATCTTATGATTGGACAATAAAGGAGCATTTCTCTGCTCTCATCCTATGAGCTTGTTACTTGTCAGCACGTATGCATATAGCACATCTGACTGGTTCCCAGTGCTGCTTCTACCTATCCTAATACTGCTTTTCAGGGGATAACTAGCTGCATACATTTGACTTCTTAATCAACAGTATCCACATTTCAACAACATCCACAAGGTGATTTTTTTAATGAACTCATAATTGCACTGATTGGTGTATTTTATATCTGCCTAAAGTTCAGCTTTTACAGATTTAGCCTTGTATGAAGAGCACAAAACAAAAGTCTCAACATGACACCAATGAGCAGATAATATGGCATATATGGGTGAACTTTCTAACTTGTTTATTTTAAATACTGTAATTAAATACATATATGTATATGGGCAGCAAAATTGGTTCAGTTAGTGGGGATTTCTAATTGGTTGCTATGGGTTACTGCATATTGCATATTACCCTTGCTCATGGCACTCCCTTAGTCCCTAACCCTATGCTTTTTTTAAGAATTTAAATGTATGTAAAAAAAAAAAATTAAACAGCATGCCAGATGCATGACTGGATCTGTATCCCTAGAGTCAATGTCACTGGAACTATATGGAAAAATGCAGACATGTAAAACATGCTATAATGACATAGATCTCATCACACACTTTGTGTTTCATATGCATTTACATGTTTGGAACATCACTCGTGATAATATGGTCATTTTTGATCTTACTACAGGTGATAATACATGCCACTGGTGCTCATTACTGTGCAGAGTGTTGGGGCCTAGTAAAGGTATTGCATAAGGACTGTATACAGTAACTGGAAGATGAATTTAAAAAAGGGTATTGACTCTTAGACAATTTATTTCAGGATATCTCCCTTTCTGTTGTTCTTGAGGAATATCTACCAGTGTTATAGCCATAAGTCTGATAATATTTCAATATGCTAACATGGCTTCCAGGCACACTAAGACTGAGACCAGCACAAAGTGCCAGAATGGTGGAAGTGGCTCTGGGTACAATGACTCTCTAGAGGGAAATGTTCTTTAAAAACCCACTATACAACCAACTTGTGTGTGAGCTGATAGGAAAGATTTTAATTAATTTTAATAAAATAACCATTACAGAATATTCTTTGAGTAAATAAGCCCAAATGATTGACCCTTAAAAAAATGCACAGTTATTGGTTCAAACCGATTTGGAGAATCAGGCTGCAATTATAAATTAGCAAATTTCAACGGTATTAAACCCAAAAGCAAATATTTGATATATTGCAGCTCACCAATTCTTAGCTGTGATTGCTGCATTGGTTTTCTTTTTTAGACTTTCTTTCCCATATTTTCATCTGGTAAGTCTGTTGTTTTTCAAAACAAGCTCTCTTCCAGATGTATCAGTTTACAGGGATGAGACAAACCATTTAGCAGGGGTGTTTACAATGATCAGCTTTTATTTATTCATGTAAAACCTTTATCCCAAAAGGAAAAAAACTGTTTGCTTGTACTGATTATAACCTGTTATCTGAAATTTGGCTTCAATTTGTAAATGTATTTAAATCTGCTATTACATCTAACACTCCCTCCCCACCCCAAGACTGACAATGCTGCTGTCTTCTGTGACCCCTGTGCTCCTTCACCCAGAGTTGTGTCTCACTAATACAGGAGGTATGTTACTGGCCAGATCAGCAGGTGAAAACAGAGCGAAAAGGCCTAAAAAAAATAATGCAGTCACCCCATCTAATGCTTGTTAAGCTGCAAAATATTACAGTTTTGATTTTGTGCTTAATACCAAAACAAGAATCACAGCTGTAGTATGATCTAGAGAAAGCCATTCTACATACTATGTTCCCTATTCAGCACAATGCACTAATTTCAACACAATGAATTCTGTCTTGTTCACATTTTAGATATTGTAGTAAGTTATTTACCTGGTTGAGAGGGCACAAAGAGAACCGACAGCAACAACATATTTGGCAGGACCCCAGCCAACATACTCAAATGCAACAGGCAGTGGGCTCTTCTCATCTAACAAGTAATATGGCATCATTAGGGTCAGAGCTGCTGATACTCCAAAATACGCCATAAAGCACACCAGCAGGGAGGTCACAATTCCAATGGGTATTGCTCTCTGTGGATTCCGTACTTCCTCCCCTGCAAGTAAACAGGTCAAAGCACAGGTTGAGAAAGATTCACTAATCAATGTTTCAACATGATTAGATATGCAAGTCAAAAAGGAAAATAGAACCACAGTCATAGTATTTTATCAGCATTTTGAACTGTATTCCAAAAATGTACTGAGTTTTTGTTTTTTGTTTTTTCACTGAGCAATCATAATAATATACTCACCTCATACACCCCTTCCTACTAATAACTACTCTTTTATGCATATCTAAACTCAGGAACAAAATGTAATCTACTGCAGCTTACCAGTCCTTAGTAGCACACTTGTTAGGGTGACATTGCAGTCTCTGTCCTGTATCAATGGAGGAGAATGCCTTCCCCTTATCCATTTTCCATTACAAATAATATTCTTTACAGTATCTTCATAACCTAGGAGAATGTGTTCTCCTGTGATTTTATTGCACAGACAGAAGGTACTGGAAGCTATAGGCTCACTGGATTCCTCCCATGGTGTTTTGCACTTATCAAAGAGCTTTCACAAAATGTCTTCAACTGAACAAATTAGAGAAGTATATTGTTAGTATTTACATACACTTCAAGAGTTAAGCCGGGTACACACCGGCCGACATTTGGCCTGTGTGTATGTCAGTCAGTCCGACAGAAGCCAGCCGTTCGGCCGGCTTCTGTCAGACGTGCATGCTGGAAAACCAATATCCGTCCGCCTCCCGATCAGTGCTCTCAGCCAATGACTGAGAGCGCTGATCAGAGTGTTCTGGCGAGGGGGGCTCAATGAGGGAGATTGCCGAACTAACCTCACATGGTTAGTACAGCAGCTTGTTTTAAGGTTTATGTAAAGCATTCAAGAATAACTCCACCTACTTCCACATGTTACACCTATATCTACAGTTGCTGCAGGGGTTCTTCTCCCCTGCAGCTGCTGTCGCTTTTGAAATTTGCGTGGTTGTGCATGACTCGGTGAATGAATGAATGTTCTTGTTCATTCATGGCCATCTGCTGGCAGATGGACTTGTGGTTCTCAATAAAACATAAATGTGGTAAATACTACACTCGTAGTCCATTGACTGTTCCTCTTCCTCCAGCTCTATAACTGAAAGTACAGTACGTACCTCGGTACTGACGTGGAGCTGGAGGAAAAGTCTGCAGGTGCTTTGCACTCACAATCTACTCATTTACAAAAACATAATAGTTGCACATTTCTTCCTGTAAATATATGAGCATTTATTATTTTTTTGTAAAATGTAGGCTTAGCTTTTAAGAACTTTTGTAGAGGAGAGGTAAGTTTTAGGGTGTGTAATAATGTGTAGGATATAATAACATTAAAGACAATCCAGGAACACTGTTATTTTTACTTGCTTTTGGTGAATGCTAAGAACTGTTGTGCCAGAAAAGCAACACACTAGCCAGAACCCTAACTTACTGTAAATACCCTACTTAAAAAGGGTATGTGAAGTCAAAAAGAAAAAACAAACATATTTAGTACTTCTCTGGAATACATGCACTCTTCCCCATGTTTTATACACACTGCAAGTACAGAAAAATAATTGCTGGGATGCCTGAAACATAGCGGGGTTGATATACTAAATGCAAATAGGCTGTGCACTTTGCAGAGAGCAGTTGCCCTCTGCAAGTGCAATTGCTCCATAGCTTATTAAATGAGGTAAGGCTTGACTTTGTAAAGAGTACCCAATCCTGTGCAAGGAAAATAAAAAAAATAGCATTTTTGCTTGCACATGATTGGATGATGGAAGTCAGCAGAGCTTCTGCTCATTTACTAAGCTCTGGAACAACTGCTCTTGCAGAGGGCAACAAGAGTCTTTTTCCCTTTAGTAAATCAACCCCATTATGTTCCTACAATCCTTTTGACATGAGAACACGGCTCTGAATTCCTAAGCACATGGTGTCAGCCCTGCCTACTTCATTTCTAATAGATTAAAAAGATCGCAGACCATTCCTTATCTCATTCCCCCTCCCGATCTCCATAATCACCCCTTGTGCACAGGCAGATAGCACAGGAAATGCATCAGGTCACACAATTTCTGTCAAAATCAACAGGTATATTTTGCACTACGGTAAAGATATTTAAAAATGCATTTAATGGTATATTTAACAGATCAAAAGTGAGCAAATAAAAGAATTTCATTGTTAGGGTATTTTTGCTCACTGGAGAATATAAAAATAACAATATATCTTACAAATGTACAGCTAGTACCCACGACTCAATTGATTGCCTTTTATAAAATTATCTTTTGGACTTGTTAAAAAAAAAAAAAAAAGGCAACATACAATGATTTATAAAGAAAAAAAAACTAAATTACAGTCCATATATTTGTATGATTTCACAGCTTTTCATTCATTTGTATTCTAGCCTTTAGAGTTAACTTTAATGCCATCTTCAAGTCTGTCCTGACATTCTAGCCAGGTTTGCTCAACATGCCGATCAAGGCCTCAGGGTCTATTTAAAGTCTTCCCACTAGTTCTCACCGGTTGTTGCAATGCAGTCAAATCCAACGAAGGCGTAGAAGCAAGTAGCAGCTCCAGCCAGCATCCCAGTCATTCCATATGGCATGAAGCCTCCGACACCATGTTTACTTGTCACATTTTCATAAGACACAAAATTTCTGATTGGTAAAAAGATACACACAAGTAAAACAGCTTTTATGTTTCAAGGTTTTTTTTCTACAAAAAATACTCACATTATAATCAGTATACTTTTTATGTCTTAATCACGCATACATGAACAAACAATATAATGTTTCTGTAACTTAGATCAATACCTTAAACTCAAAGTAAAATGTGCAATAAGCAACATTTAATAGCATCCAATCCAAAATCATCTGTCCACCATTATTCTGTCTATACTAAGCTGTTATAATGTGCTTGCAAAAAGGCACGACCTTAAAGGCAAAAACCTCCTCTGTAATTCTGAGTCATCTCCTAAACCACTTTAATTTGAATTGCAAGGTAGAGATTGTTATTTTTTGTACACATCCAGAGCCTTCGCTAAAAGTCATCAGCCCAACCCCCCCCCCCCCCATAAAATAAACCTATTACAAATCTGGGCAGTTCCAACTACATATTAAAAGTGCATCTAAACCCAAGAATCCCCCCCCCTTTGTGTGTCGGAAATTCCGATGGAAAATGTGTGATAGAGCCCACACACGGTCAGAATTTCCGACAACAAGGTCCTATCACACATTTTCCGTCGGTAGATCCGACCGTGTATACAGGGCATTAGGAAAATTCACACAAAAATTCTCAGAACATTCATTTCATTTGAAAGATTTTGTGTGCTTATAACATTTTATTTTTGGAATTAATGTCTTTATCAAATGAAAACTACATGCACTGATAGAAATGCATTCGTTCAAAAAAAAATTTGCATCCTGCTCCTTCAAATTTTCTCACAACAAACAAATGTCGATGTGACCCTACTAATGATTAGAAAATGGGCAAACTTTCTTAGAACCTTCTTTTCCTAAGAATCTTCATTCAAAATTCTACTCATCTGTGGCCAGTGTATGTTTGTGACAGATTTACTTTGAATGCTGCCCTAGGCTGAAAGGCCCACTTAAAGAGTTCTCTGGTTACAGCAAGCACTTTCATTTTATAACATCAGCATTGTAATAACAACATAAACAATAATTATACTTGACAACCCAATATAAGTTTAACTGAAAATTCTTCTTTCATGTTATGAGTGCTGCCTGTCTGCTGGCCATCCCCACAACTTCCTATATTCCCTGCATGCTTTTCAGCTTCTCCTCTCAATTTCTAAGGACTACAAAATCCCATAGTACCTTGCTGCCTGCAAGCAATCCTGTACTGACTCCTCCTCCTGAAATCCTGTCTCTCAGCACCTCTGTAGTTCAGAAAGCAGATTCTGTGAGATGTGTGACACAGCGGAAGTGACGTCATCACGGCTCTGGCCAATCACAGCGCTGGAGCCCGCGATACCCGGAAGTAAATCTGGGAGCGATGTCGGCTACAGGAGCTTCCATCTCAGGTAAGTAATTCATAATGAGCCAGTATGCTTTGCCTTTGTATTGCAGGTTTTTTTTTTTTTTTTTTGTCCTAGGGTTTAGAAATATGGAGGCTGCAATTGCTGACTTCCTTCTAAAACGCTAGTAGCCTGACTTTCATGCTCATCCCTTGCCAATAATTTAAATTTCAATAATGACCTGTGATAAACATATAGCACCTGAAGTCAGAACTCTTTATGACCCCTTTCACACTGGAGCGTTTTGCAGGCGCTATAGCGTTAAAAAATAGCGTCTGCAAACCGCCCTAAAACAGCTGCTCCATTCACTCCAGTGTGAAAGCAGCTTCTCCTTCCCCTGCTGAGCGGCTTCCATCTCCTCCCTCCTCCTCAGAGGCCAATGAGAACGCTTCTCCTTTCGGCCAATCGGGAAATGGGTCTCAGATCCATGCTTCCTGATTGGTGGAGAGGCGATTCAGTGTAAGAATAGGGAATTTTCATTCGCTATTCTCACACACCTGGGTGGGCTATGGGCGCATTCTCAGTGCCCCGAACCCACCCTATTTTGAAGCCTATTCGAGCCTCTGGCTCTAATTGGTTCTTCAAAAAACCACCCAACCCACGTTGGAATCTATGCACCCGGTGTGGATAGGGGGGTGGAGGCAATGGATAGGGGAGGCGGCAAAGATGCGCCCTTAATGGTTGGGCCGCGGTTGGGCTGAGACACTCGTGGACATCGCTGGTCAGAGAGGGACCTCAGGTAAGTATTAGGGGGGCTGAGGGGGGCTGCTGCACACAGAAGACTTTTTATCTTAATGCATAGAATGCATTAGGAGATAGAAAAAAACCTTCTGCCTTTACAACCCCTTTAAAATGTGGTTGCGCTGCACTTTGTAAATATGATGTTGAGGTGATGTGAAATAATCCTCCAGTGTTCATCGAGCAACTTTAAGATTTTTTAATCTTTTTTGTTTTGGGGTTTTTCATCTTTATAATCTGCAGTGATTAATTTTATGTAAGAAAGACAATGATTACCTACATATTTTTTTCCAAACAGGTTTCATTTAAATAAATGGAAAAGCAAATGAGCTGGAACTGGAGTATCAATGGCTACCATTGATATTGTTCATTATTAAACAGCACAAAGCAAGATATAAGCCTTGCCATTCCTCTGATTGAACAAACTAAGTTGTTCTAATGCCGGCCATACACGGTTTGAATTTCGAAAGAATTTTTTTTTTGAAATTCCTATCTAAGAATTTTCGTACGAATTTCGCACCATTAGTGGGCTGCAGCAACGGCCGATTTTCGTGCGGCAATCAAATTTGAGGAATCGGACATGTTGGAAATTTTTTGAAAAACGAACGATTTTCTAATCAATGATGGGAGAATCATGCGAGAAATGTAATAAGAAAAGAAAATTTACGGAGAGAAAAGAAGATTTCCGGCCACGAAAATTCTTTTCTGTAGCAACATGAGGTGAAATTGAAGGCTTGGCCGGCCGAATTTCGAAAATCAATGGTGGCATCATCGGATCACAAAAAGAAACTAACTTTCTGGTTTTGAAAAGAAAATTTGTTCGAAATTCGACCATGTATGGCCTGCTTAAAACATATTTTCTACTGTGGGTAGAGGGAGCTATAGATGTAAATAGGCACAGTAGGCACAAGGGCCAAATACTAAATTACACATGGTGACAGCAGGCCTCATATCCCAGGTTCTGGCACAGATGTACTAACAATAAATAGCTCTGCTTCTGATCTCCTGTATTACAGTGTCATTTATGCAGTATACAAGCAGAGTATATTGGAAAATGGGATGTCATGGATGATATTAGATATAATACAGACAGCTTGTAACACCACCAGCAGAAAGTAGGAATTCAGGCATGACAACTTATACTTATGGTGGACAGTGTACAATGTACACTTTTATTATTAGGCATTTTAGACGCTATATAGTGCTTATAAATACAGTTAAAATGCAAAATGAGGCATTTGAAGAAAGTGTGCCTTACCCTGGTGGAGCAGAGATATTCTGGAGAAACGACTCCGTTATCTTCCAGTTGTGGAGATCTCCTTTCACAAACCCAGCAATCATCACAAACAAGAGGACAAGCACATTGATAGCTGTGAACACCTTGTTCACCCAGGCAGATTCTTTCACCCCAAAAGACAGCAATCCTAGAAAATAGAAAACGATATTTACAAGGTGTAAAAGCTAATCCTTAGGGCCCAACCACACTGATGCATTGCATAAATGTGAATTTTTAGCCTGGGTTCACACCTATGCGAATTGGCTGTGGGTTTCCCCGCTTCCAATTTGTATGACAGGAAAGTGTGACCGGCTCTTGATGGAGCCGGTTCACACATCCTTGGGGCAGCCGCGGTCCGCATTTGGAAAGGGTCCTGTGCATCTTTGGCTCCCAATCAGGTGCAAATTCAGGCAGAAATTCCGACCTGATTTGTCCCTGAATCAGTGTACAGGGACGCAACGGACTCCCTGCTGTGAGCTGTGGTGGCATCACATGTGAACCCAGCCTAAGTCACATTTCCACAATGCATGTTAAAACACGATCACTAGTGTACCATTTATTCCAAAAGGCACCCAAGCACAACCGCATTTTTAGCAACTATCTGTGTGTAAAAAAAAAGGGTCAGGTCTGCTTCCATATGTCCTTCACCACTTCTGAAAACGAAATCTTGTAAAGGAAAGATAATTAAGTTACCTTATTAGAAGAGCCTTTTTACAGAATAGCGTAAAAACGTCTGTTTATAATACACAACAGGCCTGTGTTGATGGGCTTTGGACTTGACATGCACTCGTAATCATTCAGAATTCACTGACAGGTGCAGCTGACCTCCTTCTGACCTGCTCCAAGCAGGTTTTGTGTTTCCATGAACTGAATGGGAGTGTAAAACCCATCTGATATGTACAAAAGCCATTAAAACAAGCACTGAGCCTGTTCTGTGATCTTTTAAATTGCATAAGTTACTTGGAAATGTGTTTCATATAGATCCATAGCAGTTTTAACCTCTTAGCACCGGCGCCTCCCACCCCTTTAAGAGGTTTATGATACCTGGAGGCGGGACGTGGCTTGAGATCACGTGACGGCCGTGATTGGCTTTCACAGCAGTCATGTGGTCCGAGGATCGATCAGGAGCTTCTGGTTAGGTGACTGTAACTGTACTGGGAGAGTAGAGCCCGCATGCTCTCAGCAAATACGTGGCCCTTTGGCACTAATGACCATGCGGCGAGAGGCCGCATATTTGCGTACGACTGGCGCCAAGGAGTTAAACCTAAAAACAAAAATGTAATCTATTGTAGCATATCTATCCATAAATACTTCCTGTCCTAGGGTTGTCAATCTGGGAAGAGGGTATAAACAGTTTCATGCAGTTACAGCAACAATTTTTTTTTTTGGGATAAAGGTTTTACAGAATTTAATACAAGTTGACCATTGTAAGCACCCCGGTCAGTAGTAAATGGTTTGTGTTACCTCTCCATCTGCTACTTTTGCTAGACAGATTAGGCTCGGTTCACACTGACGCGACATAAGATCCGACTCATGAGACCCCGAGTCGGATGATGTGTGAAATTCAGTGTTTCTCTATGAGCTGTCTTAACTGATAATACACAAGTCTGTCCGATTTTAGAAAAGGTTCCTGCGCTACTTTGGTCCGACTTTGATGTGACTTCAGTGCTACAGAGTGTAAAAAGCAGGGCTCGAGTCCTGCGGGAACGCATGGCAATGACGTTCCTGTACTTTTTCCATAGCAGCAACGCCATTCCCGTTAGCAACCACATCCTGCAGGACTGGCCTTTGAACAGGGGCAAGCTGGGCTGGGAGGGCAGGATGCTGTGCTGCATTCCGGGAGTTGTAGTCCGGTCCACGCTCAAGTTCCTGGTGGCGGTGCGTGGAGACTGGAGAGGACTAAGCAGCGCAGGAGGAAACTACAACTCCCGAGTCCCAAAAACCGGCTGTAAGTGTCCCAGTGTGATGACAATCCTCGGAGTATCAGCATGCCTGGTGTGTAATGTCAGAGAGAGGTGTGCCCCATTCCAAACTCCCTTCCCAATTCCTCCTCCTTCCCTCCACTGCCGCACACGTCTCCACTACTACCGATACCACCGAGCCTCCACTCTACGGGGCAACCCCTGCCACATCATGGTCAACAGAGGAACGGCACCACACCGCTGACAGCTCACCGCCTCGCTGACAGGTCAGTTGCGATCTCACCGGCCCCCACTCTTCCAGGAACTGTAGAGAAGCTGGACATTACTGGGGGGGGGGGTGAAGGGGACAGAGGACATTACTGGGGGGGTGAAGGGGACAGAGAACATTACTGGGGGGGGTGAAAGGGACAGAGGACATTACTGTGGGGGGAGGTGAAGAGGACAGAGGACATTACTGGGGGGAGGTGAAAGGGGCAGAGGACATTCTGGGGGGAGTGAAGGGGCAGAGGACATTACTGGGGGGAGGTATAGGGGGCAGAGGACATTACGGGGGGGTGAAGTGGGCAGAGGACATTACTGGGGGGGGTGATGGGGACAGAGGACATTACTGGGGGGTGAAGGGGACAGAGGACATTACTAGGGGGTGAAGGGGCTTAGGACATTACTGGGGGAGGTGAAGGGGGCAGAGGACATTACTGGGGGGAGGGGAAGAGGGCAGAGGACATTACTGGGGTGAGGGGGAGGTGAAGGGGCAGAGGAAATTACTGGGGGTAGTGAAGGGGCAGATGACATTACTGGGGGGGGAGTGAAGGAGCCAGAGGACATTACTGGGAGGGAGGGGGTGAAGGGGGCAGAGGACATTACTGAGGGGGAGTGAAGGGAGGAGAGAACATTGCTGGGGGGAGATGAAGGGGACAGAGGACATTGCTGGGGGGGAGGTGAAGAGGGCAGAGGACATTACTGGGGGGGGGGGTGAAGGGGCAGATGACATTACTGAGGGGGAGTGAAGGGGGCAGAGGACATTACTAGGAGGGAGGGGGGTGAAGGGGGCAGAGGACATTACTGAGGGGGAGTGAAGGGAGGAGAGGACATTGCTGGGGGGAGATGAAGGGGACAGAGGACATTGCTGGGGGGGAGGTGAAGAGGGCAGAGGACATTACTGGGGGGGGTGAAGGGGCAGATGACATTACTGAGGGGGAGTGAAGGGGGCAGAGGACATTACTAGGAGGGAGGGGGGTGAAGGGGGCAGAGGACATTACTGAGGGGGAGTGAAGGGAGGAGAGGACATTGCTGGGGGGAGGTGAAGTTGACAGAGGACATTGCTGGGGGTGGAGGTGATGGGGACAGAGGATATTACTGGGGGGGTAAAGGGGACAGAGGACATAACTGGGGGGGAGTGAAGGGGCAGAGGACATTACTGGGAGGGGAGGAGATGAAGGGGGGCAGAGGACATTACTGTGGGGGGAAGTGAAGGAGACTGAGGACATTACTGGGGGGAGGGGGGGTGAAGAGGGCAGAGTTCCCGGGATTGCCCTTTACATCAGAGTCTGCAAGATTCCCCCTTACAGTGCAAGGGAGAACTCTGCGGACGCTGTTGTAAAGGCGAACTCTGATGTTAAAAAAGGAGTATTTGTTATATATCTAGATCTATATATATATATAGATATCTATATATAGATATATAGATATCTACATATAGATATATATAGATATATCTATATATATCTATATATAGATATCTATATATAGATCTATATATATATACACACTTTTTTATTTTTGAGGTGGGGAGAATCTTGGGTGAGTTCCTGCACTTTTTTCCCCAGGACTTGACCCCTGGTAAAAATCAAAGTTGTATGTGTGCGCACATCGGGGAAATTCTGTGTTGGCCGTGTCCCTTGGACACAGCCAATCACAGATCGTGCCAAATGGCCAATCACAGCGGCCATTTAGCACTCGATCTAATTGTCCAATGAGAGATGATCTCATATGTAAACATATGAGATCATCTCTCATCGCCGGCTCTCTCTCCTCACAGAGAAAGCGTGTGAGGAGGGAGAGGGAACGGCTGCAGCGTGAGTGAAAAAAAAAAATAGAAAATACAGTGCCCACATTACCCGTCAGTGCCATCTGTCCCCAGCGCCACCTGTCCTCAGTGCCACCTGTCAGTGTCATCTGTCCCCAGTGCCACCTGTCAGTGCCATCTGTCCCCAGTGCCATCTGTCATCAGTGCCACATCAGTGTCACGTGTCATCAGTGCCACCTATTAGTACCATAGGTCATCAGTACCACGTATTAATGCCATCTGTCATCAGTGCCACGTATTAGTGCTATCTGTCAGCGGTGTCACATGTCATCGGTGCCACATATTTGTGCCACCTGTCATCAGTGTCACATGTCATCAGTGCCACGTATCAGTACCATCTGTCATCAGTGACACCTGTCAGTGTCACGTGCCATCTTTTATCAATGTCACTTGTCATCAGTGCCACGAATCAGTGCCATCTGTTATCAGTGTCACGTGTCATTAATGCCACGTATTAGTGCCATCTGTCATCAGTGCCACATATTAGTGCCATCTGTCATCAGTGCCACGTATTAGTGCCATCTGTCATCAGTGCCACATATTAGTGCCATCTGTCATCAGTGCCACATATTAGTGCCATCTGTCATCAGTGCCACGTGTCATCAGTAAAAATAAAAATGTCCCTCGCGCTAATCTGAGAGATAATGGAATGGTGACAATAAAATAATCTAACTTAAAAATAAATGTTCAACTTAATGTGATGATGTCTCTTATGAGCAGCAGCAAAAACAAAAGTGTTCACATTGCACTCTAGTAATATAGAAATGGAAAGATTTTGCGCATCAAATCTATCACCTTAAGATGTGACCAGTAATAAATGCATATATTGTGAAATAATAAATAAATATGCCAGTGACATGATACACAATGAATATCAAAAAAATATAAATAAAAAATTTTCATATACAATTCATATAGAAATTCATAATAAAAAGTTCATAATAAAAAGTGGATCAATTTGTGTCCAACGTGTAGAAAAAATCCATAGAAAATATGTGCAACCGATTGTGCAGAATAAATGAATATATTTGTCAGTGACGTGACAAAAAAATATATAAAAATATAAATAAAATAATAATGTTCATACTATTAAATAAATTAATTGGCTGGGTCCAATATATGAGAGGAAATATACGTGGATAATGTGTAGATAATATGTTGAAAGTCTCGATCTTAGCAGGCTCCCAGAACTCTCACCTTAAGATGGATAAATACAGGCATCGATGGATATCTTTATGCTGGCACTGTGTAATATAACGTGATGGTGTCCTGGATTGGGCATCTGCTGATGGCTGAATGGTCCTCTCAGTGTGTGTAGGATATACCTATTAGAGAGATTTCCCACCTGCTGCCAATCTCATTCTTCTTCTCTTCTCTCTCTGAACCTTTATTCGATCCCTATGCCTCCCGCTACGTGTCATAAGTGCCACATATTAGTGCCATCTGTCACGTGCCATCAGTGCCATCTGTCATTAGTGCCACATCAGTGTCACATGCCTTCAGTGCCACATATCAGTGCCATCTGTCATCAGTGCCACATCAGTGTCATGTGTCATTGTCCTGGTGCTCCAGGGCCTTCAAAAGTGTAATAGGTAGTCAACAAGTTAGATGTGTCATTTATGCTCCTAGAACATGTGATGGTGCTCCCTGCATGTTGGGCCTCTCTATGTGGCTAGGCTGTGAAAAAGTCCCATACATGTGGTATCGTAATACTCAGGAGGAGTAGCAGAATGTATTTTAGGGTGTCATTGTGGTATACACATACCATGTGAGAGAAATAACCTATTACAATGACAATTTTGTGGGGAAAAAAAAATCTTCATTTTGCAAGGAATTGTGGGAAAAAAATGACAGCATCAAAAACCTCACCATGCATCTTACTAAATACCTTGGAATGTCTACTTTCAAAAAAGGGGTCATTTGGGGGGTATTTGTACTGTCCTGGCTTGTTAGGGTCGCAAGAAATGAGATAGGCCTTCAGTACATCAGGTGTGAACATTTTTTTATGATTTGCACCACAGCTTGTAGACTCTCTAACTTTCACAAAGACCAAATAATATCCACTAATTTGGGTTATTTTTACCAATGATATGTAGCAGTATAAATTGTGGCCAAAATTTATGAAGAAAAATTATTAATTTGCAAAATTTTATCACAGAAACTAAGAATCTGAATCCACCAGGTGCCTGGACTGATACCCATCTTGGGGAGCCGCTGAGAGCCTGAGACAGCCGCTCCCCACCCCTCCACAGCTCAGCGCTCCAGTGAGCGTGGAGGAGGAGAACCCAATCAGCAGCCCTCTGCTCAGGGAACTGTTATGCCGCGTACACACGGTCGGACTTTTCATCTACAAAAGTCCAACGGACGCTGACGGACTAAAGCTGGCTGATAATCCGATCGTGTGTGGGCTTCTCCGGACTTTCAGCAGACTTTTTCAGCCTCAAATCCGACGGACTTTAGATTTGAAACATGCTTCAAATCTTTACGTCGTAACTACGACGGACCCCGAAATCCGCTCGTCTGTGTGCTAGTCCGACGGACAAAAACCCATGCTAGGGCAGCTATTGGCTACTGGCTATGAACTTCCTTATTTTAGTCCGGTGTACGTCATCACGTACGAATCCGTCGGACTTTTGTGTGGTCGTGTGTAGGCAAGTCCGTTCGTTAGAAAGTCTGCTGCAAGTCCGCCGAAAGTCCGCCGGAAGTCCGCCGGAAGTCTGTCGGACAGGCTGTCGGACTTTTGTAGACGAAAAGTCCGACCGTGTGTACGCGGCATTAGAGAACCGAGCCATCGGCGGTGTTCATTCGCTTGGTTCTCAGTGTAGAGGCACCTGGGGACAGATGCAGCATCCACCTAGGTAAGTATGATTCCTTAAAAAAAAAATCCCTTAGACCCCTTTCACACTGGGGTGCTTTTCAGGCATTTTAGCGCTAACAATAGCACCTGTAAAGCGCCATAAAAGCACCTCTCATACCTCCCCAGTGTGAAAGCCCGAGTGCTTTCACACTGGGGTGGTGCGCTTGCAGGACGTTAGAAAAAGTCCTGCAAGCAGCATCTTTGGGGCGGTTTGGGAGCGGTGTATACACCGCTCTTAGAACGCCCTGCCCATTGAAATGAATGGGCAGCACTGCCGAAGCGCCTCAACGTGGGCGCTTTTAACCCTTTCCTCGGCCTCTTGGGGGGTTTAAAAGCATCCTGCTAGGGAGCAAAAAGCGTTGCTATAACAGCGGTAAAGCACCGCTAACGCTGGCACCGCCCCAGTGTGAAAGGGACATGACTTTTTAAATTCCGGAAAACTGGTTTCAAAGGGCTCCATCGTCTTTGCTTTGCCATCTGCCATTTTCCAAAAACAACTCCTGAATAAAATCTAGCTGACACCTGCTCTGGCTTGCACTTTCCCACCTATTTTTTAAACTAATCACTGTGGGGACTGACCATTGCTATAGTTATTGCATTGTTAATGTAAGCTTGGCCCAGTAATTAATTTCCGCATGCATTTATTTATTTATTTCCTTTTGTGAATTGACTTTAATGCCTTTTTATGTGGTATTTAACAAACGTTTTTTGGTGTTTGCGCTAAATACTCTATACAAGCAATAGTGAATTTACATTTTCATTATTGCATGCAGGCTGAACAATATAGATTTATATGTGTATGACCAGCTTTATTTTTAGTATTCAATTTAATTCTTTGGCTGTCTATAGCTTGACCATAGGTTCATTTTAATGAAAGTAGCATATAAAGTACATAATTTAAAACTGAAAGCCAGATCCTGTTGTTTTACTTTTTTAGACATGAAAACATGATTGAAGAGCATACATAGTGCTTTATAATTTTGAAATTAGAGAGAAATGTGTAGCACATGATCTTATAAAGTTAATTCACATGGTCTTAATCACCTGATAATGAGAAGCATGATTATGTTTGAGACATTTACTTTTAAAGTTGTATGGGGACTTCTGTCAGGATAGCCTACTTTTCATCTTAAGATTCTTGGATAAGTATATAGAACTAGCATAAATGTCAGGACCGATCATGTGCTGTGTAACAGGATGTGAACAACTACGTAGAGTAACATGGTTTTCAACTGTATTATAAACCTCTGTTGCACTGCATTTTAAAATTCTTCCCTATTTCTCATGGTCCTGCCACCAAAGTGAGATTTATCTCCAGTCCACCCCTACATCACCAGAACTTTTCTCTTGGCCCAGTTCTTTTGTTATTTAAAAACATGCAAAGCTAAAGCTGATTGGCTGCAGTCACTGTTTCACCAACAATTTTCCGGTGTTATCAGGGACAAGATTCTAGCAGTCTATGGCCAGAATAAGATTGTGTACTCTTTCAGGTAACTAAACATTTCATAAAACCACGACCTATACTGTATATGTATTATTACTATACTGAAATCATATTATATAGGCACAAGCATGTGAGCCCTGCAATCTATCTATTCTGACTCTAAGATGTCAATAATTTCACTGATTGTAAAGTTACTTAATTTTATAATTCTAGTATAAAAATATTAATAACAATCAATTGAAACAAAACAAAAATGTGTTCATTACTTAATTTCTCTGTTGCTGCAGTAGCAAATGTGGTCTCAAATTATTTATCAGCAGTAGAATTGTAAGCTTAGTCTATCTTTAAAGCTGAACTCAATACAGATATACATTGTAAAACATAATTTACTACTATTTGTTTTAAAACATATATATATATATATATATATATATATATATATATATATATATATATATTTTTAAATCTACTGTAAATGCTTTATACTGCCTTGATATCAGCCTCCTGTAAACCCCTGTATATTTGATTTAAGATGGATTGTCAGCACTGGGAGCCAATCAGGCACTGCTACATGCACATGTGCTGACAGGTGAATGGAGAGGGATAAGCTATCCTTACTGTTTTCTCAGTATGAACAGTTTTTTAAGATGCAAATGTGACACTAAGACCAGCAATTATGATTTGTTGTTCTGTGTGTGTAAAATAATTAAGAAGGCAGCAAAGACATACCCAATCAATAACCTAAAAATATTGAGAGATGCTAAATTATTAGAAGTGATAAGCTTCTGCATCAGTTGAAAGTTTATGTTTTCATTATCAAGGGTTCAAGAGGGGATTGGATAACCTTCAAAAGTCTAAACGTGTTGTGGAAGTGCTAAGAATAGCACTTCCAACTGAGTCACTATAACAGTGCAGAGGAGGCAAAGAAGACCTGGATGTTATTACATTCTTACCTGACAAAAGCAAAATAAGACAAACTGCAAAAAAGTCAGGGTATTCAGCCAGGCCAGGGGAATTCATCCTAAAATAGGTTCTAAAAAAAAGGCCAATCTGCTTCCCCAGAAGTTCATCAAATGTACCACTCCATGCTCTTGCTACACTGGAAGTGCCTGCAAAAAAAAGCAGAGAAGAATGTTCAGAGAGCGTAAACCATGTACTAGGGGCACAATTTACTTTCTATATTAGATGGTGCATAAACTTCAAAGGATAACATAATGCAATTGGACAACCTCCACACAATAAACAAGCACACACACCTACTCTATAAGATAAACTCTTAACTTTTTTGTGTATACATACAGTATGACGTGAAGCAATTGCTGTACTCAGTGAAGGTGGGCCGATTAATAAATGACAAAGTTTGTATAGACAAACCTATTGGCTGGACAAGGTTAACATAATGAACAGAGATTTGTGTTTTACTTATTAGTGCCCATGTTTAAACAACTCTCCGCACGCTGTCAGTGATTGGGTTTCTAGTGTTGCATTGATAAAGACACATTGTAAAGGTTCCTTTAGAGGGCATTTGACCCAGCTATCAGGGAACTTTGTATGAAAGGAAGAGAAAACAGACATTGCTGCTAAAGTCCCTCTGGCTTCCCCTACTTTCATGGTCCACAACTGCATAGGAGCTTAATTATGCTCACAACATATATATAAAAAGGTAAAGGGACTTAACAACACTCTGAAATATCCCAAACAGATAAATTTATTGTTCAGGTGCACAACATGTACTGTGCCAAGACTCCAACCTCTGTAATGTCATGGGCTAGATCATGGCACGGTGCATGTTGTTCACATGAACAATAAATCTATCTGTCCTTGGGATATTACAGAGTGTGGCCAGTTCCTTTTGTCTTTTAGGGAATTTTGTATGTCTGTAGATTTCTCCTGGTGCCTGATGTCCAAGCCTGCTTCATCAAAATAATAAATTAGATAGGATGGAGATCCCTAATCAGTTGGCATGGTTTTCCCCTGGAGAGACTTTTATCTGAAGTTCCCCCAATCCCCATTCCATAACACAAACAAACAAGTTCATCCAATGCACACTTATATACTCGTACAAGAATTGTTCACAATAACCATCGTTCAGTGGCTGGATAGCACATGTACAGCTGGCCGCCATGTGTGGCCAATTCCTTTTGCCTTTTAGGAATCTTTGTAGTTAGGAAACCATCCCTGATGCCTGGTGGCCAACCTTGCTTTAGGAAAAGATCAATCAATTGGGATGGAGTTCCCTAACCAATTGGTACTTTTTTCCCCTGTATAGGTTGTTGTCTGTAGTGCCCCTTTCCCTCTCCTAAGCTCTTACATGTTTGTACAAGAATTGTTTGTAATAACTATGGTTCAGTGGCTGGATTACTCATGTACAGCTAACTGCCATTTAGTGTCTGGTGGCAAAATAAAACATAGAAAAGAAATGGTAAAGTGTAAAAGACACATGTCTGTTAAGGAAAATAACAGTGATGCCACATATGTTAGTAGTATGAAGGACAAAAGTGTCTCAAAGTGAGGACATAAAGGTGTATAGAGGGATCAAATCAAATGTGACCAAGGCCAACTGCCCCCGGTCATTGGTCTTTACACACGCAACAATGAAAAGGATATAATCTCAAGATTATAATAAATAGCAAGGAATAATGAATTCATAATACTATAAAGCCTCTTTTTTAGCGGAAACATTTTTTTATTCTTAACCTCTGGAAATAGTTTGTCATTGCAAGAGTGGTGAAAATGTAAACAGTTCTCGGTATGAACTGGTTTTAGTACCCGCAGCTGATAGTTTCCAAAAAGTGTTGGATGCCTTCCTTTAAAATTGAAAAGGTCTTACATTTCTAAAAATATATAGTAAAGTGTATATTCAGGTATTCATCCAACTGCCATTTAGGGTCAAACATTTTTATCAACATGTTTTATGTTGGCAAAGGTTTTTGAAGATACTTACCAATGACATAAGATAAAATGAGATTCCAGCCTGTAATAAAAGCCCAGAGTTCCCCCACTGTGACATATGTATAAAGGTATGCAGAGCCAGTCTTTGGCACGCGGGCTCCAAATTCAGCATAGCAGAGACCTGCCATTACAGAAGCTAGTGCAGCAATTAGGAAGGAAATCACAATGCTAGGACCAGAGTTCGACTTGGCAACTTCTCCAGCGAGAACATAGACTCCAGCCCCGAGAGTGCTTCCAACTCCAAGAGCAATCAGGTCCACAGTAGAAAGGCAGCGACATAGTTTGGAATCCTCAAGACTGTCCAATGTTACAATCTTCCTGCGAAGTACACTTCGTGCTAATGACAACACTGGTCCACATGGAACCATGATGATATCTTCACTCTAAACTGGGAGGGGAAAAAAAAAAAACAGAAAAGCTATTTACACTGAAAAATATCACTTATGGAAGAGCAAACGTTTAAATAGTATTCAGCATAGAAAGGATCACTGACTATTTGCCAACCCTAATAACCACTTAAAACCATAAAAGTTTTTTTTACTAGGGCTGTGGAAAGTGAAATGACTATGAAGACAGTGCAGCAAACCGCAGCAGGATTTAACTTCTTCTTTTTGACTACAACATACAGAATTTTTATTAGCTGCTTTGGGTTAATTCTCTGTACTACTTTGTCGTACTTTACTTCTTTTCCCTCCATTGTGTACTACGTTTCCAAATAACAAAACGTGTACCTACTGCTTGCACCATTACGTATCAGCACTGGGGAAGACCATCCCAACAGGGAGTTGATTAATGCCTGTGACCAGTAGAGAAAAAAAGTATGCATCCAAACAAATCTACAAACAGCATCACAACATGCTGACCATATTCATAGAAAGGGCAGTTGGATGTCAGCATACAACTGCATACTGAAAGACATTCTTCACTTCTCACTCTCTCATGTCCTTTAATGCTTTTACCTTGTCAGCATGCTCTTTCTGTGAGGTGCCATGCATATTTTGACACTGACAGGAAGAACAAAATGTTTTCGAACAAAAAATTCAGAACACACTTTTTTCCCTGGAGCATATTCTCTCAAGTTTCCATTTAACATGACCTATGTAAAATTACACTAGTAAAATGGCAGCATGCATGCTAAGAGTGACCAGTTAGAAGTGTGAGAGTTCAGTGGCACAACTTTATTCCCAGGAGAGTAGCTAGCACTGGTGCTCACCAGGCTCAATCAGAACACTCAACCAAGAACACTCTAGAACCGGAGCTAAAGTTTACCATTCCTTTGCAACTACATTCATTAAAACCAGCTTTGCAAGTTTCTTACAGAATATCTATCCAACTTATCTGCAAACTCACGGGAGTGCTAACTTAAAGTGCTTGTTATCCAAACACTTATATATTTCTGATATGTGCCTGCTGTACTATCTACTTGTATGAGAAAGTATCCTGTTCTCTTTGTATTGCTTCCTGTGTGTGAAATCCCTGGTGTTCTGCTAGCTCCCTTGCTTTTCTATTAAAAACTGACCACACTAAGCAGGAGAACATACTGTAGTCAGTTCTCTAGCTATGCTGGGAACTCAGTAGGCTCTCTTCCAATGATCAGACTGGTCCTGACATGCCCCCGCTGCACAGTCATTCACTGGGAAGCTCAGTGTACTGCTGTTTCTCCTCCAGCTTTTATGCAGCTGAGAACAGAGGGAATGTGATTACTTATAAAAAAGAGAAAAAAAGCTATTTATAATTTTTTTTTTAATATATATCTATACACAAATGTTTTGTTTTCATTTCTATTTTAAACTGAATGGGTTGTTTTACAAAGTGATTGTTTACAATCACTTTATCCTCATCCTGCTCTGGGTTTATAGATTCTGGGAATTGAGAGTTTCCCACACACTTAGGGCTCATTTACACTTGCTTCGGCTTCAACACACATTTACAGCTAGTTTACACTTGCTTCAAAACAAGGCTTCGGCCAAGCTTTGTTAAACCCCTCTGAACGCTAGTCAAAGCCCCTTAACTAAATAAAATGGTTAGCTTACAATCCTGTTTACACCTTGCTTTTTCTTTGCTTTGCTTCGGCTTCGCTTCAAAAATTATACCTGATGTCGTTTTAGTTGTGCTTCAAAGCGTCTTCAAAGCCTCCATAGAAGTCTATGGCAAAGCTTGCTTGAAGCCCCACTGAAGCCCCACCGAAGCCTGTTTGAAGCCTGTTTGAAGCACCAAGCAAAAGTAAACAGGACTGTAAGCTAACCATTTTATTTAGTAAAAAGAGCTTTGACTCACATTCAGAGAGCTTTAACAAAGCCTGTCCGAAGCCATGTTTTGAAGCAAGTGTAAACTAGCCCTTACCGTAACATGGTCACTCATATATTACTTGCATCCAGAAACACTATAGTGAGACACTGGAGATCACAATTGGCACCTAACCCGTCGGAAGCTGTCAAACTAGTTAAAATGAATTATCTTTATGACAGGTCACTGTCACAAAAAATTGCCTCACATGCTACATTTGAAAGATGATGGCAACCCTGTTGTAATTGATGTAACATCTAAATTGCTCTGCTGAAATGAATATTATTGGTGCTCTACTGCACTTTAGCAAAGTCTCTCCAAACTTTTTACTGTATTATGTTTCTTTATCATTTCAGCTATGGGAAATCTCTGCGCATTTTGTTTAATATCTTTTGTTCTTTTTTTCCCTTGTTCTTTCCCTGTTCTGACTGGTAAATGTTCAATAAAAATGTTTTCTTGTTCACTTAGATAATCACATTTTTAACAGAAATGTGCCTCTGTCTTGTATACAAGCATACTTCAAGCTTTAATAAACCCAAAAGCAAACATTTATTATATGCAGCTTACCAATTATTGGATGTGATGGCTGTATTAGTTTCTTTTACTATTTTTTTTTTTACATCCTATTAGCTCAGTGTCACTACAGTATACTACTCCGGGAGAGTGATCAGGGATTTTTTTTTTTTTTACACTGTAATGCCGCGTACACACGGTTGGAATTTCCAACAACAAATGTTCAATGTGAGCTTGTTGTCGGAAATTCCGACCATGTGTAGGCTCCATCGGACATTTGTTGTCGGAATCTCCGACAACAAAAATTTGAGAGCTGGTTCTCAAATGTTCCGACAACAAAATCTGTTGTCGGAAATTACGATCGTGTGTACACAATTCCGACGCACAAAATTCCACACATGCTCGGAATCAAGCAGAAGAGCCGCACTGGCTATTAAACTTAATTTTTCTCGGCTCGTCGCACATGTTGTACGTCACGCGTTGTTGATGTTCGGAATTTCCGACAACATTTGTGCGACCGTGTGTATGCAAGACAAATTTGAGCCAACATCCGTCGGAAATAAATCCAGGACTTTGTTGTCGGAATGTCCGATCGTGTGTGCGCAGCATTATTGCTTATACAGTGATGATCACTGTATAAGCCAAAGTTTTAGCTGTCATTTATGAATGGCTTGCTTCTGGTTGTGATCTAAGATTGGGCTAAGCTAATCACATGGTACAGGTAGCCAGGTACCATGTGATTGCTTTGAGCCAATCACAGATTACAACAGTAAGCAAGCTGTTCATGAATAGAAAGCCATTTATGACAGGTTGCTTACATTTTTATCAAATGATCGCTATGACCAATCATAGAGATCACATTAAATCCGGTTACCGGATACCACTAACAGCTGCACGCCCCTAATCCTGGCAAAGCACAATCATGTGTATACAGTATATGTGACTGAACCCGCCCGTGCCACCCCACCACAGTAAATGTACTGTGCCGGGGTGCCAAGTGGTTAAAGGTCCCTGCAAGAGAAGAGGTTGTATAACTAGTTCTCTGGTAGCCCATGTTTACATTCTTCAGCATTCAACACTTCTAGGAGTGCTGAATGCCCATGGCTAATACTGGCCGGTATCCGCCGGTTCACAAAAACTGGCTGACATGCAGCTTGTGCAACAAAAAAACAGGTGACATTCGGCCTGTGTGCACATCAGCCTGCCCGACAGAAGCTGGCCAAATGGCCGGCTTCTGTCGAATGGGCATGCTGGAAAACCTACATCCGATCAGCGCTGACAGCCAATGGTTATGAGTGCTGACTGGTGTGTTCTGGTGGGGTGGTGTGGTCCCCCTGTCAGAAAACAAAAGTTCAGCAGGGAGATCGCTGTACTAACACCACATAGTTAGTAGAGGGAGCTCTTCTCGAGCTCCTCAGTTTTTTTCCCGTTCAGCCCACTGGGTAGAACGAAAAAGACTCACAGTGTGTATGAGGCATTATGCTACTACAGGACTCAACATTGATGTAGGGGCCAGAAGAAGAAACCATGGGACGCAGCAGCACACTCCTGGAACTGTCGAATATCAGAGTACTACACAGACTACAGCAATGAATGGGGGGAAGGCAGATAGGAGAGGTGAGAACAATGCTTCTTTTACTACAGAAATTATATTCTTGAGTTTTGGGTGATACTGGAACAAAGATCAGGGGTAAAGGTGTACCTCTCAAGGATTCTCCAAATGGAGGACTTTTTGAGGCTTGAGGCTTGAGGCACAGTCCTCGCAATTACCGAGGGTGAAGATTCCTATCTTAAAAAGATAACAGGATTTAGAGACATCCCATCAGAACTGCTTATTTTGAATAATCCTGTATTTGATCAGCTATGTCAATTTCCTGACAATAATTTTCGGAAACAGAGTGGAGTAGTTACATTGGGACAAGTATATGAGGGTGCGACTTTGTATTCATTTGAATCTTTAAAGCGGAGTTCCACCCAAAAGTGGAACTTCCGCTGAATTGTCCCCCCCCCTCTGGTGCCACATTTGGCACCTTTCGTGGGGGAGGGGGAGCGTATACCTGTCTTTGACAGGTACCCTATCCCCACTTCTGGGAGACCAGGCCACGGCACATTACGTCAGCAGCTCGGCTCCCTCCTCCTCCCTCCTCCTTCCCCTGCCGCCGGGTCAGTAGGAGAGCCCAGCAGTGCCTCGTGCATGGCAGTAGGGACCCGGCGTGAAGCCATAATGCTTCACTACCAGGTTCCCTTACCAGCAATAGTGGCGGCTGCACCCAACAGCTAATGGTAACATTAGCTGCAGTGCCGACATCACTGGACTCCAGGACAGGTAAGTGTCCTGTTATTAAAAGTCAGCAGCTTCGGTATTTGTAGCTGCTGGTTTTTCATTTTTGCAGGAGTGGGCAGACCTCCACTTTAAGTATGCAGTATAATTTATCCCATAGAACTTTTTATAAATTTTTACAGTTTCAGGCATGCATTACAGGCCCAATTTGGTAGTCAGAATGCTAGGATATCAAAGTTCCCTCTTATTGGAGATATCAAGGCCTGAAGGGGTTTATATCCGAGCTTTATACAGGCGGTCCCCTAGTTACAAACATCCGACTTACAAACAACTCCTAAAGGGAAAAAGGTACCTCCACTGATGCTTTATCACCAAGGCTTGTTTCCACAACAACCCAAACTTTTCAAAATCCAAATGTCATATGGACAGAAAGTGAGGTGAAATCTTCTGAACAGGGGCACAGACAGCAAAACAAACATTACAGGGGTGTTAACCCTTCCCTGTGCTATCCAAAAAGTTTAAAAATAGTTTTTTTGGTTGAAAAAAATGTTCAGACTTACAAACAGACTCAACTTAAGAACAAACCTACAGACCCTATCTTGTTTGTAACCCGGAGACCGCCTGTACTGATATATATTGCAGGCTAAGATATGTGAGGCTCCGTAGCAGGTTAAAAGGAAATGGCAGCTGGCCTGTACATCTATGACAGAAGGGAGGCTTGTAAATCACACTTAGTAATGTCACCAGCAAGTAACAATAAATTGATATAGTTGTATATAATACATCAAGCATATCTTATACCATGTAATTTATATGCCATTGGGCGTATGACAACTGAGGAATGTGTGAGGTGTTATCAACCTGGGGCAGATTTTTTACATATGATGTGGTCTTGTCCAGGTATCAATAGATACTTGAGGCCGATTTTAGAAATATTATCAGCTATATTGAAAGGCCCAATACTGTGTACCCCAGAGGTATGTCTACTGGGGTTGGTAGCGATATGCCAAGATTTTCTTACAGGAGGCGTCATTTATGGCACGTAAACAAATATTTCTTAGGTGGATGCAACGTTTAGCTCCCTTGAGTAGTCAATGGCTTATAGCTGTCAATCAAATGCTTCCATATGAGAAATTAATGTATAAACGTAGAGGAGCTTCTATTGTTATAAAATCTGGGCTGGATGGCTGAACTCATTCTTAATTCTTAGTAGCAGTGAAGGAGATTAGTATAGGGGCATAATTGAATGATCATTTGAAATAGATGTGAATTGATGTGTGACCTTGCTTGTTGTTAGACTTAATAGAAAATGGAGGGTGACAGCAACCTAATTTCTTTTTGTTTTGTTTTTGTTGGTGCTTCAATTCCTTTTATTCAATAGAAAAAGGATATAACAATACAAGGCAATCAAAGACCCAGATGATATTCCTGAGATCAACAAAAAAGAAAAAAACAACCATAGGAAACCAAGAAGGTTCCACATGCGCCACAATATATAAATAATTACAAACCTATAATAAATATAAAATACAAGGTGTATCTCCTGGGAGCATATCCTTACATCCATATATATCATGTTTCTTCACCAAAAAAGGAGGCAAAGAACAAATGAGAAATTAGGAAAACCCTCTTCAAAGCATAGGTACCCTTTCTGATCTTCCTTTCAACTATAGTCTAGGGACTACCTGGCCACTCTGCCTCTTTTTGGGTTTTGGGTTATATTTATTATGTATTTTTTTAGTGCATTGATATGGTTTCATAAGGAACAAAAATGAGTCTTGATGTTTTAAAATGTGATATATATTATTCTCAATTAATGCAAACTCATGCAATAAAAAGTACTGAAAAAAAAAAAACTTTCTGTAAAATAAAAGACAGGTATATGCATCCCTGCAGTCCTTTTTTTCTTACTGCCAGTCCCTATGTCACTGCAGGACAAAGTAGTAATATAGGGCTGGTGGGAAAGACTACAGAGAGCATTGGGTCACACAAGCATCAGACACGAATGGACACTAGGGCAGGTAAGTTTAAAGTCTCTTCTTTACAGGAGTTTGTTTTTTCTTCACCAACGAGAGTAATTTTATCTACCGGTATTTATTTTAATTATTAATAATATTATTTATTATTTCACTGCTTTGCTTAGCAGTTATTGAGATATCTGCTAGAACGAGTGAACGTTGCTTGCAGTGGGTTAACAGACCTATAGACTTGCATTGTAAAGCACACCTTATTTTTAGAAATTTGGCCTCCCCCATGTACATATTTAATCCCAACATACAAAAAAAGGTTTTCTAGACATTAACACGCTGACTGTTCACATAAAGCTGATCTCCTTTACATGAATATCTAAAAGCACTGACAAAGCTATACATTGCCTTTATGCCTAAACAATTCTGGTAAGAGTAAAAACAGTTTACACAACTGACCATTGGACGTCATTGTCAAAGCAAACACAAAGATTGTGAACACAACTGTCCATATCTCTGTTATCGCTTTGTTTGAGAAATCAGTGCTGATAACTAGGACATGGTTTGAGTGTTTACTGGCATATGTTTTAGTAGACTTCAATGGGTGGATGTGACATGTATTTTGGACAAAATACACTGGACTGTCCTGTCAACTGTTTTGAAAAATTCAACAGCAATATCTAAGAACCACAATATTGTACTTGGTGAAGACATACTGAACATAACTTTACACCTAAGCATCACGTTTTCAAGCATTTTTATGGACTTTCATGGACTATTGTCTTCATTCAACCTTACCTACTATGTAACTATGGAAAAAAAGCTTTAAAAAAAGCAATTTTTGAGCTTTTCAGGCATTTTCATTGAAGTCTATGGTACCAAAATGCTCAATTCTGCCTGAAAAGTAGCTCATGTACTTTTCTGACCAACGGGCGTTTTGATACAAACAACAGGACGCTCAGATTCCAACAAGAGCTATTAAAAACAACAGGTTTTTGCTTCTTGAGCCTTTTTGAGCTTCAAGCTACAAGCTACAAAACACTCAAGTGTGAACGGAGCCTACTGTACATGACCTTATTGTGCCATACAGCTTTTTCTTGTACATTTTGCTGCATTCTCTCCAACACTGTGAATTGTAATTTACAATAGAAATCCTTACCAAAGAAAGCAACAAAAACTAATAGAATCTGCACTGTGGAATTGTAAAATACAACAAGCCTGCATCTATATTGCTCAATTCAAGGGGGTGCAGGGCCTCAGGTTAAAGTGGAAGTAAACTCTTTTTTTTTGCACTTGTACCTACAGGTAAGCTTATAATAAGGCTTACCTGTAGGTGCTGTGAATATCTCCTAAACCTGCACTGGAGAGGAGATAGGAGGAGATATTCACACTGCATGCCGCCAGTGATGTCAGTGGCACATGCACTCTGTAGAGCCAGCATACCCGTGCCGTCCCTTCAGAGCCCCGTTCCGCGGTCCATGATTCCCGTGCACATGCGGGGGAGTTACATCATCGCAGCACAGCCAATCAGACGGCTGGATCACATGAACCTGGAAGGAAGGGTAAAGATCGAAGCCCTCTCAGTGGTGACAGCGTGCCGCTGGAGGGCTTCATTCTAAGGTAAGTATTTCATAATGTGCCAGTATGCGATGCATACTAGCACATTATGCCTTTACCTTGCAGGGTTTTAAAAAAAAAAGGTGCAGTTTACTACCACTTTAAGAATTTATGAAAGCAGAGTGTTAACATCAACATATGCTGCAGCTCGCACTCACTCAGCGCATCACTTTACTGAGCCCTTATATGTATAAGGTCAGTAATCAGAGTGCATTTGGTGGGCATTAAAGTGGATTTTACAAGTCTCCATGAATACTTAGTCAAGAGGTCACAACGTACAGCAACAGTATATATTTTTTAAGGAGCTGTACTTTTAATAATTAATTGAGGAAAGTGGAAAAGTAGTGCTGGACCCCTAAGGTTATCTTATTGGTTTTGCTATCTTGAAGTATTGATGTTGATGTAAACGATTTGGTTTCCAGGCTGGCGGCTTCCCCAGAGGATCTCCACGGTCTCCTTGGCTTGTAGTGTAATGTAACAAAAATGGAAATGGAAGCTGTGTACCACTGCTAAGAGATCCAGATACAACTTTTTTCCAATAACAGTCAGGGGGACAATCCATAAGTATCCAATGAGTTTTCTGTCGGAAAGTCCTTCAGAGTTTATTCTGACGGAAAGACCGGTCGTGTGTATGCGGCATTAGCAGTGGTGCTGTGGTGCTTCAATATCTATTTTTGTTACCCTTGTTTGTTGTTTGATTAACAATTAACTCCAAGTATGTGACTGTGTCTAGGCTAAGAGATGCAGTCCTGCGCTCTGATTTAGTAAAGCAGTTCAGACACTTCACTAAAATTGTAGCTGTGTTCACTCTGAATACCCCATGATGTGCAGATGAAATCAATATTTCCACATGACTGTATAATTGAAGTGAATCTTCCCTCAACTAATTAGGACCAGAATTGCAACTACTCTAGTAAATTAACCTGATGACATATGACGTAATCAGTTTGCTGCAGGCAGAAGGATATATTTCCTAGGGCTCCTCTCCCCGTTGAGCAAACTGCAACACTCTAAGTCACAAGGTGTAAGGCAGCGTTAATGGCTGATTTGGGTGAGAAACCTAGAACAGAACACAAGGTCTACTATATACTTACCAGAATGTACATGCTTTTGACATAGAAGAAAAGGCTTTTAGTCCAAGAAGTAGAGGCTGACCTTGGATTATGCCTGAAAAATGGTGTCATCATTCTGGGGATAAAGGGAGGTAAAGGCATTGGCAGGAGAAGTACTGTGAGCTCTTTGAGTGGTAATAAATGCTTGTAAGTGTTCATTCAAACATTATCTAGCCTGTGTGCCCTCAGCAAATGTTAAGTCTGCTTTAAGAACACACACCATGCGCTCCACCTTGATGGCTATGCAAATAGTAAGGCTCCATGCACACTGGCATAAAAAACATTGCTTCTACAGGAGTTTTGTGTTCTGCCTGTAGAAGCAGCTCAATCTTATCCTATGTGTCCATGCACATTAAGACAATTAGAGGCATATTTTGAGCTCAACATTTAGAGGCAGGGAAAAAAAACCTGGTTCGCGTTTCTGATTGGAGCTCATTGGCAGAAAAAATGTTAAACTCCCCTAAACTCGTCTAGACTTTGTACAAGAAATGCTCTGTATGAGAGTTTTATACTCCCAAGAGAACAGACTTTTTTTAAGCCCAGTGTGCATGGAGCCTTATGCCCTGTACACATGACCGGTTTTGCCGTTGGAATAAACTCCGAAGGTTTCTCCGACAGAACTCCGACGGAATTCTGCTCAAGCGGTCTTGCACCAAAGTCCGACCGTCCAGAATGCAGTGACGTACAACACATACGATGGGACTAGAAAAAGGAAGTTCAATAGTGAGTATCCAATAGCTTCCGTCTCGTACTTGCTTCAGAGCATGCATCGTTTTTGGTCCGTTGGAACAGCATATAGATGAGCGGGTTTCCCGATAGCAAATGGTTCCATCGGAAATATTTAGAACATGTTCCATTTCTAGGTCCATCAGAATTAAAAAAAAAAAAAGTCTGATGAGGCATACACACGATCGGAATAGACGATGAAAAGCTTCCGTCTGACTTTTTCTGACGGACATTACGCTCATGTGTACGCGGCATTAGAGATCTGTCTTTCAATGGTGCTCTATAAAGTCCAGCTTCTGTACTGAAATCATACTGTTTAAATGCTATTCTCTCACTGCAAATAAAGTAATTAAAAGAATAAAAAAACAAGTAGTGCTGTCCCCCTAAAATTTTGTACCTCTATGAAGCAGCCCAAAAATAATACAACTTGCACATAGAGCTTTTAAGGAATTCGGCATCAAGATTCCCTAATACATACTCTAGAAAAATGTAATAATATGGGAAACATCGGATACATACAGCTACTCCAGAAATACCTTATAAGCTCCCCAAAATGCAGAGAAAATCTATAAAAGTATAATATATGAATTGTTAATATTACCTTAGCAAAAAAGTAATCATTTTATATTTATGTACTGACAATCATAATTCTTTTCACATGGAAGGCCAATGTGAAACATTTAAATGTATAGATCTTGATGAAATCATATATCCCATTTGCTCATTACATTTAAACAGTAATAGGCTGCACTGTGGAGTGTCTGCCTGCAAATGACATCAACTTCTACACCTCACAAAAGCTCTTTCACATAGTTTGTTTGCTCTTCCATTTCAGGGGGAGGATACAGAGAAGGACAGGTGATTGGATATTTACTAAATAGCTGTGACAGCACTACCTATAAATTATGTCTGTATACAGTATATTATCTGAATATGTGGGATAGGGTCAGCTATTTAACATTATATATGTTCTAAAAAAAATCCTGACACTTTTAGCATGCTCTTATGCAATAAGTCAAACAACGATGCAGTAGCAATCCTGTTTAAAAAAAACTTGCAGAAGGAAAGCATTAATACTTATCTGTCCTGACACTTGTTCCTCAAAATTTAGCTCTGTTACAGCTTCCAATAGACTAATAACTATTGATCCTGTATCCTGCCTTGTCACCCTATTAACATGTTCTCCAAAAGGAAACTACAACTGGGTATGATGATAAAGATTACATAGACATGTTCCATTGCTGTCACCATCTGAAATTGCACCCTGAGAAATAATGTGCTGAAGTTGTTGGAGTGCATGCATGTAGAGAGGAAGTGACTGCTGGTGCAACAAAGGATGATAAAAAAAAAAACTAAAAACTGTACTTTATCGAAAAAATATAATATTTCTATGATACAAAATAATTTAGCAAAATAAATTATATTTAGTGGGGGTTTTCTTTAAAGAAGTAGAAGACAACAAGAAGACCTGGACAGCCACACACCGGAATGGATAAATCCGTCTTTTTATTAAAAATACAGGATCATGGGGTACACAAAACACGACTGTGGGTGGGGTGGTACAAGAATACTGACACGTTTCGCACTTACACCAAGTGCTTACTCATAAGTAAGCACTTGGTGTAAGTGTGAAACGCGTCAGTTATTCTTGTACCACCCCACAGTCGTGTTTTGTGTACCCATGATCCTGTATTTTGAATAAAAAGACAGATTTATCCATTCCGGTATGCGGCTGTCCAGGTCTTCTTGTTCTCTTCTACTTGCATCAGCATTTAGCCAGCACCTGGTGCTCTTCTCTTCCTGGAGGTAATGAGACACAAGCACTCTGGTTTAAGCCCCTCTTTGAGCGGAGGATCTCACATCATTTCTTTAAAGAAGGTCTATCATTCCATGCCCAATTTTTATAGTAAATGGGATTACTGCAATTTAGGATTCCTATTGATGTTCTGTTGTATACGTATTATATTGCGATAGTCTAATCTTCTAGATTTTATTTTTATGGATAAACTTGCAGTATTTTATTTAATTTAAAGCGGAGTTCCACCCAAAAATGGAACTTCCACTTTATGCCCCCTGCCCGGCTCCTGTTTGTGAAACTGAGCTTTTGGGGAGGAGGAGAGAGCAGGTACCCGATTTTGACAGGTACCTGCTTCCACTTCCATTCCGGTCGCTTCAGGCAATCGGTAGTGGAAGTTCTCCATCCCGAAGTCTTCTGGGACACATGACAGGTCCTAGAAGACTTCAGTACCAGTCAAATAGCGCAGCTCCACTTGCGCATGCAAAGTGGGCACACAAATGTGAAGTCACATGTTGTCACAGCGGCGTGCCCATAGTAGAGATGCCGGCCCCACCAAGGGAGGACACGGGGAGAAAACAGCATGGTTGAGTGCATGGCTGTATTGTGGGACATGTGAGTGGCTGTTTATGAAAAGTCAGCAGCTACACTTTTTGATGATACTTCTATATGTGTATAGCAGTGCTCTACAAGAATTATATACCTACAGTATCTCACAAAAGTGGGTACAGCCCTCACATTTTTGTAAATATTTTATTCTATCTTTTCATGTGACAACACTGAAGAAATGACACTTTGCTACAATGTAAAGTAGTGAGTGTACAGCTTGTATAACAGTGTAAATTTCCCCTAAAAATAACTCAACACACAGTCATTAAGCGCATGCCGACCAGCCGCTGCAGTTGTACTGTGGCAAAACGGCTCGGCTGCGCGAATCACCGTCATGTTACGTCGGTAACATAGATGGCCACTAGGGCGCGCGTGCACGCGCCCCCTGCTTGCCCACGGAGCTGATGTGAGTGCCCGGCGGTCGCAATCACCGCTGGGCTCCCGCGATCACTCGGGGCACACCGACAACCGGGATCTGTGTTGGTAAACACACAGTTTCCGGTTCTCTGAGGGTAGAACAGACAGATTGTTTGTTCATACAGAGTGTGAACAGCAATCTGTCATCTCCCCTGCACAGTCCCCACCCCCCTCTTCAGCTAGAACACACACTAAGACACACTTAACCCTTTCACTGGCCCCTAGTGGTTAACCCTTTCACTGCCAGTGACATTTTTACAGTAATCAATGCAATTTTATAGCACTGATCGCTGTAAAAATGCCAGTGGTCCCAAAAATGTGTCAAAATTGTCCAACGTGTCTGCCATAATGTTACAGCCCCGATACAAATCGCAGATCGCCGCCATTACTAGTATAATAAAAATTAATAATAAAAAAGCCATAAAACTATCCCCTATTTTGTAGACGCTATAACTTTTGCGCAAACCAAACAATATACGCTTATTGCGATTTTTTATACCAAAAATATGTAGAAGAATACATATCGGCCTAAACTGAGGGGAAAAAAAAAAATTTTATATATTTTTGGGGGATATTTATTATAGCAAAAAGTAAAAAATATTGTGTTCTTTTCAAAATTGTCGCTCATTTTTTCTTTATAGAGCAAAAAATAAAAACCGCAGAGGCGAACAAATACCACCAAAAGAAAGCTCTATTTGTGGGAAAAAAAGGACGTCAATTTTGTTTGGGTGCAACATCGCACAACCGTGCAATTGTCAGTTAAAGCGACGCAGTGCCAAATTGCAAAAAGTGCTCTGGTCAGGAAGGGGGTAAAATCTTCTGGGGCTGAAGTGGTTAATGTCTAAAATGCTGGCAACAAAGGCTAGTACACTCCTAATTGAAAATGTCCAAATTGGGCCCAATTAGCCATTATTACTCCCCGGTGTCGTGTGACTCGTTAGTGTTACAAAGTCTCAGGTGTGAATGGGGAGCAGGTGTGTTAAATTTGGCATTATCGCTCTCACTCTCTCATACTGGTCACTGGAAGTTCAACATGGCACCTCATGTCAAAAAACTCTGAGGATCTGAAAAAAAGAATTGTTGCTCTACATAAAGATGGCCTAGGCTATAAGAAGATTGCCAAGAGTCTGAAATTGAGCTGCAGCACAGTGGCCAAGACCAGACAGTGGTTTAACAGGACAGGTTCCCCAAAAGACCCCAAACACACCTCTAAGATGACCACTGCCTTGCTAAAGAAGCTGAGGGTAAAGGTGATGGACTGACCAAGCATGTTTCCAGACCTAAACTCTATTGAGCATCTGTGGGGCATCCTCAAATGGAAGGTGGAGGAGCGCAAGGTCTCTAACATCCACCAGCTCCTAGATGTTGTCATGGAGGACTGGAAGAGGACTCCAGTGGCAATGTGTGAAGCTCTAGTGAACTCCATGCCCAAGAGTGTTAAGGCAGTGCTGGAAAATAATGGTGGCCACACAAAATATTGACACTCTGGGCCCATTTTGGACATTTTCACTTAGGGGTGTACTCACTTTTGTGCCTGTTGTGAGTGGAACCTGTCCTGTTAAACCACTGTATGTTCTTGGTCACCATGCTGCAGCTCAGTTTCAGGGTCTTGGCAATCTTCTTATAGCCTAGGCCATCTTTATGTAGAGCAACAATTATTTTTTCAGATCCTCAGAGAGTTCTTTGCCATGAGGTGCCATGTTGAACGTCCCGTGACCAGTATAAGAGAGTGAGAGCGATAACACCAAATTTATCACACCTGCTCCCAATTCACACCTGAGACCTTGTAACACTAATGAGTCACATGACACCGGGAGGGGGGTGTTTAACTGGGCCCAATTTGGACATTTTCACTCACTTTTGTACTCACTTTTGTTGCCAGCAGTTTAGACATTAATGGCTGTGTGTTATTTTGAGGGGACAGCAAATTTACACCATTATACAAGCTGTACACTCACTACTTTACATTGTAGCAAAGTGTCATTTCTTCAGTGTTGTCACATGAAAAGATATAATAAAATATTTACAAAAATGTGAGAGGTGTACTCACTTACTTACTGTATATGCTTTTCTGTTTGTTACAATACAATTATTTATCAATTTTTTTCAGATCGAGATATATACAATTTCCTACCTCTATTTTATATAAGACGTGTGCTTATGGTGATATGTAAAATTGCCCTTTGATAATACTCTTAATTTACTGATGTCATATTGCTCATTTATCTGAGCTCAATAGAAAAACATTTGTATAAAAAAAGGAGATCTATCCTTATAGTTCTTATTTTACAGTTCTGTCCCCTATGGGCCTAAGTACAACTAGTACATTGTCACATGGTTTTAAGTGCTTTAGTTATGAGTACCAACCCCCCCCCCCCACCACCACCACCACCACCACACGCCATGGCCCAGTCACCAACAGCTTTGAAGGCAATGGATAATTCATAGCTGCAGTTTGCTTCGGCTGTGAACACTTTCCACAGGCAAGCAGCGGCAGGAGGAATGCAACAGTAGGGGGGCATATCAGCCTCTGCATTTCTCTTACTATTGCTTGTCTTGGGAATGTGTTCACGGCTTGAACAAGCTGCAGCTATAAATCAACCATCTCCTTCAGAGCTGTTGTTGGATCAGCCGCAGCAGGAGGGAGGGACAGATCGGTATTCATAACCAGAGAGTATTTGGAAACATGGGACAAAGCACTACACAGGGAACAAGACTGTAAAAAAAAAAATAATAATTATAGATCTTCCTAAAGTATCCAAACGTTCAGTTAATTTTTCTGGTATGTCACAACATCTAAAAACTTCACTCTAAGCTCACCAAGTCCTCATTGCTAGTATCTCTTCTTTTGATTAAAAGGCAACAATCAACTTCAATCTATTATCTGGTCATTGCATATCCATGTCACAGTATATGTCCATCTGTAGGCATGGCTATTATTGCCATCATGGGCCAATGCCCAGGAAAGCAGGGTAAAAGGGGCAGCATTAAGTCTCAATTTTAACAAATCGTAAAAATGTTTTTTTCCTAATTTTTAACCTTTTGGCCTCTAGATATTTTAGGCAACATTTAGCAAGAGAGAATGTTCAAGGGATCTCATATATACAGGTTTACATATATACTTACATATTTCTTTCTTGGTTTGTACATTTATTAGGCTCCAGGCACACTAGCATTTTTTTACAAGCTCACAAAAAGCTAGAGAAAAATGCTGGATGAAAAATGCTGATAACAGCATTTTTGTCCCAGCTTCCAGTAGCACTTTAGTAGCTTTTAGAAGCATTTAGAAGCTTTAAGGAGCACTCAGGAGCATTAGCATTTTAAAAGCTTAAGAAAAGCATTTCTTAGCATTTAGAAGCATTTAGCATTTTTTTTCTGCTGGAAAACGCTCCAAAAAATTCTACAAAAATATTTTTTTTTCTGCTCCAAGATGCTAAAGCTTAAAAAATGCTAATGGACTAAGGTAGTGTGCATGAACACATAGGATAACACTATTTAGCTTCTAGGAGCAGAAAAATGCTAATAGCAGCATCTAGGAGCTTAAAAAAATGCTAGTGTGCATGGAGCCTTAGAATTCAGTTTTGTATTCTGGCTTCAATAGTACAATCTAGCAGTAGTCTTTACTAAAATCATCACATGGCATAAACAAAGATTGCACGAAAGGGCATAACTATTGAGGTGCCCAGGGTATTTTGATGTCTAATGCTGACCTGTCTGTAGGGAATGTATGAGAATGAGGATCATGGATAGAGGAACTTCTGGAACTGAGATTGACATCCTTAAGCCAGGTACACACTAATGCCCCGTACACACGGTCGGACTTTGTTCGGACATTCCGACAACAAAATCCTAGGATTTTTTCCGACGGATGTTGGCTCAAACTTGTCTTGCATACACACGGTTACACAAAGTTGTCGGAAAATCCGATCGTTCTGAACGTGGTGACGTAAAACACGTACGTCGGGACTATAAACGGGGCAGTGGCCAATAGCGTTCATCTCTTTATTTATTCTGAGCATGCGTGGCACTTTGTTTGTCGGATTTGTGTACACACGATCAGAATTTCCGACAACGGATTTTGTTGTCGGAAAATTTTATCTCCTGCTCTCCAACTTTGTGTGACGTAAAATCCGATGGAAAATGTCCGATGGAGCCCACACACGGTCGGAATTTCCGACAACACGCTCCGATCGGACATTTTCCATCGGAAAATCCGACCGTGTGTACGGGGCATTACAGGTTTTATTCGTGCAACCCAGTGGGTTGACAGTTCTGGTCTGAGACACTGTACTAACCATGCAATGTTAGTTCAGCGATCTCTCCCGCTGAGCTGTTGTGTTCCCAACCGCCAGAACACTCCGATCAGCGATCTCTGCTCTGCTGAAAGTGCTGATTGGGAGTCGGTTGGCTGCTGGTTTTCCAGCAATCTGGCTTCTGTCAGACAGACCGACATACACACGGGCAGAATGTCAGCCATTTTTTTTTTGAACCGGCATTCTGCCCGTGTGTACGGAGCTTTAGAGCTGTAAGGTATAGTTGGAGGGCCTTAGTAAATACCCAAGTCTCACCAGGTCACCAACAAGTCTGTATATCTGAAAACACTATGCAGAGGGCATTGAACAACTGCTGTTGGTGTGATCTGCAACTTTAAAGTGTCCACTAACAATAAATGTCTAATAATGTCTGTTAACAATCACCAAAGTGAATGTGGTGTTGTCCCTCGCGCTATGTTGAGTACAAGGAATGCGTTAATACCAGAATAAAATAACTCGGTGTTGAAAAATAATGAAAAAATGTGTGGGTAGTGATGATGTCTCTGTGGACTGCAGCAAAATCAAAAGTGCTCACATACACTCAACATAATAATGATAATAGAGGGATTTCGCGCTTCAAATCTATCACATATAAAAACATTAATTAACATTGATGTGTTCTTATGCATGCAGCTATAGTGGATATAGAAATATGGGTGTGCTCAGTGAGTATGTGCAAACAATAAAGCCAAAAATAATCCAAATGTGCTGATGTGGATGGATAAGCTCTTCATAAATCAAAAAAAGTTCATAATGATGTGTCCCATCCACTGGGATCAGATATGGGGGAGGGGGAATGATGGTGATATTCTTAATATGGAGGGATACGATGAAAACCGGGCTCTCTAGAGTCTCACCTTAAGCAAAGCAAATATAGGCATCAAACAGGTTCTTTAGTAGATGCTGTATGGTGTGGTTTATCTGTTGTTCAGGTGGGACTTCTCTGATGGTTAGATCATCCTCCCGGTATACAGATACCTATCAAAATAAAGGAGGGATTGCCCACCTGGGCTCCACCGATCTGGTGGAATATATAGGGAAGGGAGAGAAAGAGGCCTCCAATGGTGTAGTATTGTTAACCACTTGACAACTGGGCACTTAAACCCCCTTCCTAACCAGACCAATTTTCAGCTTTTGGTGCTCTCACATTTTGAATGACAATTACTCAGTCATGCAACACTGTATCTATATGAAATTTTTGTCCTTTTTTTCACACAAATGGAGCTTTCTTTTGGTGGTATTTAATCACTGCTGGGTTCTTTATTTTTTGCGCCGTAAAAGAAAAAAGACCGAAAAATCTGTAAAAAAATACAGTTTTCTTCATTTCTGTTATAATATTTTGCAAATTAGTAATTTTTCTTCATATATTTTGGCCAAAATTTATACCGCTACATATCTTTGGTAAAAATAACCCAAATCGGTGGATATTATTTGGTCTTTGTGAAAGTTATAGAGTCCAAAAGCTATGGTGCGAATATCTGAAAATTGATCACACCTGAATTACTGACGGCCTATCTAATTTCTTGAGACCCTAACATTCCAGAAAAGTACAAATACCCCCCAAATGACCCCTTTTTGGAAAGAAGACATTCCAAGGTATTTAGAAAGATGCATGGTGAGTTTTTTGAAGTTGTCATTTTTTCCCACAATTCTTTGCAAAATCAAGGTTTTTTTTTTACTTTTTTTTTTTTCCCACAAAATTGTCATATTAGCAGGTTATTTCTCACACACCGCATATGCATACCACAAATTACACCCCAAAACACATTCTACTATTACTCCCGAGTACGGCGATACCACATGTGTGAGACTTTTACACAGCGTGGCCACATACAGAGGCCCAACATGCAGGGGAGCACCTTCAGGCGTTCTGGAGTGCCCAGGCCAATTCTGACATTTCTCTCCTACATGTAAAAATCATCATTTATTAGCTAGAAAATTACATAGAACCCCAAAACATTATATATTTTTTTTAGCAAAGACCCTAGAGAATAAAATGGCGGTCGTTGCAACTTTTTATCTCGCACGGTATTTGCGCAGCAATTTTTTTAACGCGTTTTTTTGGAAAAAAAAATGTTTTGCGCTTTACAAAAACCAAAACAGTAAAGTTAGCCTAATGTTTTTGCATAATGTGAAAGATGAAGTTACGCCGAGTAAATAGATACCCAACATGTCACCTTTCAAAATTGCACGCGCTTGTGGAATGGCGCCAAACTTTGCTACTCAAAAATCCCCATAGGCGACGCTTTAAAATTTTTTATTGGTTACATGTTTTGAGTTACAGAGGAGGTCTAGGGCCAAAATTATTGCTCTCGCTCTACCGATCGCAGAGATACCTCACATGTGTGGTTTGAACACCGTTTTCATATGTGGGCGGGACTTACATATGCGTTCGCTTCTGCATGCGAGCACACAGGGACAGGGGCGCTTTAAATATTTTTTTTTTTTTATTGTTCATTTTACTTTATTTATTTTAGTTTGATGCTTTTTTCCAAAAAAAAAAATTTTGGACCACTTTTATTCCTATTACAAGGAATATAAACATCCTTGTAATAGGAATATGGCATGACAGGTCCTCTTTACAGTGAGATATGGGGTCAATAAGACCCCACATCTCACCTCTAGGCTGGGAAGCCTGAAATAAAAAAAAAAAAAAAAAAAATGATCCTGGCTTCGATCGTAGCGGTGAGTCGGTAGAAGCGCGGGAGGGGGGGACATCCCCTCTCGCCTCCCGTAAGAACGATCAAGCAGTGGAACAGCTGCTATGATCATTCTCATGATGTAGGGAATCGCCGGCTGAAAAAGCTGATATCTGAATGATGCCTGTAGCTGCAACCATCATTCAGATATCCCCGCACAAAGTCAAGGACGTTGTATGACAGCCGGCGGGCGGGAAGTGGTTAAAACGCTTTTTTTTTCTTTTACACAAAGTTGTCCATTTATACAATATTTCTACCACATAACATGTACATACCAAAAATGACACCCCAAAATAGATTCTCCTACTCCTCCTGAGTACGGCGATACCACATGTGTGAGACTTCCACAGCCTGGCCACATACAGAGGCCGAGTACAGCCGAGCATGGCTCAGCATGGCAGGGTATGGCGGGGTATTGCGGAGTATGGCGGGGTATTGCAGAGTATGGCGGAGTATGGCGGAGTATGGCGGGGTATGGTGGAGTATGGCGGAGTATGGCGGGGTATTGCGGAGTATGGCGGGGGCATGGCAGAGTATGGCGGGGGCATTGCAGAGTATGGCGGGGGCATTGCAGAGTATGGCGGGGGCATTGCAGAGTATTGTGGGGGCATTGCAGAGTATTGCACAGCATTGCAGAGTATTGTGGGGGCATTGCAGAGTATTGCACAGCATTGCAGAGTATTGTGGGGGTATTGCAGAGTATTGCACAGCATTGCAGAGTATTGTGGGGGCATTGCAGAGTATTGCACAGCATTGCAGAGTATTGTGGGGGCATTGCAGAGTATTGCACAGCATTGCAGAATATTGTGGGGGCATTGCAGAGTATTGCACAGCATTGCAGAGTATTTTTGGGGGTATTGCAGAGTATTGCACAGCATTGCATAGTAGTAGGGATGGCTGAGCATGGATGGATGGATGGCTGGATGTCTCTGTGCAGCGCTGTGGGCACTACACATACAGCCCACAGCGCTGCAGCCATCCATCCATCTCCCTCTTCTCCACAGTGTACCGATCGGTACACAGGAGGGGAGGAGAGGAACCGGCGTCATCAGATGACGCCGGTCTGTTTACATGTGATCGCGCCGTCATTTGACGGCGCGATCACATGGTAAACGGCCGCGATCAGCGGCCATTTACCGGGAGGACCCGGCGGTCACGGATGTGTTCGGGTGCGCGCCCCAGGGGGCGCGCGAGAGGGGAATTCTGGGAGGACGTCATAGTACGTCCTCCCAGAGTTATCCAACCGCCCTGCAGCCGTCATTCGGCTATGGGCCGGTTGGTAAGTGGTTAAATATAATGGAGTTTATTAAGTAATAAGGTGGTCTCTTACATTAAGATAAATTAAAAACAGCATGAATAGCAAAAGGATTGACAAGAGCGGCGTCTGAGGCGCCTCCTTACTGACTTCCGGTTACGTCTGCTCTCTGCCACGCCCTACGCGTTACGTCACCGCTCGTGACTTCATCTGGGGACCAAAGTGGGGGGGACCAAATCACCAAAGTGCATCCAGGCATCAAATAAAAAATTTTCTATGAATTTCCAGCCAGTCAATCAAACTTAGGACCTAGCAAGCATTTAATACCAGCTGTGCTCCCATGTGCTCCAGTGTAATGCTCTTGCCATATTATTAAATGGTGACCAATATGATCTATGATATCCATTTTGGCCTGCCTGCCTTTGTTCTGTACGTTCTCATTATACACAGCCTCACTATAAAATAAATAAGTTATGCTTCCTTTTGGATAAGTTTGAAATATCTTCATCCAAACATACGCATTACTCCATGACAATATTGGAGCAGAAACAAAAGGTATGGCTCTTGTAGCATGTGTACACAACAGGGAGCCTCCAAGGTAGCAGGAAGCAAACTACTTCAAATGAATAACCTCTACTACTAAGAACAAAATGGATTGTTATGGTGAACCTTGTACAGGGTTTTCCTATGTTCTATTTACAGAATATGCTTGATCCATTTAGTAACTGAGTTTTTATTTACAGCCTTTTCCAAGAAAAATATGCACGATTCCTCCTGGAAAGTTAGCTGCCATTGTGAGGAACTGTTTTAAAAAAACATCCGTATACTGTGGATGTTTTTGATCTCCACTAATAGAATTAAACATAATTCTACCATTACCTAACTTAACATATTGTAAAGTGTACGTAGAGCAAAAATGACTGTCTATGAAAAATAGAAAGCATTGTAACCATAAATAGTAAGACCTCTTTAACACTGGGGTGGTTTTCAGGCGCTTTAGTGTTGGAAATAGCCTCGGCTAAGTGCCTGAAAACTGCCTCCCATTCACTCCAGTGTGACTTTTCACACTGGAGTGGTGCACTTGCGGGGCGTTCCCGAAAAGTCCTGCAAGAAGCATCCTTGGGGCAGGTTGGGAGAGCTGTATTTAGCACTCCCAAAAAATTGGAATGAATGGGCAACACTTTCAAAGCGCCTGAAAAGCGCCTTTGAAAGCGCCATAAAGCAGGAGGTTTTAACCCTTTTTTTGGGGTTAAAAGCACCTCGCTAGCGGCTGAAAAGCGGCGCAAAAGCGCTGCTAAAATGGCTAACGCTTTCAGTGTGAAAGAGGTCTAAAGTATCTTCTATCTTGTCTATTTCTTTAATGATAATTGAACATGTTGATTCAGCCAGCTGTGGGTGTATGTTTCGAAAGCAGTGACATTGGTCAATAAATGAGCATCTGTCTGGCACAGGGGAAGTTTGCAGTGCTGATGTGCCATAGGCTGGCGAATCCAATTGTAGAACACAGCAGGAGCATGCATTCTGAGGGTAATAATACTGCTTAAAATGGATGTAAACCCTCACATATACCCAGTGAAGTGAACAGCCTCAGATGATACACAGAGATGAAACAAATCCTGCTACACCCCATCAAGAGGGTATACCATGGCAAAAATATGTCTTCATCTGTCAGGAGCACAGAGGAGGGGCAGAGAGGCTGCAGTTACAGTGTGTGAGAGCTGATTGTAGGAAAGGAACACCCCCCCCCCCTTCAGACAGCAGAAGAACTGTGTTCTGAATAGATAAGCTCTGTTCTGAGCTGAGCTCTCAGCAGACCCCCCCCCCCGACACAAATTTATCTCATGTGTTGGGAAAACTTCTCAGAAGAGACTTATTCTGATAACAGAAGAACTAAGCACCAGAGAGAAACAAGACTTAAAGCTTTGTAGAGAGATAAGTAAACACTACAGATATATGTGTTTTGCTCAGATTCCATGACTGAGATTTCCAACCACTTTAAAGCGTAATTCCAAGCATTTCTTACACATCCAATGCCCCCCCCCCCCCCCCCCCGCGTTCGTGATCAGTTTTTGACACCTATTTGCACACTTTTTTTACAGCAATGTAAATATCTTATATTTATGCTGAATCCGAGGTATGTCATGTCCGCCCACCCATTGACTCCTGAGAGATGAGTGTCATCAACCACAGGAGTCAGCGGCATCCGCCACTTGTAGCATAGCGGCATGCTTTGTACTATATGTGCATGCGCGTGATCAGGAGGCGCATGCTGGGTAACCAGCAGTGCCGTATACTGGAAGGAGGAGCAAGTGGGCTTCAGATGCCCCCATTAAAGATGGGAGCATGCTCCCTGAGGACAACAAAGTGAGTTTATTTAAAAAGATCATGATTACTAATACCTACATGTGATACATATACCATTATGAATAGCATTAGTTGGGACCATCACAGGGGTTATTTAAAAAAAATAAAATAAAAAAAATAAACAAGCTGGAACTCCGCGTTAAGGATCCACTTGTGTGGCATTGTCAACCTTACAGTAGGTTACTGCAGATGCTGTAACTGTTAGGTTCAACAAGTTAAACTGTAACATAAAATGGAAGAAAATATAAATACAAAAAATATAAAACCAAATGCAGTCTAGTGCATTTTTAATCTGCATCAAAAAGTTCACACCAGTGCAGTAAGTTCCAGTGCAGTCAACAAAAGTAGAACATGCTGCAGTTTTTCTGGAACTTGGCAAAACGCATGGAAAAAGCACCAGAAGCACACTAGAACACACATGTCCTGACCTGAGATGAAAGTAGAAAGAGGAGAAAAAATCATCCAAAACACATAAAAAATGCATCAAAAACACACTTGAGTGTATCAAAAATGCAGAAACTAATCCAGAGTGTAGAAACTGTGTTGTGAACCAACCCTTAATCCATAGCAATAATACTTCATTTTACTGCAGTCAGACCAGCTCGGATATGATTTCCTATTGCTGTGAATTAATACACTTTGTATGTTTATTTGGTAGTTACAACGAACGAGTCAAATGACAAACAACACTTTACTTTTCAAATAAAGGAAATGACACCACTTTACTCTTCAGTAGAATGATATAATGTACACTAATCCATGAGTGCTATGCATTTCATACACAATCACAAACACTCATCAGATCAAACAGAGATTAGCATTCATCTGTCCACCACAAATCTGTGTTTATATCTAAACACCAGAGGAATGTCCGTACTGTGTTGTGCCAGTACCTTTGTCTAAACCCTGTCACCTTTACAATATGTACAATACAGCAGAATGCTCTGTTCCCACATTTTCCTAAAAGTGTGGCTGGTAATATGGGACAACACGAGGGTGACACAAGGACAGATATACAACAGTTATTCTGCCAATATGTAACCTATAGCTGCTCCTGGACACCACCCAAACCAAGACTGGTCTCAGCACAACATTTTATTTTTATCCAGTGCATTCTGAGAATACAAAACCATGTCTTCTGCACAATGATGGACCCCCTGAGAGTTATTATTACTATTCATCTAAAAATAAACCATTAGAATACTATTCACAAGTAGTGTTTAACGTGATTATATCATCTTTTCTAAGATCCTTTTAAATGTGTATCTAAACCCAAAAACATTTTTTTTAATATATTGCAGTTTATCAGTCATTAGTTGTGGTAGCTGTATTAATTAACTTTTTTTCCAGACACATCTGCCTTTAATTTTACCCATTGATGCTATCAGTAGCACAAGTCTTGTTCTAGTGTGGCAACACTCACTCTTGTTCTGTATCTGTGGACCAGCATTGTCTAGGCTGCCTGTTATTCATTTGGATTACAGAAAATCTCCCCCTCTATCACTACAGCATGTTAGAAACTCACTGGATTTCTGGCAGGAGTAAAAGATATTTCTTCACTTACAGAACAGAAAACAATTTCAATTGTGTATTTGTAAAACTGTATATCTAACAGACCAACAGCAGAGAACAAACTCTATTATGTATACATTTTAAAACTGAGCACCGGGAAGGACCCCCACACACGCACTTCAAAGGTTAAATGCTATTTAGCCTAGGAGTGCATGGATAAGCTCTGGGTGGTTTCTTGGCATCATCACACACAGTGCTTATTAAGCCTTCATTGTACATGAGGAGGTGAGCCTGCAACAGTGACCCAAAGTGACTTAGAGAAGATGCTGGGGGGGTTGTCGGTCGCATTGATTGAAAGTCTAGGGGTAAGGTATCCCTTACTGCAAGGGTAGATTTTGTCTCATTCCCGTAGTACGGCTTTAGGAAAAATTCCAGGAAAAACACAGTATTGGTAAACAAAGTAAAAAAGTGAGAAGTATTTGAAAAAGTGAGAAGTAGTTTTTTTTTCGTACTGCTCTTTTTTTTTTTAGAAGGCAATAATACAGCCTACAACAAATTGTCTACCTCAATCAAAGTTCTACTTTTTTCATCTCATTTAATACAATGGAAATATATCAAAGAATTCTATTCCAGCTACTAGAGGAATTTGCTCTTAGCTGATGTAAAGAGATTTGAACATTAATTACATGCATTTTATGTAACTTTTTAAGGTCCTATTCACACTTGAGCGTTTTGTAGCTCGAAATTCGAATTTGCTCAACAGTCAAAAACCCATGATTTTTAATTGTACCTGCTCACACTTGAGTGTTGTGTGGCTTGAAGTTTGTAGCATGAAAAATTGCATGGCATTCTTTTGAGCTACAGGCTTCAGGCATTTTTGGCTCCAATAGACCTAAATGGGAATGTCTGAAAAAATGCACAAAAACGCTTGTGCCACGTGTTTTTTTGTTCTTTTTTTGTTCTAGTAACTAGCTTTCCATTGTCTAGAAATAAAAACAGCACTCAAGCAAAATGCCTGCAAAAATGCTCAAACATTCATGTACTAATGCACAAAGAAAAGTCTATATAAATGACCAAGGACGATCATCTCAAGTGTAAATGCAGCCTTAAGCTGTGTACACACGATCGGATTTTCCGACGGGAAATGTCGGATGTCAGGCTGTTGGTGGAAAATCCGACCATGTGTATGCTCCATCGGACATTTGTTTCCGCCAACAAATGTTGGCTAGCATGTCTTCAAATTTTCCGCCAACAAATGTATGTTGTCAGATTTTCCGATCATGTGTGCACAAGTCCGTCGGACAAAAGTCCAAAGTACAAACACGCATGCTCGGAAGCAGAATCGGTCGGTCTTGTAAACTAGCCTTCGTAATGGAGAATTAACATTCGTGATGTTGGCAAATTATGAAATCTCCAAATGCAGCACACAATTCTCTTCTTCTTTAATGGAATAATAATGAAGCTGCTTTGCTGGTGATACTGATGAAGTTATTGCAAACAAATTTTCAAAGGCTTTTTTTTTTTCTAGTGATATCAAGAATAATATTATTATGTTTTTTTTGTATTTGTGCAAGTTACCACAACACCATTATCCCGTAGTTTATAAGATCAAAGATACAACTATGTTGGTGTCCCTTGTCAATTTTACATTGTGTTTTTTAAAATGTAACTGCCTACTCCCAAACTGTCATTTGAAGTAAAACACAAAGCCAAGTATTATGCTACACAATTTTTTATTGTGCATTAAAAAAAAAAAAAATTAGACATGCTATCTGCCAATAGAACTTAACCAAAAAAGTGCATTCTATGCATCCAAAAATATACCAAATCAAATCATTATTCAACCCAAAAAAAAATGTCAAAGCAATAACTCCAAGGCCAATAATAAATAACACGTTATCTCCTCCAATTCCGCAACATGTCTGGTTGACGAACAGCCGTTCAGAAACTAACTGAAAATCGCTAAATGATAACCGTGAAAAGAAAAGTGCAAATCAATGCTCACCAAACTTCTACTAACATGAAATTAGCAGAAGGAGCCCAAAGGGTGGAGCGAAAGAGCTGAAAAAACACGTAGTACGTCTAGTATGTCACTACGTTCGTAATTGTTGGCCAACATTTGTATGACCATGTGTATGCAAGACAAGTTTGAGCCAACACCCTTCGGACACAATTCCATGGTTTTGTTGTCGGAAAGTCTGAACGTGTGTACGGGGCTTTAGTTTATTTCTTGGTTGTTCTACAAAAGACTAATAGTTTGTGGCTGTATTTAGAAAAGATCACAAGCTTTACTGTAACATTGCTCTCCATTTTGCGCCTATAATTGTCTCGCCACAGGAGAATATCTAATTCAGTTTCTGAACAATGCATATGCAAGTGGTACTGGGAGTCATGGGAATATTAGTGACACAAGACGACACTGGCTTCACCTTGTCACATGGAACTAAAAGAACTGGAAGCTGTCACTCTGGTTAAAAATTTACCTAGATTATCATGAAAGGAAAATTTACAAAAACGCCATTTAAACAAACTAAACTTGACCCTCACCTTCTCTTCTTCTCTTTGTAGGATGACCAGCACTTATCTGTAAGATGAGTCAATTCTCTCATTTCATAAATTAACTGTTCCCTGAAACCACACATATACTATTGCTTTTAGAAACACAAATTATATAATGATCTCATTTTCCCTCACTACAAGAAGGAATTTTGAAGTGCCTCATTATATCAGACATGTACTACTGCTTTTTTCAAATTAATAAAATTTGCTTTAAAAGAAACATGCTTTTGCTTCTCGTTTACAGTAGGAGTTGTGATCTGACAAACTGACTGTATATAGGTTCAAATATTGTTAAATGTTACACATTGGGATACAATTATTATTATTATACAGTCATGGTCATACAGTGAAAACATCTCTTTACCTTAGATGTATTTCTGTCTCATACTTTAAATGGCTGGACTTCTCAATCTAGCCAATGCATTTTTATTCTTACTAAAAAAGATCAAATTCTCTGACAGCTTCTAACACAGAAATACGTCCCATTTACCATTTAAGTAATTTCAGAAATCAAACTTAGTCAATAACATGTTAATGGTCATCTACGAGCAGATTGGGTTTAAAATGATCTACTGGGTAATAATTTTCTTCCTTCATAATGTAACCATTGTTTATGTCAGAAATATTAAAGGCAACATCTTTACTTTTTACTTTTTTTGCTAGTCAGAAACCCAGTGATTTCCATATTTACTGTGTTGGCCAATTATAAGGCACACAACTAATCTAGAAGTCAAAAGTCTACAACCCATCTACTAAGTCAGATGACAAAGATACATTTTTTTTTTACATTTTAACTTGTATAACTAAGCATATTGCAATGTTGTAACACAATAACAGATCAACAAATCAGTTCCATTTTTCTAAATTGTCTATTTGAGTGACACCTGGATGGTTGGATTACAGTCCTCTGCACATTATCACTGCTCTGTGTAGCTGTAAAATTTTGCATGGCATTTTTTGAATGTCATTTTTTTGGATGTAATTTTGCAATTCATCGAAAATATTGACTTGAGTGCCGTTTTACCATCTGTTTCATTGTGGGATAGGTGGGATAGTTTGTGGGCCATGGCAGATTGGACATTAGATTTCAGTAGAAGTCACTGTCTGCCTGATGTTTCTAAAGTGTAGATCTTTAACAGTGATGAAGACCGTTTAATTACTATACAGTAACAGACAGTGAAATTATATAAAGCTGTTCTGATTTTTACTTACAACGTTTGTTTTTAGATTATTTCCAGAATAGCTGAATTAGACTGCTGAACAAACATTTTCTTTTAGTAAAAACTTTTTAAAAAAAATCAATTAAAAATTATAGTCAGATGTTTAAAGGCTAAAGTATGGCTAATTTATTCTCTGACAATAACACATGAGTCTCAAGAACCATAAATGTAACTTTTTATTATTTAACTTACTGCACAATTATTCATTTTCTGAAAATAGAAAAATTTGAAAAAAAAATATACATTTTGTTTTATAATTACTACAGTGATCAAATATTAGGAATTAAAGCAACAATTTACTGACAACTATGCAAATAGAATTTTGTAACTAAATAAGTGTAATCACTCACCAAAACCCCTCTGGAAGTTCTTATCCTATTCAGAATTTAGATACTGCAAGGAGAGGAACAGATCAGATATCCTATCCTGGAGTTGTGTCCAGTCTAATGAGGTCCTACGTGCTGGCTGTGTGCTGTATAAACCATGTGGAGTAGGATGTGTCTATTTCAATCAATGTGACAACTTAAAAACTCAGCCTTGCACTGTCCAATAGGAGCTTCCCAGGATATGATTTGCTAACCGGTACTTCACTGCATTGTAAGTTATTCAAAATATTCTACCCATGTGACGTCATGTTTATGATTTTATCATTGTAAGGCTCCATGCACACTGGCTTAAAAAAATGTTGCTTCTACAGAACTTTTGTGTTCTACCTGTAGAAGCAACTCAATGTATTATCCTATGTGTTCGTGTACATTAGGACGTTTACAGGAATATTTTGAGCTTAACGTTGAGAAGCAGGAAAAAAAAAACTTCTGGTTCGCGTTTCTGATTGGAGCTCACTGACAGAAAAAATGTAAAACTTTTCTAAACTTTGTACAAACTTTGTTTTTTACTCCCAAGAGAACAGACGTTTTAGGCCCAGTGTGCATGGAGCCTAAATATTCTATAGGAATATTGCATGTATTTCTTCATATACTCTGCGCAACTAATATTGTTTATTCATTCAATATTCCAAAGCACTGTTTTTACAGCTCTATTTAACAGGCTATTTTAAGTATGTGAAATCTTTAGATCACACAAATACCGAGTCATTTTTTTTATTGAAACATGTACAGGTATTTCATCATCTATTAAGTACATTGATAATATTAAGGTGAGACATACATTTTCTTCTTGCCAGTCTCACTATTAACATCTTAAGCATCATCCATAATTTCTGCACATTTCAACTTCCAACTCTGTATGACACCTAATATCCTGCATCACCTGTGGGTGAAGAGACTACAGACTGGATCTAAACTAGTGCTTGAAGAACCCAACTGAAAGGAAACTTTGATGCAGAACCAGTACACATACAATGAATTAGGTTTCTATGTTGTTCTAGACACCTTGGGAATTCTCTTGGACCCATGCCCAGACACAGGTACATCTGGGCAGCTTAACTGCCATAGCATTAACTGTTTCTAGCATTAGTAAAATCAGTACGTTATGATGACTTCTCAGTTTAATAGGAGCTACCACATAACCATCATCACTAAAACATTGTGTGGCTTTACTTGTGAGTAATTTAGAACAGATCATTTGCAATATAAATTTCCATACATGGATGATTGTTGCTAATGACCCCCAACACACCTCCAAGATGACCACTGCCTTGTTAAAGAAGCTGAGGGTAAAGGTGATGGACTGGCCAAGCATGTCTCCAAACCTAAACCCTATTGAGCATCTGTGGGATATCCTCAAATGAAAGGTGGAGGAGCGCAAGGTCTCTAACATCCACCAGCTCCTAGATGTTGTCATGGAAGAGAGGAAGAGGACTCCAGTGGCAACCTGTGAAGCTCTGGTGAACTCCATGCCCAAGAGGGTTAAGACAGTGCTGGAAAATAATGGTGGCCACACAAAATATTGACACTTTGGGCCCAATTCGGACATTTTCACTTAGGGGTGTACTCACTTTTGTTGCCAGTGATTTAGACATTAATGGCTGTGTGTTGAGTTATTTTGAGGGGACAGCAAATTTACACTGTTATACAAGCTGTACACTCACTACTTTACATTGTAGCAGTGTCACTTCTTCAGTGTTGTCACATGAAAAGATAGAATAAAATATTTACAAAAATGTGAGGGGTGTACTCACTTTTGTGAGATACTGTATACTGTGATTCTGTACTTGCCAAATATGCTGCAGACATCTCCCTCCACTAAGTCTGGCTACAGCCATTTTAACTGTGGGCAGCTGAAGCTCCTGTCTGTTCACTTCCTGGATTTACACAGACACACAGAGGCAAACCTCCAGCTCCGCAGCCCTGCAGCTTTTATTGGCCCTCTTATGACTCATACCCCCTCCCTTCCTGGCAAACTCTCACGAGAGTGAGAGAGAGCTGTGCATGATGTCATAAGCCTAGGCTAATGACCAGATAAGAAACAAGAAGTGGGCTGTATAAGGTATTTAACGGCAGAAAAAAAAATGTTTTACTATCCAAAGTTAAAACAACAAGGGAAGAGCATTTAATAGATGCAAAGTTAAAAAAAAATACTGAAGGTCAGCTTTAAATACTATCTTGGCAAATAAAAAATGTACAGTTTACATTTAACCCACTTTCTCCAAGCCTGAGATTGGACAGTGAAAGCAGAGGCTGCACATTGATGAGCTCATCTCTCTGTCACATTGCTTTCTCCTCCTATCAGCAAGCTTCTTGTCAACACATCAACCAATTTGCTCCTTGTACTGCTTCTTCCTATCAAGCTCCATCCCTACTGCACAGGGACTGCAAGAGGCTGATACCAAGTCAAATTCAGACACTTATACCGCTTGTATTAAAAAATAAATTTAATTATGTACTAATAATTACAGAGCTGCAATCATTTACTGTATATCTGCCTTCTAGAGTTCAGCTTTAAACCATGCAGCCATATTGTACAAATACACTACAGATATACTGTGAACTTGTATTCTGTCCTATGCTAAGCTGCAGGTTTTTAGCACTTCCTCACAAATCAGAGCAGGATAAGAGGCTCGCTCTCATCATAACTTTTTTATGCTTTAGAAAACAGCTTTTTATGTAATTCATAGGCTGGCTGAGCTGCTGAACCTTAGTAGGAGCGTTCAGCTTAGTTTAGGCAGGGCTAAAGGGAGTGGCACAAACATTAAAGTGATTGTAAAGGCTTGTTTTTTTCCCTATAAAAATAATAAACATGTTATACTTACCTGCTCTGTTGCAGTGGATTTGCACAGAGTAGCCCCGATCCTCCTCCTCCTCCTCCTTGGGTCTCTCTTCTGTGCTCCTGGCCCCTCCCTCCTGTTCAGTGCCCCCACAGCAAGCGGCTTACTATGGGGGCACCCGAGCCGAGTCACAGCTTCCTGTGTCCATTCAGACATGGAGCCCCGACCTGGCCCTGACCCAGCTCCGACCCAGCCCCGCCCCACCCCCATCCTCTTTCTTGCCCGATTGGCTAGCTGACTTTGATTGCCAGCAATAGCGTTGCTTCTGTGTCTCAGCCAATCAGGAAGGAGAATCTTGGATGGCTGAGACACTCGTGGACTTCGCTGGAGAGAGAGGGATCTCAGGTAAGTGTTAGGTGTGCTGGGGTGACTGTTGCACACAGAAGGCTTTTTATCTTAATGCACAGAATGCATTAAGATAAAAAACCTTCTGCCCTTACAACCCTTAACCTTCTGCCCTTAATTAAAAAAAAATTGATACACTACTATTGCACATTTTGTTTTTTCATTTTGGAAGGGTAGGAATGGCTGAATACCTGTCATTTTTTTTCTGTGTCCCATTTAAAAGTTTTTCCTTCACGTCCTGTCTTGTCCTGTAAAAACAACAAGTGAGATGAAATGCCTCAGCTAAGTCCCCTCTTTGACAATTGTCACAGGAAAAAGTGTTCCCACTGGCAGATTTCTACTCCATTCCAGTTCCTCTTGGTAAATCAAATCTTTGGATTTTCTCTTACTTTCAGTCCTGCTGAACGGCAGTCAACATGAAATATATATGAATTAAAAATCTAACAGTGGTTCTAAACCTTCCCTACTTTATTCAAGACAAACAAAATAAAAAAATGTTGCCTTAATATACACTTTAATTGCTTATGTTTGGTGATATCAACAGCTCCTCATTTTAAATCCTGCTTTTCATTTAGGTAAGTGTTCTACTTTTTGCAAATGCTTGTACACTTTAATTGTGTTTGCAATAGCACCACCATATTCATGAATACAGTGGCGCACAGCCATTCATGGTACTAACAAGCTGTATGCTGCATCTGGGTTGCCTGTGTGGATGAAATACCACTACAGTTACACTGAACAGGCTCAGGTAGCCTGTGTAGAAAAACCCTAGAACTTATAACTGGTAATTTCAGTTTGCTCATTTCAGGATGATCCAACTCTTGGAAGATTTATTTTCATCCATCAATGACACCCGCTACATAGTGTATGCTGGCAGGGCTACCATGTCCTGGGGGAAAGTGGCACCAGCTTTTTTCTATACCAGCAACTGAGAATAAATTGGGTTTAGTAACTAATTTGACTAAACAAACTCTATCGCAGTTCATCTATTTACATTGTGTTCAACTCAATAACAAAAATCAAAGGCAACAAATCTGAAAAAAAAATGTATGTGTTCCAAGATTACAATGAGAGAATGTCATACCCAACTTATGGGCATTAAAGTGTTTGTTAACCCCCAAAAAATATATACAGATCCTGGTCCCTTAAAGCAGATTACACAGCACAGTGCTTGTGCTGTGTAATCTGCCCCCTCTAAACTGTAAAAAACCTCCCTGAACTGGGCACTAGCTGTATCCAGTATCTATACTGACCACGTAAATCAGGGCTGCTCAGCCCTGACCACCGTGGTCAGCGTACGTCCCTGCATCATACACTGCTGTCCCCTCTGCTCTCCTCTCTCCCCCCTCACCCCCTCCTTCCTGCCTGTCATCTCCCTCTCTGTGTCTGCGCCGCTATGCTTGAAAAAAAAAGGTACAATTGCCACTGCCAGCCCTTCGATTAGAGGCCGGCATAGCACACTATGTAAGTAGTTTTCAAAAACGAGCATTATAAATACCGAATTTGAGTTGTCGTCAGGCCGTTCATGTAACTCGCGTCCGCTTTACAGCTATGAGACAGAGCTTCTGCAGAGGAGATGAGCAGCCACGTGATCTCCCCAGCTAACGTCAGAGGGAGATCACAGCTCCTCCTGCAGAAGACATCCATCGGAGCTGTAAAGCGGCCATGAGTCATGTGAACAGCCTGAAGACAGCTCAAATTCGGTATTTAGAACACTCGTTTTTGAAAACTACTTACATAGTGTGCTATACCAGCCTCTAATAGAGGGGCTGGCATAGTCTTATATAAATGGGTTAACAAACCCTTCAATTCCCATTGTTAACATTTCCAATAACCAGAGGGTGGCAAACATACACATTAGTCATGACAACCTGTCTCTTCAGATTGTGACCTCCTTACTGAGAACGAGTCCATGGACAGATAACCAATACCAGCAACCAGCTCATCAACTGTCCATTTCAGTGCACTCCAGTAACTGCAGACCCAGAAGGGGAGGCAAAAAGCACAAACAGGACAATCTATGATATGCAAAGAGACCACTGAAAGGCAACAAATAAGTCCAACCTTTAAGCTTTACAGCCAACTACTGACCAAAGGAGAAACTATGCTCCTGAATCAGAGGTTCTTTTTTATGTTGAACTGACAGCAGTTTCCACTCAGCGACAGCCTACTGGATAAGTAGTGACCAGTGGCGGCTGGCTGGAGATGGACGGTGGTGATCAGTGCCCCTCTGTCACAGAAGACAGATGGTGATGATCAGTCCCCCCCCCCTGTGCGGGAGACGGATGGCGGCGATCAGTGGCCTTACCTTAGGAGGGTGATGCTGCTCCTTGTTCAAGGGAAGAGCCAGGGCCATTGCTTCTTCTCTGCCAAATAGCAAGTGGGTCCGCCTGAGACCCTGATTGGCAGGGATTCCTATGACTCACTGCCCAATCGGGTCTCAGGACCTGTTTCCTGATTGGCCGGGAGGAGAATCAGGAAGACAATAGCGAATATTAATTGGCTATTGTCCCACAACTGGGTGGGCTCAGGGCGCAGTGCTCTGTGCACCGAACCCACCCTTTTTTTAAGCCAATTAGAGCCTCAGGCTCTAATCATGTGCTTCAAAAAAAAAAACTATTGAAATCCATGATTCCGGCGCCCTGCATGTAGATTGCGGGGTGGGCGCATGGATTAGGGGGATGGCCTAATGGACAGGCTGCCACTGGCAGTGACCAAAGTAAACTTAAAATTAAATTTGTTCCAACAGGTAATTTTGGGAGTATAGAGACCTTCATCAAAGGTATCAGAAGTGGTGCCCTTGAATTTGCACATTGTAGGTGCACATATTCTAAGCTATCATCACCTTAGGATAAAAGTATATTTTTCAAGATTGCAGACAAGAGGGAATATGATTGTAGCATTGAACCATTCTGACTGCAGATAGGGTATTAATAATCTTCTTGAAGACATTCAAACATATGTGAATGTCTTCTTTGACCCTACCTGCAACCTTCAAAGGAAGGCCCAACAATTTACAGAAATTGGAATGGGTATTGGGTGGATTTCAAGACCAATTTCTCTCACTAAAATTTCTAGTCTTCCTATTGTTCCTGGCTCATCGAATCATCCTATCACACATACAAGCTTAATAAAAATCTCAGGGATATGCAGATCGGAGCAGAACCCAGAGATAAATATTTTAGGCTGCCTTTTTGTACCAACAAAAAACAAAAAAAATATGTGTTTGAGGTGCCGGAACTGCAACATTTGCAATGCTCTCATCTGGGCACCACATTTTCTCATCCATATATGGAACTATAAGTGTGAACACTATAGTTGTTCTGTATGGCTTACTCATTCTCATTGGCTTTTAAGGGCAAGGTTTGTTTAAATGTTGTTTCCAGAAGCACAGCAGTGATATTTTGTGTTGTGTGGAACTTGAAAACAACTGCCTGTATGACACAAGTAAATTGTGACAAGCCTGTGGAAGTCCACTTTGGGAATGCCCAGCATCAATCTAAGACCTTAGAGGTATGGTGAAAAACCATATCCCTAGTCCACCATCTCTTCAGCGATAAGGACAGGTTCCTTCTACACAAGGAATCATACTGGATTCACACAATTCAGGCCGGGTTCACACTATTGCAAAGTGGATGTGGGATCCCTGCATCCAATTCGCAATAGTAGGAGAATGGGACCGGCTTTCTATGGAGCCGGTTCATATATTTCCGATGCAGCTGAGGTGCGAATTTGCACAGGAGCCCTGTGCGTCTTTTGGTCCATTTCAGGTCCAAATTCAGCCCAAAATTTGGGCTGAAATCAGACCTGAAAGGGTGAACCAGGACGCACAGGACCCCTGCTGGGAGCCACATCGGCATCCAATGTGAACAGAGCCTCAGATTTATCCCTGAAGGCCTGATCACTAACCTGTCTCTTACATGCTTTTTGCATTTGCATTGAATCTCTCTACCCTCTCTTTTTCGTCCTCTTTCTGTATTGATTTACATTATGTGTTTCCTTCTTTTATTTCATTTTGGTTGGTGTATGTATTATCTACAGCAGGGATAGGCAACCTTAAAGAGGTAGAGATCTACCTGAACAACACGGGAGAAATCAAAGATCACCGGGCACATTATCGACTCCTCACACCTGATTTAAACCTCTAATTGCCGTACTACTGTGTCGCAATCATGTGCAGTGCGTGGCAATCATGGGTTTAAATCAGGTGAGGCTGAGGCAGCAGGAAGCAGCCAAAGGTGTATACATGCTGCAGCAGGATTTAAACCCACAGTTGCTTTGGTGGGTGCTACTGCCTGCCTATTTCTACCCATTCAAGTAGATGGGGCCACTCTGCAAGGTCCCTGCAACTGCATGCTTCTGCGGGGTCTACGGGGTTAAAGCAGGTGGTGAGAAAGCAACACAACACTGCCTTCTTTAACTCCTTGTTTGCTGTACTGCACAAAGCTGCAGGGCATTTGCAGAGTGGTCTCATTCACTTGAATGGGTCATGTTTGGCAGGTGCTACAGGCTATGTGTGGCGAAAAACTAACAATGCACATCATCCTGAACACACCATGCCCACCGTAAAACATGGTGGAGGCAGGATCATGTTGTGGGGATGCTTTTCTTCATCCTTCTTGTTGCCCATTTTTGATTTTATACTCTGTGATCACATTTTATTGTTATCTGGCGTTTTTAGCAATAAAAATCCTATTTTTGCTCATCTACACTATGTGGAGCTTGTTTATTTTTTCTCCACATACCTACTGAGAGATTCAACCAGCCTTCAATCCAGTTTTTGTACGTGACGCACTGTTCCCTCTGATCCGCACCTCGGCCATCCTTTGGGAGGACCCACCTGGCGGCCCCGGGACATCCGCGCAGAGTTTGACCCAGAAGGTTCGCAGAGCTGTGATGTCCGTTCACTGGCCCTGAGAGGCAACCTGCTCGAGTGACTCCCTGTCGCTGACAAGGGAGTCCATCGCATCTGGTAAGAGTTTCTTACACACCATCTTTACCAAGTCGCATGTCATTGTGAGATACAACTTGGGGACGATTTGTTGATTCACCCGTGTTATAACATCTGCCTCCCCGTATCCACGCATGGTTTTCAGTGGGACATTCCATGTTATTTGTTCCCCATTCACCGATAGGACTTTATTCACCTATATTGAAAGACTTATAAGTTTTTTCACTGTTATGTTTATTTTTTGTGGATATTTGTTTTTTTCAGTTGTTTTCTTGATTGAACACTTTTGGCACAATCTATGCGCTACTTTTTATTTTCATATATTCAGTTTGAGAAAAAGATTGTCAACCCTACATTTTTTAAGCCCTGAAGAAAACGGTGATTTCAGGCCCTTGAAACGTGTTGACTACTGCACACAATCAATTACCGTATTTATCGGCATATAACACACACTTTTTTACCCTGAAAACAGAGGGTAAATCGTGCCTGCGTGTTATACACTGATATCTGTTTTTTTTTACCAACGGGGGCGGGGATCGGGTTGTCCGCCCCGGGTGCCACCCATTGGGAGGGTGTCAGGCCGGCCGGCCGCCTCTCCTGGCCCTGGGAAAGCGCTGCCAGCACAATTCAAACTCCAGAAAACACCACTTCCAGTCTCCTCCCACACACCGCTCCCCCCGTGCCACTATCAATGCAAATCCAAGCCTCCAAATCCCTCCACAAACGCCGCTCGTTCTGGCCACTCTCCTCCCGCTCTGCCCCCTCCTCAAATGTAGCTTTTGATTGGAGGAGGAGAGCGGTCATGTGACCGTCAATGAAAGAGAGGAAAGCAGTCACATGACCGGGTCCACGGCACCAATGTAGGTATTCAATAGCTCCAATCCTCAACAAGTGACACAAGAGGAGCAGTGCATGAGAAGGGGCCAGCAGCAATGCCCTCTATACCCTAGAGCATGCTGGAAATGCCATCCCAGGAGACTGGGGGTCTCCTGGGAGTGCGGAGGAGGAGGTGGGGCTTTATAATGAAAGGGGTCTGTGTACTATGCGGGGGTCTGTGTACCATGTGGGGGTCTGTGTACTATGCAAGGGTCTGTGTGTTATGCAGGGGGCTCTGTGTACCATGCAAGGGGCTCTGTGTACTCTGCAGGTGGTCCGCGTGTTATGCAGGGGGTCTGTGTGTTATGCAGGGGGCTCTGTGTACTATGCAGGGGGTCTGTGTACTATGCAGGGGGCTCTGTGTACAATGCAGGGGGTCAAGGTTTTATGCAGGGGGCTCTGTTTACTATGTAGGGGGTCAATGTGTTACGCAGGGGGCTCTGTGTACTATGCAGCAGGTCTGTGTGTTATGCAGGTGGCTGTGTGTTATGCAGGGGGCTCTGTGTACCATGTAGGGGGCTGTGGAAAGTTTTTTTATTGAAACTTTCCTCTAAGGCTACTTTCACACTGAGGCGCTTTACAGGTGCTACAGCGCTAAAAATAGCACCTGTATAGCATCTGTAAAGCGCCTCTTCTGTGTCTCCAGTGTGAAAGCCCAAGAGCTTTCACACTAGAGCGATGCACTTACAGGATGGTCAAAAAAGTCCTGCAAGCTGTATCTTTACAGCGCTATAGGAGCGGTGTATTCACCACTCCTATAGCGCCCCTTCCCATTGAAAACAATGGGGCAGCGCTGCAAACCCGCCGGCAATAAAACCACCCCCGCTAGTGGCCGAATAGCACCGCTAAAACGACAGTAAAGCGGCACTAAAAATAGAGCCGCTTTACCGCCGGCGCCCGCCTGCCCCAGTGTGAAAGTAGATTTAAAGTTAAGGTGCGTGTTATACGCCGATAAATACGGTAACTTCCTTCTGAATATAACCTTATGGTGCAGCACTTCAATCTGCTTCAGAGTTTAGCAGTAAAAACCTGACAAAAGGTTCCAACCCTTCACCAGTCTATCCAAAAACAAAATAAAAAAGGTGTAGCTGGAGTTTAATATATATTTTTTATTTGGAATATGGATATATGGAAAGAACCCTGTCATGAAGATCCTGCCAGTAATCGGCGATTCAGACGCACGGGAACCCGGCCATGGGTTCCACTGCGCATGCGCGCGCGTTCACGGGTGTTGTCACGCACGGGCACGCGCGCACTCCCGCTAGTGCCAGGCGGGCTATTTAAACCGGCCTGTCACACTCAATCCCCGCTGTCTGCTCTACAGCGTTCCATGTGCCTTAACCTGATCTGACCTGTGTACTCTGCTATCTGACCCGGCTTCCTGTTAGACCATCCAGCTATCCGCCTGCACCAGACCCTCTTGGCTTGCCTGACCATCCCTCTGTGTTATCCCTGGTACCTCTGCTGATCGACCGATACCGACCTCCGGCTTGTTTGACCATCCCTCTGTCTGATACCAGTATCCAGTCTGACTACCTGCTGCGTTGTTCCTGGCTCCAGTCCAGCGTTCCAGACTACTACCTGCTGTTTGTTCCCGGTTCCAGTTCAGCGTTCCAGGCTACTACCTGCTGCTTGTTCCTGGTTCCAGTTCAGTGTTCCAGGCTACTACCTGCTGCTTTGTTCCTGGTTCCAGTTCAGCGTTCCAGGCTGCTACCTGCTGCTTTGTTCCTGGTTCCAGTTCAGCGTTCCAGGCTGCTACCTGCTGCTTTGTTCCTGGTTCCAGTTCAGCGTTCCAGGCTACTACCTGCTGCTTTGTTCCTGGTTCCAGTCCAGCGTTCCAGTCTACTACCTGCTGCTTGTTCCTGGTTCCAGTCCAGCGTTCCAGTCTACTACCTGCTGCTTGTTCCTGGTGCCAGTCCAGTTCTTCAGTCCTGTTTACTTACCTGCTGTGGTTCCTGGTCCTCTCTGCATTCCAGTCTTCAGTCTCCTCTTCAGCTTCAGGTTCCAGAGGGTGCCACCACTCCTGAACTTCCGGTGACTGTTGATCCTGCCAGGCACCCATACCACTCTTCACTCCCGGGCCCACTGTCTCCATTCCAGGGGAACGGGAGTGGGAGCTGTAAGGGAGGTCTTTCTCTGCACTTCAGGCTCAAAACCTACCAGGTACGTGACAGTAGCAGACAGCCATGTCTGAGCCTGAGCAGGGAACGTCTCCCATGGAGGAACTTTGTGCACACCTGGCAGGACTGACTGAAGCAGTCAAGAATCTGCAGCAAGGATACACAAGGCTGGAGGAACGAGTGCTAACCTTATCTAACCCCATTGGGGTCCGGGGAGTTCCTTCCGCTTCTGCTCCTTCAGTCAGGCCTTCCTCAACGGTGGTAATGCTCCCTCCAGAACCCAAAGTCCCGACACCTGAACGTTTCTCCGGGGATCGCCTTAAATTCAGCGCCTTCCGCAACTCCTGTGAATTATTCTTTGCTCTTCAGCCACGTACCTTTTCCCTGGAGGCTACCAAGGTGGGCTATGTAATTTCTCTGCTTTCTGGTGACCCCCAAACCTGGGCCCATCGCCTCTTGGAGCAAAAGGACGTATCCCTGACCAATCTTTCCACCTTCTTTGACGCCATGGGTCAGCTGTACGATGACCCCCAGCTGTCCGTGACTGCAGAGGGTCGCAGGGCAGCAGAGGACTATGTGGCTGAATTCAGGAAGTGGAGTGCGGACACAAATTGGAATGATGCGGCTCTCCGCTATCAGTTTCGGATGGGACTCTCTGACTCTTTGAAGGATGAATTGGCCAGGGTGGGTACACCACAGACTTTAAATGCCTTGATCGATCTAGCCATCCAGATCGATCGAAGTCTAAGAGAACGTAGGACTGAGAGAGCTATGGGATCTTCTCGCCCAACTTGGGTTACCCCTTCTTCATCATATGTCACCAACACCACCTACCTCCATGTTTAACCCACCTGAGCCAATGCAATTAGGGGTCCTGCGGCCTTCTCTTACCCAGGAGGAACGACAACGTCGTCGAGTGAATAATCTGTGCCTGTATTGCGGGGAACCTGGGCACTATGTCAGGAACTGTCCCCTTAAACTCTGTAAGTGCCTATCCCTGTCCACTGACTATGTTGCACCTCTGGCTAAGAATACTACTCACCTTGCTCTCTCTATGCTGTTACAGCTTCCAGGAGAGACTCTGCAAATAACCGCCATTATTGACTCTGGAGCTTGCAGTTGCTTCATGGACTCTCTCTTTGCTACCCAACACTAGATACCTTTGTTGCCCACGGCCCATGGACTTTCCATCCATCTAGCTGATGGAACCGCCATCAAATCTGGACCTGTTACCCAAGAGACTGTTCCAATACCCGTCTCCATCTCCAATTCTCATCAAGAACTGCTACGCCTGGATATCATCACCTCACCTCTGTTTCCCATAATCCTCGGCATGCCATGGTTACAGGCTCACAATCCTGACATTAATTGGATCACAGGTGAAGTTACCTTTTCTTCTTCATATTGCCAACAATCTTGCAGATTTCAGAACGTTCAGAAGAACCCTACCTTGCTTTGCCTAGATACGGATACTAGTCTACACCTCTCCATTCCTTCTGCCTATCATGATTTCTTAGACGTATTCAGCAAGCAGGGGGCAGAGGCTTTACCCCCTCACCGGGCCTATGACTGTCCTATCGAATTACTTCCCGGTGCTGAGATTTCTTTTGGAAGAATCTTTCCTTTGACTGAAGTAGAACAAGGGGCTTTAAAGGAATATATCGATGAGAACCTAAAGAAAGGCTTCATTCGTCCACGTCTCCAGCGGGTGCAGGCATCTTCTTTGTACAGAAGAAAGATAAGACCCTCAGACCATGTGTGGATTACCGCGAGCTAGATAAAATCACTGTAAAAAACCGTTACCCTCTTCCTCTGGTGCCAGAGTTGTTCCAAAGACTTGGGACAGCTACCATATTCACTAAGCTTGACCTCCGCGGGGCCTACAATTTAGTTCGTATTAGGGACGGAGACGAATGGAAGACCGCCTTTCGTACCCGTTATGGACATTTTGAGTACCTAGTGATGCCTTTCGGGCTGTGCAATGCCCCTGCTACATTTCAGTACTTTATCAATGATGTTTTACGAGACTTTCTAGATCTGTTTGTTATCGTCTATTTAGACGACATATTAATTTTTTCTTGTTCCCTTGAATCCCATCGCAGGCACGTCAGAAGTGTGTTGGGCTGGCTTCGACAACACGGTCTATATGCAAAAGCTGAGAAGTGTGAATTTGAACAGGAAAGTATTCCATTTTTGGGGTTAATCATTTCCAGTGGAGGCATTAAGATGGACCCTCAAAAGGTCGCGGCAGTTTTAGATTGGCCAGTTCCAACAGACAAAAAGGGAATCCAGCGATTCGTTTAAATTCGCTAATTTTTACCGTAAATTTATTAAGGGGTTCTCAGCCATCATCACACCCATCACACAGCTAACTAAACAAGGTACAAGCTTCCACTGGTCTGCTGAAGCCCAAAAGGCTTTTGAGACTCTCAAGGGCCTTTTTACTTCCGCCTCCGTACTCAAGCATCCAGATTCCTCTCTGCCGTTCATACTAGAGGTGGACGCATCTGAAATTGCAGTAGGGGCAGCGTTGTCCCAAAGACAGGGAACTAAGGCCCTGTTACATCCTGTGGCCTTCTTCTCTCATAAATTGTTCACGGCAGAGAGAAATTATGATGTAGGTGACAGAGAGTTGTTGGCAATCAAATCAGCGTTGGAGGACTGGCGCTATCTGCTGGAGGGTGCCGCTCATCCAGTCTTAATTTTTACAGATCATAAGAACCTGGAGTATTTGAGATCTGCAAAAAGATTGAAGACACGTCAAGCCAGGTGGGCTCTCTTTTTCTCCAGGTTCTCCTGTCACTTACCGCCCTGGCTCCAAAAATACCAAACCTGATGCCCTATCCAGGATGTTTCACAAGTCCCAAGAAGTTTCCCCCCCAGACACCATTCTATCCCCGGGGAATTTTCTTTTGCTTCAGGGAGACCTGCTTTCCCAGATTAAGCAGGCTTCCGCAGAATTGGAATCTTCCTTTAGGTCAGAACTCCAAGTTAAGGATGGGTTACTGTGGCACGAGAATAGGATCTTTATACCTGAGACACTACGAGTTTCAGTACTAGAACTCTGTCATGATCATGCATTGGCTGGGCATTTTGGCGTGGCTAAGACCACTGATCTGGTACAGCGTACCTTCTGGTGGCCTCAGTTACGCAAAAATTGTAGGAAATTTGTTGAGTCCTGTACCACCTGGGGCACAGAACCAAGGCATGGGGGTTGCTAAAACCATTGCCTGTCCCAGATAGGCCTTGGAAAATGCTTTCTATAGACTTTATTGTGGAATTACCTCCGGCTGGGGGCTTCACCTCAATTTTTGTCATAGTAGACCGGTTGTCGAAAATGGCCCACTTTGTCCCAATGAAGGGCACTCCCTCAGCTACAGAAATGGCACAAGCATTCATTAAAGAAGTCATCAGGCTCCATGGGGTACCGGTTAATATCGTTTCTGATCGGGGGGTACAGTTTACCTCCCGATTCTGGAGGTCTCTGTGTAAGACACTGAACATTGAGCTCTCATTTTCATCTGCTTATCACCCCTAGACTAATGGGCAAACAGAGAGAACAAACCAGACTCTTGAACAATATTTACGCTGTTTTTCTTCTTTTGCCCAAGATGATTGGATTTCTGTTCTCCCATTGGCTGAATTCGCCTACAACAATTCTATTAATTCCGCTATCAAACAAACTCAGTTTTTTGCAAATTATGGTTTCCACCCTTCATTTTTGCCTAATTCTCTTCCAGAGTGCACAGTACCCGCAGTTCAGGAGAGGTTGGACTTCTTTACTTTCAACAACCGAGTTTTACAGGAGACCATGACCAGGACCCAGGAATATAATAAAGCAATCTTCGATAAGAAAAGGCGAGGTGAGCTGTTACTTACACCCGGGGACCAGGTATGGTTATCTACAGTAAATCTCAGGATGACTTGCCCTTCAAAGAAATTGGGTCCCAAGTTTCTTGGACCATTTCCTGTCAAGCGGAGAATTAATGAGGTGGCATACGAACTTGAACTCCCGGATTCACTAAAAGTATATCCAGTATTTCATGTGTCCCTGCTCAAACCCTTTATTTCTAATCCATTTCCAGGTCGAAGTACGGATCCTCCTGATCCAATTTTGGTAGATGGGGAGGAGGAGTTCGAGGTGGAGGCTATCATGGACCATAGGAAAAGAGGTAACCAAAATCAATTTTTGATAAAATGGAGGGGGTTTGGCCCAGAAGAAAATTCTTGGGAACCTGAGGACAATATTCATGCTGAAGATCTGTTGCAATCTTTGAAAAGATCCCATCCAGAGAAATTTCTTCAAAGGGGCATCCGGAGGCTGCCCCTTGGGGGAGGCAATGTCATGAAGATCCCGCCCCACGCCGATGAAGTCCCGCCCATAGGACGTAACGCGTACGGTGTTTGGAGCGCATGACGTCACCCACGGCCATTGGCAGAGACGATCACAAGCTTTCTAGCCAGCACTCGGATCTGAGTGCCGGTATCTGTGAGTGTAACATTTATTATTTTAATCTATTTAATACATTGGCTACGGAGAGCACTATGTTGTTTGCCTTTTTATTGCATATGCATCATCCGTTTTTATGCTGAGTGCTGGAAAGTGAAGGAGATACCACCATCATTAGGATTGATCCATCCAGGATATGCTGTATATGGTGTATGACCTGTTTCAGGTCGAGTATCTAAGGTGAGGGGCCATCCATGTCCGGTGGAGGGATCTTAGTCACCATTCAGATATTTGTTTCAGCCTGTATTGCCCACTGGTGGTTCTTGTCTTCCAATCCTGTCATCACATCTTACATATGTTGATTCAAGGACTTATATTTGCGCAGCACTGTTTTATATTATTAATGTCATGAAGATCCTGCCAGTAATCGGCGATTCAGATGCACGGGAACATGGCCATGGGTTCTACTGCGCATGCGCGCGCGTTCACGGGTGCTGTCACGCACGGGCATGCGCGCGCGCACTCCCGCTAGTGCCAGGCGGGCTATTTAAACCGGCCTGTCACACTCAATCCCCGCTGTCTGCTCTACAGCGTTCCGTGTGCCTTAACCTGATCTGACCTGTGTACTCTGCTATCTGACTCGGCTTCCTGTTAGACCATCCAGCTATCCGCCTGCACCAGACCCTCTTGGCTTGCCTGACCATCCCTCTGTGTTATCCCTGGTACCTCTTCTGATCGACCGATACTGACCTCCGGCTTGTTTGACCATCCCTCTGTCTGATACCAGTATCCAGTCCGTTTACCTGCTGCCTTGTTCCTGGCTCCAGTCCAGCGTTCCAGACTACTACCTGCTGTTTGTTCCCGGTTCCAGTTCAGCGTTCCAGGCTACTACCTGCTGCTTGTTCCTGGTTCCAGTTCAGCGTTCCAGGCTACTACCTGCTGCTTTGTTCCTGGTTCCAGTTCAGCGTTCCAGGCTGCTACCTGCTGCTTTGTTCCTGGTTCCAGTTCAGAGTTCCAGGCTGCTACCTGCTGCTTTGTTCCTGGTTCCAGTTCAGCGTTCCAGGCTACTACCTGCTGCTTTGTTCCTGGTTCCAGTCCAGCGTTCCAGTCTACTACCTGCTGCTTGTTCCTGGTTCCAGTCCAGCGTTCCAGTCTACTACCTGCTGCTTGTTCCTGGTGCCATTCCAGTTCTTCAGTCCTGTTTACTTACCTGCTGTGGTTCCTGGTCCTCTCTGCATTCCAGTCTTCAGTCTCCTCTTCAGCTTCAGGTTCCAGAGGGTGCCACCACTCCTGAACTTCCGGTGACTGTTGATCCTGCCAGGCACCCATACCACTCTTCACTCCCGGGCCCTCTGTCTCCATTCCAGGGGAACTGGAGTGGGAGCTGTAAGGGAGGTCTTTCTCTGCACTTCAGGCTCAAAACCTACCAGGTATGTGACAAATCCACACTCTAGAATCCATCCAAATTCTTTATTCGATAATCACCAAGTACAGAGTAACTGCTGAAATGTTTAGGTGAAGAGCCTTGAACAAGGCTCTTCGCCGAAACATGTTAGCAGTTACTCTGTACTTGGTGATTATCAAATAAAGAATTTGGACGGATTCCAGAGTGCGAGTTCTTTCCATATATCCATATTCTAAGTTTGTAACAAGTGGGAGGTCATCTGAACCTGGCACCTGGAGAGAAGGTACCAGTAACCAACACGCATATTTGGAGGTTTACACAGTTAGAGCAGTGCTACCTTGTGTGTACATATATTTTTTACTTGTCTAAGATATTAAACACAGCTGCTAAGATTTGAGGGGATTGGTAGTAGGTGATATTGAGGAATATTTTCTGTTTTTTTGGGGGGACTTTTTTGAAAGGTGGAACGGCTCCCCACAGTAATCAAACAGGTTTCTATTTCTTTTGTGTAGGCAAGCTGGAAAAAGAACCTGGCTGGTTGTTGTAGGAAACCAACAGTTTCCATAAATCGGGACATTCTGTCAATTTGCAATACACATTGCTAACTGCTGGAGGCCAAAAGAGGATTGCTCAAAAATAGAATGTAGACTTACTAGAAATAATCACGGTCTGGCAAGATCAGAAGTTATCTCTTGAGATTGTCTAAAATAATAGCTACACTTGATTATTCATAAACTCAAAAAGGAGCACAAATAGTAAGAGTTCGTGTGGATTATATTTTGTTTTGACACACAATATTGGCAGGTGGACAAAGTACATAGTGACCTAGTTGTAGAGACGTATGTTCCATCAGCAGATGTCACTAAACACATTTAGGGCCAGCATACTTTATGACTTTAAATAAAATTCAACCATTGACACAGCATTGTGTGACTATCCGACATTTTATGTCAAAGGACAGCATGATGCAACAGTCATTTGATTTAGTCACATTTAACTTTGTGAAAAAAGGCAAACATCAAAATGTTCAATATTGTCAACTCTGTTGAAACAACGTTCATTCCATGAAAGTGTGCAAAAAAAGAATAACCAAAACAAGACCAATACCGCAGGGATATCTACCACCCATGTTACTGTAAGTATTAGGGTTAGGACTTTGCTGCATAAAGGTATATTTGGTGTTATAAGCCCTACCTGTGCCCAGAGACAGAAGGACCTGATTATTATGCCTGTCATACTTAAATGGAAATGACAAAACAGGGGAAGATTCAATAGTATTATTAGTAGTAAGACAGATGGCAAAGGTTAGATTCATAATAACACACAGGCGTATCTCTAGGTAACTGTCTGATTGTTAATAGAGGATTTTCTAAAGACAAGTTGACTGCAATGTACAGGTTTTTACAGATCAGATTGCGTTTAGAACATTTAAGGGTGAAGTATATGAACAACTTTTAGAGATTTATTTTATTTATTATAGGTATTTATTTAGTGTCAAAAATGTATGCAGTGCTTTAAATATATATTGTACATTCACATTAGCCCCTTCCCTCAAGGAGCTTACAATATAAGGACCCCAACTCACATTCATACACATGGGTACTAGGTCCAATTTTAGACTGGAGCCAATTAACCTACCAGCATGTCTTTGGAATGTGGGAGGAAACCTGCGCATCGGGAGGAAAACCACACAGAGACACGGGGAGAATGTGCAAACTCTGCAGTTAGTTGCATGGTTGGTATTTGAACCAATGACCTGAGTGCTGCTAAGGGGAAGTGCTAACCACTTAGCCACTGTGGTGGCCAAATAAAGATGGCCAAGTGCATTCAAAACCATATGTTTGTACAAAATTTTACATAAAGTGTCTCTTAGTTATTTATTTAGTTAGTTAGTTAGTTTTGGATGAAATGGGGAAGGGTTAGAATACCCCTGTCACGTTTTTATTGCTGTCCGTGTCCTGCCTTGTGAGATTTAACAATCGCCTTAAATTGTATGCATCAGCCGTCACACATACAAAAAAAACTGTTCTTCCGGGACTCAAGGGTATCAGTGACGTCAGTGCGTCGCACCGCCCTATATAGGTAAAAACAAAAATTGCGCTTACACTAATATATATAAGCAGCGACTAAAAAGTAGTAAACCATAAATCATATATATATCAAAAAAGTCGCGCTAAAAATTAGAGGTAAAAAACTTCATAAAGATATGAAGGTGAATAGTGATCATTAGGTAGATGAATTTCATAAGAGTGCTGAGCAATATAAATACACGCTTTAAAAATAAATGCTGTTGGTTAAATAGGACACAGAAATCATTGACTATGTCCGTATGAAAGGATCAATATTGCATGACCCAATCGGTGACAAGTAAATATCTCAAATAACTGTAGGGATAATAATGTGACAAATCTGTGACTAAAAAACTGAACCGTGATGAATGAAGAAAAAAATATAATATAAATGAATAAAAAAATAAAAATACAATAAACCCAAAATAAGTCCGTGACTCAACAAAAACAATAATAATGGAAGTCCATCCGTGCTAGATTGATATGCAAAGAAAATAACTTGTCTCCCAGTGCTCTGTGAAATAATGTAACAAAATCTTGCTGTGGTAAAAATTAGAGTGCGTAGACAGACCTCCACCTCTTGGAAAAATTGCTGCCTCTTACCAGACAAAAATGGTCTCTTAATTACAGGAGACCCAGGGAGCGGATGGCTGCAACCCCAGCCAGGGATCTTAAAGGCAGGCACTCAGCATCCAGATCCAGGGACTCTCTCCCACCAGCCTCCGCAAACAAGGAAATGTCACCATGCAAAAAACAGAAGTGCTCCACATAGCATAAAACCAGCGTTTTATTGAATATAAAAATTAAAGGTTGCACTTACAGAAGTATAGAAGTAAAACACGTAAGAAAAAGCCGGCCGGCTTCAAAGTAACCCGTGTCTTCCGGGTATATGGATCGCGGTGTCGTCGGGACGTAGCTCCTCCTCCCTACGCCGTTTCGTCACAACAGGACATGGTCATACGTTGACGTCGTCCAGGGGTAGGACGAAACATGTAGGGCGGAATGATGCGCTGACATCACCAATACCCTTGAGTCCTGGAAGGATGTGTTTTCTTTGTATGTGTGCCGGCCGACGCATACAATTTAAGGCAATTTTAAAATATCATTGATGTATGTGTAATTTTATTACATGTGGAATACATTTTTACGATCTTACACTATGTGGAGCATTTTTTGTTATGAGGAACTCCTGTGGCAAATCTTATCAGGAAGACTGGTGCGCCAATGGTGAAAAGTCTCTGGAATCACTAAGGGTGCTGGCAGGGTATATAGCCACAAGCGCTAGTGACCTCCTCTAGTGGTGAGGTCCATGTGAGCTGGTAAGTGAGCTTTTCAGCCTTTGGTGGTAGTAATGATGCACAGATCACATGTCAAGGTGGTAGATGGTGAGGATATACACCAAGAATAATTATCACATCACTTGTGAATATTTTTCTCTTTTTTTCTCATTAGCGCAACTCTGTAAAGCTATACATTTTGAACACATTAAAATCTGACACGGGCTTAACCCTTCCGGGAGCCGCCAGTCATGGTATGGCTACTGAATAAACGGCACAAGCGAGCCGTTTTCTTCAGTGCGCATGTGCCGATGACGTCTGAACATGCGGATACAGTGAATACCTCCTAAACTGTGCAAGTTTAGGAGATATTCACGGTACCTACAGGTAAGCCTTATTATAGGCTTACCTGTAGTGAAAAGTGATGTAACAGGTTTTACAGCCACTTTAATATCAGTTTAAAAGATGCTTTTAAATCAGGTTCTGAACTATCACTTCTACCTAGAGTGTAGTTATGTGGAGTTGGAATATTCTCTTTGAAAAAAGTATTAAAGAACAATCAAATGAGGTCAGTGAGGGGTGCTGGGTGGCCATGACCCAGGCAGGCTGTTGGCTTCTGTAAAAACACCAAGGCTGATAAGAATTAAAATTTAAAAAATGTGAGCCACAAAGGCCAGGAGAAATGGCTGTGCATACAGTGCCTTTCAAAAGTATTCACCCCTCTTGGCATTTTTCGTGTTTTGCTGCCTCACAACCTGGAATTAACATGGATTGTTTGAGGATTTGCATCATTTAATTTACAGAACAAGCCCACAACTTTTTATTGTGAAGCAAACAACAAATAGGACAAAATAACAGAAAAAGTCAATGTGCACCCCCCTAAAGTCAATACTTTGTAGAGCCACCTTTTGCGGCTATCACAGCACCAAATCACTTTGGATAAGTCTCTATGAGCTTGCCACATCTTACCACTGGGATTTCTGCCCATTCCTCCAAGCAAAACTGCTCCAGCTCCTTCAAGTTGGATGGTTTGCGCTTGTGAACAGCAATCTTTAAGTCTGACAACAGATTTTATATTGGATTGAGGTCTGGGCTTTGACCAGGCCATTCCAACACATTTACATGTTTCCCCTTAAACCACTCAAGTGTTGCTTTAGCAGTGTGTTTGGGGTCATTGTCCTGCTGGAAGGTGAACCTCTGTTCTAGCCTCAAATCACACACAGAGTGGTACAGGTTTTGCTCAAGAATATCCCTGTATTTAGTACCATCCATCTTTCCCTCAACTCTGACCAGTTTACCAGTCCCGACAGCTGAAAAACATCCCCACAGCATGATGCTTCCACCACCGTGTTTCACTGTGGGGATGGTGTTCTTTGGGTGATATGATGTGTTGGGTTTGCGCCAGACATAGCGTTTTCTTTGATGGCCAAAAAGTTCAATTTTAGTCTCATCAGACCAGAGCACCTTCCTCCGTAAATTTTGGGAGTCTCCCACATGCCTTTTCGTAAATTCAGAATGTGCCATTTTGTTTTTGCTAAAAGTAATGGCTTTCTTCTGGCCACTCTGCCATAAAGCCCAACTCTATGAAGCGTATGGCTTATTGTTGTCCTATGTACAGATACTCCAGTCTCTGCTGTGGAATGCTGCGGCTCCTCCAGAGTTACCTTAGGTCTCTGTGCTGCCTCTCTGATTAATGCCCTCCTTGCCCGGTCCATGAGTTTTGGTGTGCGGCCGTCTCTTGGCAGGTTTGCTGTTGTGCCATGTTCTTTCTTTCGTTCTTTGGGTATGATAGATTTGATAGTGCTCCTAGGGATCATCAAAGATTTGAATATTTTTTTATAACCTAACCCTGACTTGTACTTCTCAACAACATTGTCCCTTACTTGTTTGGAGAGTTCCTTGGTCTTCATGGCAGTGTTTGGTTAGTGGTGCCTCTTGCTTAGGTGTTGCAGCCTATGGGGCCTTTCAAAAAGGTGTGTATATGTAATGACAGATCATGTGACACTTAGATTGCACACAGGTGGACATCATTTCACTAATTAAGTGACTTCTGAAGGTAATTGGTTGCACCAGAGCTTTTTATGGGCTTCATAACAAAGGGGGTGAATACATACACACATGCCAATTATCATTTTTTTGATTCTGAAAAATAGTTTTATACATATATTTTTCTAATTTTACTTCACCAACCTAGGCTATTGTGTTCTGATCCATCAAATATAATAAAAAAAAAAAAACACTGAACTAAAGGCTGTTATGTAACAAAATAGATAAAAGCCAAGGGGGTGAATACTTTTGCAAGGCACTGTACATACAGTACTGTGCCCTTACTTCAACCTGAAAAGAAAACACACACAAACACAGCTGATGGCCTGAATATTAGTTCAAAGGGGAGTTTACTGAGAGATTAGAAGGTGAATTAAACTGGAAGTGAGTTGGCTACTGCCATTATTTGGATAAATCTTTAGAATGGTTTGGCTCATGATCATGGAACTAATTTGTCTGGATGTCAGCTTTCTATCAGCTTTAGTAAGTCCATATTAGTCTAGACATGTGTAGTGTGGGAAAGGTATGCCTGTCACTTGTTCATAGTAGAGTAAAAAAAGGGTCATGTGACCTGATTATTCCAGATTCTCTTTAGTTTGTCCATGATCTGACAGATAAGAGTTTGCATACAATGTTGTTATTTACAAATCACGGTTTGTTTTTAGTTTGACATTGGCATTCACTAAAAAAATCAATATATATATATATATATATATATATATATATATATATATATATATATATATATACAGTCGTGCTCATAAGTTTACATACCCTGGCATAATTTATGATTTCTTGGCCATTTTTTAGAGAATATGATTGATAACACAAAAACGTTTCTTTCACTCATGGTTAGTGTTTGACTTAAGCCATTTATTATCATTCAACTGTGTTTACTCTTTTTAAATCATAATGACAACAGAAACTACCCAAATCACCCTGATCAAAAGTTTATATACCCCAGTTCTTAATACCATGTATTGCCCTCTTTAACATCACATGACAGCTTGAAGTCTTTTGTGGTATTTGTGGATGAGGCTCTTTATCTTCTTAGATGGTAAAGCTGCCCATTCCTCTTGGCAAAAAGCCTCCAGTTCCTGTAAATTCTTGGGCTGTCTTGCATGAACTGCACGTTTGAGATCTGCCCAGAGTGGCTCAATGATATTGAGGTCAGGAGACTGAGATGGCCACTCCAGAACCATCACTTTATTCTGCTGTAGCCAATGACAGGTCGACTTGGCCTTCTGTTTTGGATCATTGTCATGTTGGAATATCCAAGTACGTCCCATGCGCAGCTTCCTGGCCGATGAATGCAAATGTGCCTCCAGTATTTTTGATAACATACTGCATTCCTCTTGCCATCAATTTTGACCAAATTTCCTGTGCCTTTGTAGCTCACACATCCCCAAAACATCAGCGATCCACCTCCGTATTTCACAGTAGGACTGGTGTACCTTTCATTATAGGCTTTGTTGACTCCTCTCCAAATGTAGTCTTTATGTTGTGGCCAAAAAGCTCAATTTTGGTCTCATCACTCCAAATAACTTTGTGCCAGAAGGTTTGAGACTTGTCTCTGTGCTGTTGGCGTATTGTAAGCAGGATACTTTGTGGCATTTGCATAGTATTGGCTTTCTTCTGGCGACTCGACCATGCAGCCCATCATTCTTCAAGTGCCTCCTTATTGTGCATCTTGAAACAGCCACACCACATGTTTTCAGAGAGTCGTGTATTTCACCTAAAGTTATTTGTGGGTTTTTCTTTGCATCCCGAACAATTTTCCTGGCAGTTGTGGCTGAAATTTTAGTGGTTTGGTTTCAACAGAACCCCTCATTTTTCACTTCTTGATTAGAGTTTGAATACTGCTTGATTGACATTCCTTGAATATCTTTTTATATCCCTTTCCTGTTTTATACAGTTTAACTACCTTTTCCTGCAGATCCTTTGACAATTATTTTGCTTTCCCCATGACTCAGAATCCAGAAACGTCAGTGCAGCACTGGATGAAAGATGCAAGGGTCTGTAAGGAGTCCAGAAACTCATTGACCTTTTATACATACACACTAATTACAAGCAAACACATCACAGGTGAGGATGGTTACCTTTAATAACCATTCAAACCCCTTTGTGTCAACTTGTGTGCATGTTATCAGGCCAAAATCACCAGGGTATGTAATCTTTTGATCAGGGTAATTTGGTTAGTTTCTGTTTTCATTATGATTTAAAAAGAATAAACACCGTTGATTGATAATAAATGGCTTCAGCCAAACACTAACCATGAGTGAAAGAAATGTTTTTGTGTTATCATTCATATTCTCTGAAAAATGGCTAAGAAATCAAATTCTGCCAGGGTATGTAAACTTATGAGCACAACTGTATATATGTTATTATACAACCATTGAAATGTCCAGGCATTGGAATTCCCAAATTGTTTCTTTATTTTAAATGGAAAAAGTTACATTTACAAAATGCCTCTCTAACTTTGTAATACGCTTATTTGGAGTCTATCTCCAGCAGGGCCGCTGATAAGGCCGTACAGCCAGCCCTCCTATACTGGGATCAGACTTCATCAGTTCCCCTTGTGTAGTGCTGCCAGATTCTACTTTTCTTTTCTTCCCCCGGCTGCACTGCAGGGGGATCGGTTCTAATATCTGTTCCCCCTGCTGTCTGGGATCCCTGTGTGCCCCTTTCCTCCTGCTGTCTGCGATCCCTGTGTGCCCCTTTCCCCCTGCTGCCTGGAATCCCTGTGTGCCCCTTTCCCCTGCAGTGCTGCCGATTTCCCTCCTCTCCTGCCGGCAGCTGCTGAGGGCACACAGGCGGGTTATTTAACCACTTCAATACAGGACACTTATACACCTTCCTGCCCAGACCAATTTTCAGCTTTCAGCGCTTTTGCACTTTGAATGACAATTGCGCGGTCATGCTGCACTGTACCCAAACTGAATTTTTATCATTTTGTTCCCACAAATAGAGCTTTCTTTTGGTGGTATTTGATCACCTCTGCAGTTTTTATTTTTTGCTAAACAAATAAAAAAGACAAAAATTTTGAAAAAAATAAAAGTTTTGCTTTTGCTTCTGTTAAAAAATTTTGTAAAGAAGTAAGTTTTCTCTTTCACTGATAAGGGCACTGATAAGGCAGCACTGACAGGCACTGATAAGGCAGCACCGATGAGGTGGCACCAATGAGCGGGCACTGATGATGGGCACTGATATGCGGCACTAATGGGCACTGGTAGGCGGCACTGATGGGTGGCACTGATATGCAGCACTGATGGGCACTGATAGGCGGCACTGATGGGCACTCATGGGTGGCACTGGGTGGCAATGGTGGGCACTGATAGGCAACACTGATGGGCACTGAAAGGCTGCAAAGATGGGTTCTTATGGGTGGCACTGATAGGCGGCACTGCTGGGCACTGCTGGGCACTGATAGGCACTGATACGTGGCACTGATGGGCACTGACACGCTGCACTGATATAAGGCACTGATAGGCATCCCTGGTGGCACTGGCAGTGGTGGGCATTGGAGTGGGCACTGATTGGCAGCTGCCTGGGCATTGATTGGCAGCTGCCTAGGCACAGATTGGTATTTCCCTGGGGGTCTAGGGGGCATACCTGGTGGTCCAGTGTGGATGTCTTCCCTGGTGGTCCTGGGCGGCTTCCCTGGTGGTCTTTTGTGGGATCCGAAGGGGGCTGTGCTGATAAACAATCAGCACAGACCCCCCCTGTCAGGAGAGCAGGCGATCGGCTCTCCTCTACTCGCATCTGTCAGACGCGAATGAGGAAAAGCCGATCACCGGCTCTTCCTATTTACATTGTGATCAGCCATGATTGGACACGGCTGATCACATGGTAAAGAGTCTCAGTCAGAGACTTATTACCTAGATCGGAGTTGCGGTGTGTCAGACTGACACACCGCTGCACCGATCGCCGCGATGTGTGCCCCTGGGGGCGCGCAGCGGCTTAATATCCTGATCACGTCATATGACGTCCGGTCAGGATATTGAAACCACTTTGCCGCCATCATTTTGCTATATGGCGGGCGGCAAGTGGTTAAGGATGGTGAGCGATGGGGGCTCACCATCCTAAATTAATACACCACCCTGTAGGGATTCAGATATTGCCTCTGTGTCGCTATTCACTTGAATGGGTCTTCTCCCATGGCTGCAAGGCTTAACATTGTGGCTGTTGCATTTTAGCATAAATGTAATTCAATATTTTTGGAGGAATGGGGGCCCTGTCAGGTAGGCTGTACAGGGCCCCACAATTTCTATCAGCAGTCCTGGCCTCCAGTTTAATTCTACATGCTTTTCTTATTGGAAAAAAAGATTAACTGATTTCATTTGGTTGTTACCTTTGTTTGGCTCAGTCAAGTCCCAAGCTATAAGGCTCAAGGTCAACAACATCGTTAGAAGATCACCAGAGGAAATGTACTGCTCTGTATACATACAGCGAGACTGCATTTGATGTAGCCTGCACCCTTCATTCCCACTGGGAAAAGATATACCTGTGCCCTTCATTCCTACTAAACACCAAATTAATAGTTTTTAAAAAATTCTTGTGCATTAGCCATATGAATAAAAGTGTATGATTGCACTGCTCCTCGGACCTGGCTGATCAATGTCAACGACAGCCCTAAATTGTTCATGTCTATACAGCACATATCTTCAGCAATGGGTTTGGAAGCATGTGCAAAATGGAACGGTTGACGGGAAGAAGTGGAGGACATTTGGGAGTTGATTTACTAATGGCAAATAGACTGTGCACCTTGCAAAGTGCAGTTGCACTCTGCAAGGGCACTTGTTCCAGATCTTAGTAAATGAAGTAAAGCTTCAATCCAAAGAATACCCAATCATGTGCAAGGAAAAAAAAAACCCAAAAAACAGCTTTTTTGCTTGCACATGATTGGGTGATGGAAGTCAGCAGAGCTTCTGCTCATTTACTAAGCTCTGGAGCAATTGTTCTTACAGAGTGCAACTGCACTTTGCAAAGCACACAGTTTATTTACTTTTAGTAAATTAACCCTATAGTGTTGCAGGAATTTGCCCTTTTATGAAAAGCAAGACTGGAATCCCTTTAGACATGAATGCTCCTGCTGATACCGATCAGCTAATTATTTAAGCTAGTGAAAATATTATGCAAATGCAAAGGAATGGCCAGAGTGACAGTTTCCATATGATTACAAACTGTATGCAAAGTGCCCCATAGACACCAAAGTTTACCAGAAAACAGAAAAAAATGTAAACCGGCTGGACCCGTAATGACCCCAGTACACCTCTAAAACAACATCAGCAGCAAAAGAAAAAGGAGAACATATAATTGCAAACTTGCTTGCTTATATTTGTGCAGGGAAACTATTATGTTACAGAATATATGCTAATTTTCTGGATTTTTAAGGCAATTCAAACATTATTTTGTATAAAAAGTATTTTTATTTAATCACTTTTTATGGTGAAATTGACAAGTAAGTTGCTGGGGAATGCCACTTCAATGCATCCATATGTACCCGATTAGAGGGGGAAGAAGTATAGGGATTATGGCGGTGCCAAGAGAAACAAGATATAATACTTGAGAATTAAAAAAAAATTGTATTTATTTGACAAAATTCAATAAAATTAGACATAGCAATCACATAGACAAGGTGTGCGGAGAATTCTAAAATCTGTTCTGTAGCAAAAAATATTTCACATCACTTGGCCTGATGATTGTGACGGCCAGTTCAGTGAGTAGGTATTCAGATGGGCATCTGAATACCTACTCACTGAACTGGCCGTCACAATCATCAGGCCAAGTGATGTGAAATATTTTTTGCTACAGAACTGATTTTAGAATTCTCCGCACACCTTGTCTATGTGATTGTTATGTCTAATTTTATTGAATTTGTCAAATAAATACAATTTTTTTTTTTATTCTCAAGTATTATATCTTGTTTCTCTTGGCACCGCCATAATCCCTATACTTCTTCCCCCTCTAATCTGATTCTCAAACTATTGGGATGAGGTGTCGTATTACACCAAGGGTTGCTCAGCCAGACTCTAAATCCATATGTACCCATTTGTTGGAACCAACATGTTGTATGTAACCAAAACTATTATGATCTTTGAAAAATTCCTTATCACTTTTATACTCTGCTTTTAAAGTGATTAAATAAAAATACTTTTTATACAAAATAATGTTTGAATTGGCTTAAAAATCCAGAAAATTAGGATATATTCTGTGATGTTTTACAAGGGATGTTGGCAATTACACCCACAACCACATGAGTTTATTTCTAATTGGGAAACTATAATGTTTTGGGGTCAATTTTAGTTTTCTTACATTTTACCAAACATACATTGTATATCTTTTTCTATATACATTATATTTGCTTTACAAATAAAATAAAATACATGACAAAAGAGTCTCAGAGAACTATGGGCAAGCTAAAGAGACAGCACAGCGGTAGTTATCTCCTTTTGTCTTGAATCTTATTGAATCCCTGGCCTGAGCCATCTGATAAGATATACGTTGCTGCTACGTTTCCTTTGGTCTATAGTCACCATGATCTTTCGATATCTGTAAATAACAACCTTTTTTAACATGTGGTATGAAGAGAGCTAACCATGTAAAAAAAAAGCCTGTTGACTGGATAAATTACTCTATAATATTTATATACAATATCTCATATTACCTAAGAAAAAAAATGTCTAATTTAATTTGTTTTTAGTTTTCACCATAAAAAATAAAATGAAAAAGAAAACCTTCAAAATCACTCTACATTCCCCTTAAATGAGTTAAAGCCTATTAAGATGCTTTACATAACACTTGTTCATTCATCTTTTTTAATTCCTGATTTTCCAGTCTTTCTGGAAATCGATCTCTAGAAAATATTACAGTTGCTAAGTCCTAAAAATGTGTGTTCACTTTCTGCTATATTATATGATGAGCTCCTTGAGGCAACCAAAAGAGCTAAGGAAGCACAAACGTACAAACATGGATAATATAATCACAGAGTGTCAGACCAAGTGCCAAGAATATTAAGAAGAACAATGGTCAATATCTGCTATTTCCTTCACAACTCCAAAATCCCAGAATCATTCTTAAAACAAATTCCTGAGCTGGTTGCCTCTGCTGGGAGGCTGTTAATTAGGACTGTAGTAAAAAGAAGGTAGCGACAAAATGACAGCATGAGTCTTGTGTCTACTACATGGGTACTAAAACAGATATCCTTTTACATCAGGTATTTTGGAAAATCTTTGTGAAACCAATATATAAATGAACTGATAGCATCTGGGTCAAAAGGATAGCCGGATCTGAATTAAACAGCACAGCAGGGGAGTGTACAGATGTGGCATTCTACACTTACCTGTATTTATTTATGTTGAAAACGTTTGTTTGAATTGGCATCCTTGTACAATAAGACAGAGCTGAGAAATAAGGAACCTTCCCTGGTGTTTATTCCCAACCAAGCAAAAATAGAAATTTAAACACAAATCTGACATTGTTTTAAAACTTTAAAATTGGTCTATTTAATAACACAATCTGGGCCAAAATTTTCCGAGGTTAACCTGAATGGGGTCAATATATGTGTCCACCCATGGCCAAATTAGGCCAACTGGTTAGACTGGGTTCCAAGGTGTTTACAGATGTGAGCGTAGAGAACCATGGCAAAAAACTGTCCAAACCAGATGTTATACAGAGATACCCATATACAATACAGCTAGTTCAATATCTACAAGTAAAATGAACAATCCCTGCTAGCACTGTAATAACCGGACAATAAACCCGAAAAAACTGAAAAAAATGAAAGTGTGCTTTTTTAACCTGCAAAGATTTTACAACCAATGAAAATGTACCACTTGAAGGGTGGCACGATACAACTCCACTAGTTTGATTCTCTGCTAACTTTCCAAGACATTGCTGGTACATGAATTTGTAAGCCCAGTCAAAATTTTCAGTATACAGTAAAAATGGTGTGTATTATGAATAAGACTGGTGCCACATTTTGAAAAGAAAACCTCTATCTGGTGTCCTAATCCAAAGATAACATCTGTGTGTCAGGGTTTACGTGTGGATCTTGCTCATTTATTTATTTATTTATTTAAATCTTTATTTTGTTTGCAATGCAAATGCAAAAAAGAGGTACGGAAATATAAATACCAAACAAAGACATAAACATTCGCAAGAAAAAGAAGCAGTCAAAATAGTCCTTCATAGAAACTTCAATAGGGTTATGCAAACATGTTGTGAGTATAACACCATAAAATCTATAATGGAAGACGATGCAGGGAACCCACCATTACATGGCTAGGGTGGTATAGGGAACTTAAAAAGAGGGGGAAAGGGTGGGAAAGAGGGAAAAACAAAAAAACTAAAAAAACAAACAAAAAAGGGGGCATAATGTGTGGTCACCAAAAATGTGGTGACATATTGGAGAGTAGGGAAAACAGCCCATCCAACTGCCAGATAATTAAGGTAGCTAGCTAAGTCAACAAACACAACTAACTCAGTGTATATAAGATTTTTTCTGGTCAGAAAGCCTCAGATCAGCAGGGATCAACAAAATCATCAAAACATAGCTCTGCAGTACTCCTTATTTATAGCGTAAGCTGTTTATATCAGTCAGAGGAACTGAATTCTATCCATAGTGCCCAACATTTATAGAATTTCAGGTAAATGTCTGCACACTGATGCCTCCACTCCTCTGCCTCCATGATATCATGTACCTTCAGCAACCACTCCTTAATAGTAGGTGCAGCCGGGGACTTCCAATGAAGTGGGATAAGACACTTACCAGCGTTGAGGAGGTGAGGCATCAAGGAGCGTTTATAGGACCCCACCAATTTCACGGTATCATGAAATAGCATAGGTAGAGGATCATCTGCTATCTGGCATTTTGTCACCTTATTATTTGGATCTTGCTCATTTGACACAGAATCGCAGGTACGACTACCAGAGGGGTCTACAGACCTTGTGCTTTCAAAGATTGATGGGTTCAAAAGGGAACTGTGATTAAGATGATTGTTGATTGATTGATGATCGTGTAGAGCAGTGGTTCTCAACTCCAGTCCTCGGGACCCACCAACAGGCCAGATTTTAATTATTACCTTGGGGAGATGCAGACTAGAATACTGCAATCACTGAGCAGCAAATGATATCTCCTGTGATGTATTTCAGTTATCTTGCAAACCTGGCCTGTAGTGGGTCCTGAGGACAGGAGTTGAGAATCACTGCTGTAGAGACTGCAGTAATAAATCCAGAAGCAGAAGCCACCTGAGAAATTGACAGTGTGTCAATTCTGTGCACTTCTATTTCTATCCCCTTTTAGTTTACAGAAGGGTTTTTAGAAAATGAATCGTTTTTCACTATACAAACAAACAGTGTAGCAATAATATGTAGCTAAAGTTTGGCATAAAACGATTTGATAAAAAAATAATAAAATAAAGTAGTATTAAACCCCCAGCTTTTTAGCTTGACACAGTAAAAAAAAACAAAAAAAAAACCCTTTTTGTTAAAATTCTTACCCCTGGACTTGCAATTTACAACTTTCAATTCTGCTGGCTCTTGCTCTCTCTCTCTCTCTTAGTGCTGCTTCCCTAAACTTCCAGTCTTCAAAGGAACAAGTGTACAGTGTATTATTGAGTCAGTTTGTGAGGCCGGGTTCACATTATTGCAAATTGGATGTGGGTTTTACTGCATCCAATTCGCATAGCAGGAGATTGTGACAGGCTCTCTATGGAGCTGGTTCACAAAACTCCGGAGCCGCTCCAGTGTGAATTGCACAGGAGCCCTGTGCGTCTTTTGGTCCGTTCCAGGTCCAAATTCAGCCAAAAATTCAGGCTGAAATCGGACCTGAAACTATGAATGGAGAAGCACTGGACTCCTGCTGTGAGCAGCTCCCTTCTAAAGTGTTAACCCAGTCCTAAATTAGAGAATGGCGGGGATTGGAGGAACAGGGGATTGTCATCCTTGGCTCCTGGGCTGTGTGGTTCTATTGTGTAGGGATACAAAACTTTAGTCTCTGCATGCAAGGGTGGCTAAGGGTGGCTCCATAGGACACTGCATCAGAAAGAAGCCCCCCTGAAACAGGAAGCCTGGTGGAACAGTCATGGCACCAGCTAAAAAAGGGAACACCAGCAAGGATTTAAAGATAAACAAGCTGCATGCTCAGTAAGTGATTAAAGAGGCTATAAAAGCTTTTTTTTTTCTTCTTGCTATGGGGGCATACATGCAGGTACTCCCCAAGCAGGGCTGTGTGCATCCATAGGCACGCCCAGTGGGGCTCGTCCATACTCCATCCTACAGTAATAAGGAGAGCCGGCAAAACTGTAATCCTTGAAGTGACGTTTATTGGTACATCAGAGTGACAATAAAACAATAAAGCTGACGCGTTTCGGCAATAGCCTTAGTCGTAGCTACGACTAAGGCTATTGCCGAAACGTGTCAGCTTTATTGTTTTATTGTCACTCTGATGTACCAATAAACGTCACTTCAAGGATTACAGTTTTGCCGGCTCTCCTTATTACTGTTGCATTGGAGTGTGTTGGGACACATCGAGCCTCAGCACCTGTGAGTGGACCTGGCGTATTGATTAAGTTGTCCCTGCAGAGAGCGCTGTTACCTTTCTTCTTTTCCACACACTCCATCCTCACATGATTTGATTGACAGCAGCTGGAGCCAATGGATCCTGCTGCTCTCAATAAAGCTTATTATAGAAGAGAGAGGGGAGAGAAGACCTGAAGCTGGGCAGCCGGGCACAGCACTGGATCCATACAGGACTCAGGTAAATGTTTAAGGAGGGTCCATAGGGCACTGCTATTAGAAGGTGTTTTACCTTAATGTGGAAAATGCATTAAAGTGGTTCTAAAGGCAGAAGTTTTTTTTTTTATCTTAATGCATTCTATGCATTAAGATAAAAAAAACTTCTGTATGCAGCAGTCCCCCCTCCCCCTGGAGCACAGGCGAGGAAGCACGGGCAAGGAAGAGGAGGATTTAGGCTGCTGTGTGCAAAACCACTGCACAGAGCAGGTAGGTATAACATATTTGTTATTTTTAAACAAATAAAAAAGAGACTTTAATATCACTTTAAGGTAAAAAAAAACTTTTGGCTTTACAACCACTCTATATCAGCTGCTGAAAGCACTTAAAAATTAGTTTAAATGGTAACCCCACTTTCGTGAGGAAAAAAATTTGCAAATAAAAAAATAATATAGAACATACAATTGCGACACAAGTCATATTGTAATTGAAAGTTATTAAAAAATTACCTTTCCTTTTCAATCTGCAGTGCTGTAATTTTCTGTAAAATGCAATATGATTGGTGTACAGAACACCCCCTCAGATATGTTGTATCCTGCTTGTGTGATTGGCTTACTGATTTTCCCAGAAGTTTGCACTAAGATACAAATCCGATTTTTGGCATCCCCTGCAACGAAAATGTCATTTTTGGTGAGATACTCTGAAAGGGAAATCAAGTCTAAAGGGATGCAGACCCGGCAACTCTCCTCATTAGAACCCTGCAGGTGCAGCAGCTGATTGACAATTATAAAACCACTCCCATACAGATTCACTCAGCACATGGACACAGACAAACAGCTATTCCTTCAGCATAACAAAAGGTAGGTATTTTCAGCAAAGTTTGTTAAAGTCTCTGCAATGTACATAGATCGCCCGGGAGGGAATGTTTTTTTTTCAACAAAAGTGGAGTTACTCTTTAATATAACTTAAAGAACCTAACATAGTCCTGGTACCAGGGAAGATACTCTAACAAAATAGGGTATACCATTAGAACAGTCATGGATGATTTAAAAAATATCAACAGGAATATTGTTCAATTTCACACCATTGAGACTATAATAAACCAGTTAATTTATGATTAAATATATGACAAACCACTCCATGGTTTTCATTTACTCCAATCAAAGTGACATATGGGGGTTTATTTACTAAATGCAAATCCACTTTGCACTACAAGTGCACTTGGAAGTGAAGTCGCTGTAGATTTGAGGGGGACATGCAAAGAAAATAAAAAACAGCATTTTTGCTTGTACACGATTGGATGATAAAATCAGCAGAGCTTCCCCTCATTTCAGAACTTCCCCTCAGATCTAAAGCGACTGCACTTCCAAGTGCACTTGTAGTGCAAAGTGGATTTGCCTTTAGTAAATCAACCGCATGGTACCTATAAGTTCCTAGGATCCCACATTAAACGTAGAACTATGGACACAATTTTAAATCAGATATATTATGCATACTGTCTATAGTATTAGAGTATACTGTTTGCTTTTGTCTTGCACTTGGCGATCCTGCCAGCAGAACCTGTACTGTCCTAATTTCCTCAATAGGGCAACAATGCTGTTTGCTCTGCAGTTAAATTACTGAAGCTTTGTCACCCTTTTCCGCCACTATCCCTGTTTCCTACTATGGGATTTAATGACTGACAGCACATGGCTCACATCACAGCTCAGATGAGATACTCATAAACAAAGTCTTGTAGCTCATCCAGCCATAGTGTTGTATTATCAGCTGTAGATTGCTCAACAGGGAAATGGCATGCCAATACTGCTGAATCCCTACTACCAGGGCTTTTTTTCTCAAACAATAGGTGCTGGAACTCAACCACGACCCCCCAAAATCCCTCCCCCCACACACCTCCTCCAAATAACATCAAATAGTGGGTGTGGTTATATTTCACAAACAGTAAAAGGGTCTTAAAGGGGCATTAAATACCAGGATTGCATTACATACAGAGTGCAGAGTTCATGGGGGTTACACACAGAGCGCAGAGCTGTCACTTGTAAACACAGAAACCGGACTTCTGTGTTTGCAAGTGATTGTGGTGAGCAGGCACCAAAGGGTCTGAGCCAGAGGTGGTGGAAGTGAGTTCCACCAAGTTCCCCCTGAAAAAAAGCCCTGCCTACTACCCTTCACTTTGCTGTGTAGATGAGCTCAAATTTGAAGCAACTATTCCAAATAATATTTCAGCATTCATAAATTGGATTGAGTGGTGTAAAAAGACCATGGTTAACAATAATTTACTGGTGTTTCTATTAACACAGTTGATTAATTTTTAAATTTCATTTGCTTAATGGTAGATGAAATGTAAACATATTTGTATAACTGCAAATGGAACCTGTAGTAGTAATAGCTTAATTTTTTCCTTAGAGAACCTACACTCAATGAAATGTTCAGCCTGAAGCCAAAGGCCCGAGCCTTAGGGCAAAAGATGTGCTTCACATGGAAAGAATGGACAGCTGGGAGTCACATGTGACTTTATTGGTACCTTGTGTGTTTTATTTGAAAAACTAACTGATTTGATCACTTTGATCTATAAAAATAAAGGGTTAATACTTACCTCCTGAGGCTATTGCTGCCAATATCCCCTATTATCAGGAGTTCCACTAGCTGAAATATCTTCAGCATTCGATACTTCCGGGAGTGTAAGATGCCCGGTCTCCCTCTGCGGGTCGTGGTTCCTTCCTTCAACCCCTCTATCAATACAGAAAAGTGGTGACATAGAGGCCAAAGAAAGGAACCACAGCACCCAGAGGAGGGCCAAGTATCCTACACATTGGGAAGTATGCTTGATGCTGAAGATGTTTCTGTCAGGAGAGCTCCTGCAGACATCGAGCATTGGTGGTGTAAGTGCTAGAAAGGCATTACACTTTTTGGTAGATCTTTCTTAAGCAAATTGTAAAAATTACAAAGGGATTTTTTTATCAAAATGCAGTGTAGGTTTAAGATGTTGGGAAATTTATTTCTAAGCAATCTTGTAAAAGCCTCTATCAGAGAGTAGATTGTTGGCAACATGGGAGTACATGAGAGTGACTACTCATTTTTCTCTGGAACTTTTGGAGATGTTTTTCCACATAGAAAGTGGGCGCTGAATCAGCCAAAGCCACAGATGGTAAGTTAAGGTAGTACACTGATGAGTCTATACCTCTTGGAAACAAAAAAAATATCTCTGGTATATCTCAAGAGGTTCAAAAAAAATAAAAGCGTTTGATACTCTGAAGTTACAAACTTTTGTTACTGAATTCTGGAACCCCGATCAGATGGATGGGAAGTCTGAATTACCTGCAGGTGATAATAAGCAAAAGTATGTGGAGGCCAGTGGTAGCTATAATGGATTTTAGCTGATAGCAGTTTTAAAATAAAGTTTAAGCCATGGTAGCAAATAATACTAATACATTTGCTGAGCAAACAAAAAAAGACTTCTAAATAGGGATAGTCTAGGCATCCCTTAGTCTCTGTCCTCTAAGTTGATTAGAAAGGATTTGCCTATTCAAATACTTCTCATTCCCTTTTCAATAACATCATCCCCATAATTGCCAGGTATATTAATGCTCTTGGCACACAGTGCTGTAACTAACAGTTACGAATCACACAAGTTGAAACAAATATTTTCTATGTTAATGTTGATTTTTATAAATATTAAATATTTAAAAGAATATTGCAAATCCATCAAAGAATCTAGACCCACCACATATTACCACAATGTGAAATCATCCCTGCCATCTAGGATTCTGGTTTCAAGCTAATGGTTCTTCACAATATTATATGGAAAAGGGCTTGTGATAAGGAATTTAGCTGACTAGTAGATCTCTCAGGTTGTCACAGGAATAGGATAAGGGATGGGGGAAAATCATTCCATTGGGCTATCAAACAGACTGCATAATCCAGTAAGGAACTGAGTGTGCCCTTTCACTCAAAATGGAGGAATCTGTTTTCAGTGGAAAGAGCCTTAACAGAATGTCATATGTCACCCTATTCTCAGTAACCTTATCACTTAATGGAAAACCAAAGACATTTCAGACAAAACTGAGCATAAAAATATGCCAAGGCTGTAGACAAACACAAAATATAAATTAATAAAACACATTGCAGTTAAACAGCTGTGATCATCAGACAAAATGCATCTGTAACTTGTATCTTCAGCATGAAATCTAGAACACGAAAAAGGATGTAACGTGAAATTGCATCTCAGTAGAGAGATAGAACTTCATTCTATCTAAAGTACTAAAGAATCTAAATCCCAAACAGAAGACTAAAACAGATGCAGGTTACATGGTTTATGTCAGGAGATTTGCCAGAACATGATTAATGTAAACTACATTAACACAGTACAAGCAGAAGTGTAACAGAAAGTTCCACAACCGTTTCCCATGTCTAATAAGTGGAAATGAGAAGATTACTATCATGCTCGTTTGAAGGGACCAGATTACAACACTTTTCATACTACAGGGGACACTGAATAGGTACTGATGTTATAGTGGTCAGGTAAATGAGATTTCAGCTTTCATGCAACTTGCACATACCATAGAATTCACATCTCTAATGATCATACAGGAAAATGATTGAGTTACCCCACCAATATTGCATGATAACTTTTTTTGCCGATTACATTTTTGACAACATATCCCTGGAGACATATGCAGATGTGGTAAACCTAAAACAAGTCCACATTTCACATTTCAGGTTCATAGCTCTGTCAAGTCAAAGCCATTGTTTCTTATTCTTATTTTTAGGGACTTTTTGATGACTGGCATGTTACCACTGGATTGGCGTAAGGCCTATGTGGTGCCTATATTTAACCACTTAAGGACCAGCCTCGTTTTGGATTTTAGGTGTTTACCTGTTTAAAACAGGTTTTTCTGCTAGAAAATTACTTAGAACCCCCAAACATTGTATATGGTTTTTCTTCTAACACCCTAGAGAATATAATGGCGGTCATTGCAATACTTTTTTTTGCACCGTATTTGCTCAGCGGTCTTAAAAGCGCACTTTTTTTGGAAAAAATTCACTTTTTTGAATAAAAAAATAAGACAACAGTAAAGTTAGCCCAATTTTTTTTTAATATTGTGAAATATAATGTTACGCCAAGTAAATTGATACCCAACATGTCACGCTTGAAAATTGCGCCCGCTCGTGGAATGGCGTCAAACTTTTACCCTCAAAAATTTCCATAGGCGACGTTTAAAAAATTCTACAGGTTGCATATTTTGCGGTACAGAGGAGATCTAGGACTAGAATTATTGCTCTCGCTCTACCGGTCGTGGCGATACCTCACATGTGTGGTTTGACCACCGTTTTCATATGCGGACGCTACTTGGTTATGCGTTCGCTTCTGCGCGCGAGCTCGTCGGGACAGGGGGGGTTTTAAAAAATTTTTTTTTTATTTTTATTATTTATTTTACAATATTTTATTTATTTTTACACTGTTTAAAAAAAAAATGGTGTCACTTTTATTCCTATTACAAGGAATGTAAACATCCCTTGTAATAGAAAAAAGCATGGCAGGCCCTCTTAAATATGAGATCTGGGGTCAAAAAGACCTCAGATCTCATATTTACACTAAAATGCAATAAAAAAAAAAAAAAGTCATTTAGAAAAATGACATTTGAAAAAATGTGCCTTTAAGAGGCGTGGACGGAAGTGACGTATTGATGTCGCTTCCGCCCAGCAGTGTATTGGAGACGAGTGAGTGCCATCTTGGCCTCACTTGTCTCCAGACACACCACAGGATAGGACACGATCGTCGGTAGCGGCGGAGGGCACTGGATCGCGGCGGGAGGGGGGGCCCTCTCCCACCACCGATAAAAGTGATCTCGCGGCGAATCCGCCCCAGGGACCACTTTTATCTGACAGCCGGCCGCCGCACGAAAACGGGGATACCGGGGTTATGGCAGCTAGCTGCTGCCATAACAACGATATCCCCATTCAAAGTTTGGACGTACATCGTCGTGCGGCGGTCTTGAAGTGGTTAAAAAGGGTTTAAAGTCTTTAACAAGTATGTAAAAACTTTTTGTTTAACTTCTATAGTTGGGAAGCTACTGGAGAGTTTAATAAAAGACCACATAGATGAGTTCTTGCTGGAAAAAAAACATTTTACGCAATAGACAGCATGGATTCATGAAAGACAGAATTTGTCAAACAAACCTGATTTCTTTTTATGAGGAGATAAGCAAAAACGCGGACAAAGGTGTGGCTGTGGACTTGGGATACTTGGATTTTGCAAAAGCGTTTGACACAGTTCCCCACACACGGCCAATGTGTAAGGGAAAGTCTACACCTGAAAAAATCAGTTAGTAAATGTATAGAAAACGGGCTAAAAGACCGTATTCAGAGAGTAGCGGCTAATGATTCTTACTCTAAATGGTCTAAGGTTATTAGTGGTGTACCCCAAGGTACCCCAAGGTTCAATGTTGGGTCCCTTACTTTTTAATATATTTATAAATTATATAGGGTCTGGGATTAAAAGTACAATTTAACTTCTGCATAAACATCTCCTTATTGTCTGCAGATGACACCAAGCTATGCAGTGGAATAACATCCTTACAGAACTTCTCCAATTTACAAGCTGACCTTAATGCACTGTTAAATTGGGAAACTGTGTGGCAAATGAGATTTATTGTTGATAAATGTAAAGTTATGCACTTAGGGGCTAAAAAATGTGCACCCATCATACATACTAGGAGGAGTACATCTGGGGGAATCATTGGTGGAGAAGGATCTGGGTGTTCTGGCAGATCATAAGCTTAATAATAGCATGCAATGCCAAGCTGCGGTTTCCAAAACAAGCAAAATGCTTTCTTGTATTAAGAGAGGTATGGACAGCAGAGAGAGAGATATAATTTTGCCCCTGTACAAATCATTAGTAAGACCTCATCTAGAATATACTGTTCAGTTTTGGGCACCAGTTCACAATAAGGATATCAGGGAACTAGAGAAAGCGCAGAGAAGGGCAACTAAACTGATACGAGGCATGTAGGAGTTCAGCTATGAAGAAAGATTAGCTGAACTGGATTTGTGGTCCATATAGTAAAGAGTTATTCACCTTAAGGTCACCACAGTGGACAAGGACTCCCTCAAGAGCTGGTTCTGGCCAGCTTAGTAGATTGTTTAAAAAAAGCCTGGATTCTCTCCTAAATGCACAAAATATAACTAGATACTAATATTTATATGTAGAGTTGATCCAGGAAATATCTGACTGCCTCTTGGGAAATCAGGAAGGATTCTTTCCCACCTGTCGAAGCAAATTGCATTATGCTTTATAGGGTTTTTTTCTGCCTTCCTCTGGAACAACTGTGGGTATGAGATGGTGTAAATGGTGGTTTTCTATTATCTCCTACTCTATTAGCTTTTAGACGATCCCTGAAAAGCCTTCTCTTCAGAGAAGCCTAACCTAACCTAACAACTGGATTTTCATTTTTTCCATCAGCTCATCCCCCACAGTTATTACCTTTTTGTTTCCACTTGACCCTCCCGAGCAGGGCCCTCTGATCCCTCCTGTATTGATTTGTATTGTAAGTGTACTGTCTGCCCTCATGTTGTAAAGCGCTATGCAAACCGTTGGCGCTATATAAATCCTGTATAATAATAATAATAATAATATTAGTGTGCGTGTGTGTTTTGTTTTTGTCTGTGAGACTATGTAATTTTAATGTACCAACTGACAACATGGGGTTGATTTACTAAAATTGGAGAGTGCACAGTCTGGTGCAGCTGTTCACAGTAGCCAATCAGCTTATAAAATTAGCTGGTTCAATTAAATTTTGCCAAAAAAAAAATAATTGAAGTTGATTCATTTCTATGCAGAGATGCACCAGATTTTGCACTCTCAATTTAGTAAATCATACCCCATATTTGAGTCTATGACGGTTCTTAACTTCATCTAGGCAGCTGAAGCTCAGAGGTAATATTAGAAGACCCGCTAAGTGAATGGGGTAATGTTCTATTGGGGAGCCCCAAAAATGTCAGTTTAGGAGCAGCAGTGTGCTTGAGACCTAAGGTTCTCAACTTTTAGAAAATGCATTTTAACCGCTTCAACACTTTCACCCCCTTCCTGCCCAGGCCAATTTTCAGCTTTCAGCGCTTTCACACTTTGAATGACAATGGCGTGGTCGTGCAACACTGTACCCATATGGCATTTTTATCATTTTTTTCCCCACAAATAGAGCTTTCTTTTGGTGGTATTTAATCATCACCGGGGTTTTAATTTTTTGGTAAAAAAAACAAAACAAAAAAAAGGACTAAAAATATTTTTAAAAAAGTTTTTCTTGGTTTCTGTTATAAAATTTTGTAAATAAGTCATTTTTCTCCTCCACTGACACTCTAGGTGGGCACTTGTGGGCATCCTTGTGGGTACCGTTGATGGGTCTGCACTGATAATAAATGCGCTGATTATCAGCGCAGACCCCCCCCTCCCCGTCAGGAGAGCCGCTGATTGGCTCTCCTCTACTCATGCCCTATCAGAGCGAATAGAGGTAAAGCCGATAACAGGCACTTCCTGGTTACAATGTGATCAGCTGTGACTGGACACAGCTGATCACATGGTAAAGAGCCTACATCATAGGCTCTTTACCGAGATCAGAGATGCGGTATGTCAGAGTGACACACTGCACTACTGGGGGCGAGCGCAAGTGGCTTGTCCTGCTGGACATCATATGATGCCCAGTCAGGATAATGAAACCACCGCCCGGCCGTTATTCTCCTATAGGTCGGGTGGGATGTGGTTGAAGAGAGGATTAGCTACAATTTTAATAAATTATTTAAACTGGTTTAAAACAAGATAAATGAATAAATCATACAACATGCGACTTGTAGGTTACAACTGTAAATCTGTGCTCTGTGTCTTTCTTGGTTACCTTTACAAAACCCAAGACTGACATAGCAGTCCCTTTAAAATAGCAGGCTTTAGAGCAGCATTCTCTGTTTTGCTCTGTTCATCTACTGATACCTTTACAGCACTTTGTTAATATGTCATTTGTATATACAGATGACTCAATCTCTCCACACTGCTGCTTCCCAAACCATTTAAACAGAGACATCTGTTCACACAGTAGTGCAGTGAGAAAGGAGGCTCATGGATTGGTCTTTGCCAATTAAAGCCCTTGGCTTATTACGCTGGACATCTGCCAGTTCAATAGTTCCACTTCCTAAATTCGCAGAACTCCCATCTCTGTTATGAGCTCGCACAGAGGTATTCCAGCATTGATAATTTTTTCCTCATCTCCAACACAGATAGTTAAAGTGGAACTCCAGGAAAAAAGTTTTGTTTGGTCCACATAAGTTATCTCTAATGCTTTTAATCGATGTCCGGATGGTGGCCGGGGATGCCAATTTTATTAATGCAGGAAAATACTGTCAGCTGTGAGCTTCGGGCACAGGGACTGACAGTCCCAGTTAGTGTCCATTGTGGGAATCGATTTTTTCACTTTCCCCTTGCTCTTCCTTCATCCATTTACAAAAGTCTTGCATAATTTTTACAGACTACAAGACATGCTGTGAGTAAATAAGGGGAGTTTTAGGCTTTTACCCAACCCAGCTCTCCCCATCCATTTACAGAACCCTTTGTTTCCTGTGGAAAGAAAACAAGGCTTTTGTGAATAGATGGGTGGGGTGGTGAACAGAGCAAATTGATCCCTGCACTGTACACTAGCCCAAACTGTCAGTCTCTGTGCCTGAAGAGAGAGGGTGCAGGGCTGAGCCATAGCTCTGTGTGTGAGTGGACACGCAGAGCAGAAGCTCGGGACTGCCCATGCTCGAGTGCCCCCATAGCAAGCTGCTTGTTCTACAGGGCACTTGGCAGGAGGAAGGGGCCAGGAGCGCTGGCGGGGAACCCGAGAAGAGGAGGACCAGAGCTGCTCTGTGCAAAACCACTGCACAGAGCAGGTAAGTATAACGTTTGTTATTTTTATTTTTTTCAAACACCCCCTTAATACCACTTTAAATGTAACACTTGACCCAAAAGCTTTGCTTTCAATGGAATGTATGTAGCCAATGTGCAAATATTAAACTGTGTTCCTGAATAACAAACACTGATGAAGGGAATTGACAACTTGTATGCTATCGCTGTCGGCTGTTGTCCACCTACAGACTGATGCACTTCTTCCTACCAAGCCCCCAACAAAATGGCCACCAAAGTTAGGAATTGCAATCATTATATTAATAGCTTGGGTGAGGAATAATTGCTTATGTTTGCGGACCTTAGAGCCTAATTTGTGACAATGTAGGTGCCAAAGGGTCAACATACTTCTCACTAGAAGGTTGATAGAGGTTGATTTACCAGGGGCACATTGACTTAAACAAAGGGACTTTTTACTTAGCGTACAGAATTAGGTGAAGCTATATCGACTTCAGTCTAATCATGTGCAAGAAAATGCAGCTTTTTAAATTTTATGTAAACAAGATTAGGTATTAAGATTAGGTATTATTTGCAAAGCGAATTTTCACTTAGCTTTATCTAATTCATTAAGATAAGGGAGAATTTACTTTGCAAAATAAACCTGCTCATCCTTTAGTAAATCAACCCCAGTATGTTCATTGTCCAGTCAAAACAAATAGCTTGCAGCAAATATCCTCTTACTCACAGTGATAGCCATTGTCCTTAAAGAGGACTTTTCCTCCAATTATTTGTTAAATATGAGATTTTTACTGTTACCTACCTTTGATGTGTTGGCACTTCCTGGTACATTAAAGCACTGATGACGTAGCCAGGGTCACAAACATAGCCCCTGAGAAGCCTACATCATCAGTGCCATCCAGGGAGATCTTGCATCCAAACTGCAAGAACCCTCAAAACCTTGGGAGATCTTTTGCCTTATTATTGTTTATACATTGTGTAAAGGAAAATTGTAAGTTCTGTATATAACTGTATTTTATTTTGTATGTATTGCACACTGCCCTCACTGTGCACATGGTACTAATAATGTTTTCATTACATGTTTGCATTTTTTCGAGTCCTGATTAGAATTAGTCTGCCTATGTTACGCCCCTTGTAACCATAAACGTACAATTGTAATATTAATGTGATACCTAGGTAATCATGTGTATAAAAACCTTCAATTGCATCATAATAAAGCAGAACAGTTATTTGGAAAGATGCGGAGTGTATCTTTTGTGTCTTTTCCCTACTGTGGTAGTTATTATTAATTTGGAACCACTAATCAATATGAGGATAGGAGTTGCCTATCTATAAAATGTCCAGGTCAATTGCCATGGCTTAGGCAACATGAGTGTCAGGTATTAACAATAACAAACCGTGCCACAGCATGTGCGAGGTTTGTCACAAACATCATAAGTGGGCTGGTACAGAATAAAGAAGTGGCCTCCAATGACATTTGTTTTTAAAATAATGGCATGGGATTCCAACCCACAGCAGGAGAACCTTTGAGACCAAGAGCAAACTAAAAGGAAGAGGTAGGTACTTTTATGTAACATTATTGCTTGTAATACAAACATTTTATTAAAGCTTTCATGTTTACTAAGAGTGGAATGTGGGGAAAGGTCAAATTTAAAGTATTTAATAGTTTAATAATAATTTAAAACAGGCTGTAACAAGCTCATAAGCCACATTTTTCTGGGAACAGGAGTCACACCACTACATCAATGCAACTGGTGTATAGATGATTTTCACCAGTCAAATGTGGTAGAACTGCTCCATCCTGCCTTCCAATTAAACACTACAATATGTCCTCTCAGTTTTTCTGAATAGGGATGGGCGAACGGTTCGGCCCAAGCATAGGATCAGGCTGAACTTTGGTTGTTCTGACGTTCGGGCGAACACCAAACAATATGCGGTGTTCGTGGCAAATTCAAAAGCCGCGGAACACCGTTAAAATCTATGGGACACTAACATGAAAAATCAAAAGTGCTTATCGTGATGTCAGAGGAAGAGGTGGAGCTGTTGCGTTTTTTTTTCTTTTTTTCAGCTTGTCAGTGGTGTGATAGAAGATGAATGGCCATCATGGGACATTTTTATTCTTTTATCTTTTTTTTAGAAATTCTTTATTTTTATTTTTTCATATATCAAAACATTAAACAATCATATCAAATAAGGATTCATAGTGCACAACACCACTGTTATATATATGTTTTTTTTTTCTTTTGTTTTTTCTTCTTATCTTAATCCTAATAGATATTAATTATCATGTTACATGCTCAATCTCTTAACAAAATAAGCACAATTTATTTTTCCTTTCTAAAAACAAGTCCTGGTTTTGCCTCTTTGCCTCTATAGGCAGAGAGATAAACAAGGAGAGAGAAAAAAAAAGAAAAAAAAAACCCCATTGAATCCTCCCCCTCACCTCTCACCCCCTTCCACCCCTCCACCCCCATAAGGCCCACCTCAGCCATATTCACTGCCCAGTCTCTAACTATTATTTTACAAATAACTATCTCAGGATTGACCAACATTACACAGATAGGAGAGTCTGTTCCCTATATTGAAAGTAGGGATTCCAGATCATCCAATATTTTCCCTCCTGTTCTTTCTGTGTCATAGTCAGATCTTTCAATTGTTGAATTTCCAAAACCCTTGCCATCCACTGTAATCTTGTTGGGGATACATTACCTTTCCACAATACTGGAATACAAGCCTTTGCTGCAGTGAGAAAATGTTTTAACAGTGAGTTTTTATATTTTTCATTTGACAATGGGGTGTCATGCAAGAGAAAGGCTGCCGGATTCTCTCCAAGAGACACACCCGTAATCGTTTTAACGGTTTTCCCCATCTTTCAGCATTCCCTCAACATTGGACATTCCCAAAAAATGTGTATCATGGTGCCTTCTGATTCCTGACATCTCCAGCATACATCGGATACTTGAGGAAATATCAGATGCAATGCTGCCGGTGTTCTATACCACCCCGTAAGGATTTTATAGCCTCCTTCTTGATATCTACTCGCCAGTGAGGCTTTGTGAGCGAAAAATAAAATCCTATCCTTTTGTGCTTGTGCCTGTTAGAAAGATACCCCCAGATCTCTTTCCCAACATTGCAGAAAAGGCAATTCATATGGGGCCTCTATTTCAATTAGCAGGGTATATAGATATGACAGTGTTTCAATGATTCCCCCTTTAAACATATCTGTTCAATAGTTGAGGGGTCACGTATTAAAGTAGGGATTCTTAACTGAGATCGAATATATGTAACCGGCGAAGGAAATCTAGGTCTGCTGAGAAATTGTCTTCAATCTCTCTATTTGTCATCACTCGCCCTTCTATTGAAAAATGAAAAAGCCTACTAATGCCCTGTCGTAACAGGGCCTTAAAACAGGGATCTATCATTCCTGGCTGAAAAGTCGATGTGCCCAAAACTGGAACCATGAGAGTCCCATCTGGCGAGATAGTGGTGGTTTTAAAGATCTTCTTAACTGTTTGTAGGGTCACACTCACCATTGGGTGTCTCTTCGCAGATTGCGGAATGTCCCTGTCTGGAAGCCAGACAAGCCCCTCCAAAGGTAATTCAATAGTTGCCTGTTCCATATAGATCCATGGTTTCTTTAGATACACACACCAATCCACTACCCGTGCCAGATGAGAAGCCTCATAGTATTTAACTGGGTCCGGGACTCCCACACCCCCTTTCTCCTTAGGAAGCGATAGAATATTTCTACGTAACCTCACTGGTTTTCCGGCCCAAATGAACTTCATAAACTCTGATCTAATATCTTTCAGAAAGCCCATGGGGATTTTTATGGGTAGTGTCTGGAATAGGTATAACAGCCTTGGCATAACATTCATCTTGATAATATTGATCCATCTGAACCATGTAAAAACCTCCCTATTCCATCGCTGAATATCTAATTTAAACTGACGCATCATAGGGGCAAAGTTAAGTTCAAAGGCCCCCGACAGTTTCTTCCTAGGTAACAAACATGAGAATTTGTCCATGTAAACGCAAATTGGGAAGCGATCTGGTGTCGAAGAGCAGTATCCAGCTCCACCCCCATCGCTTCTGACTTTTCATAATTCACCTTGAAATTAGACAGTGCCCCATATGTGCGCAGTTCCTGTAGTAGGGATGGAAGGGATATTAGTGGCGAAGAAACAAAGAACATCAAATCATCCGCATAAGCGGCAATTTTATGTTCTCCGCCTTTTGTTAAAATACCTCTAATATCCCCGTTGGCTCGTATCATTCTCAAAAGTGGTTCTAAGGTAAGAACAAAAATGATAGGAGACAATGGGTAATCCTGGCGAGTCCAGTTTCCTATTGGGAAGGGATCTGACAATATATCTTTGATCTTAATTCGTGCCGTCGTTGTTGAATATAGATTTAAGAACCAGCTCTGCATCCCCGCCCCCAGTCCAATATGTTGTATCATAGCTTTTAAAAATTTCCAGTCAACCCTATCAAATGCCTTCTCCGCATTTGTGGATAACAGCACTAGGAGGATATGATGAGTTTGGGTGAGATGTATAGCACTCAGCACCCGCTGAGTATTCTCTCCACCCTCTCTATCTGGAGTAAAGCCCACTTGATCAGGATCTATCAGCATAGGGATGTGGGTCATTAATCTCATTGCTATGATCTGCGTAAAGATTTTTAGATCAACATTGAGCTAGGAAATTGGGCGGTAGCTAGAGCAGATAGAAGGGTCTTTCCCCTCTTTAGGTATGACTGCTATGTGGGCTAGTAGTGTCTCTGCTGGTATTATCTGCACTTCTCGTAATGAGTTAAAGGCGGTCACAAATCTCTGTGCCAATTTCTCTGAAAATAACTTATAATAAGATAGGGTGTAGCCATCCAGGCCGGGGGCCTTGCCCGATTTCAGAGACTTGAGAGCCGCCTGAAACTCCTCAGTCGTTATTGGGGCCTCCAGCTCTTTCTCTATATCTTCCGGTAGCCTCGGCATTCCTGAGGCTTGAAAGTATCTCCCTGCATCATCCAGTCTACTGTCTGTCGAAGCAGGGGAGTACTGCCCCTCCAGCTGATATAGATTTGCATAGTAGTCCCTAAAAGCTTGTGCTATCTTTTGTGAAGAGTCAACTAACACATCACCTTGTGTTTTAATGGGATATGTAAACCCGTGCCCTTGTCTCTCTCAGGGCATTAGCCAGAATCCTACTTGTTTTGTTTCCAAATTCATAAAATGTTTGTCTACATCGGGTTAATTTAGCCTTTGCCTTATCTATAAGTAGTGAGTTTAACTCTTCACGTAGACACAAGCTTTTCCTCTATCTGTGGGGTTTCTAATCTCTTGTGAGTAGTTTCCCATGTCCAGATATCTCTAAGTAGCGAATCTATCTGTGCTGTCAGAAGACATTTCCTATTCACCCCCAGAGATATCAAGATCCCTCTTATAACACATTTATGTGCACAGAGGTGTTACTTCCCCTGTGTCGTTAGTTTCAAAAAAGGATTCCAACTCTTTTGCTGTATCTCATATTCTGGGTCTTTCAGCAGTGTCTCATTAATTTTCTAATGCCATTCACGAGGCACTGATTTTCCTACTTCTATAATACACTTCGTTGGTGCATGGTCCGATAGGGTAAATGAGCCTATGTAGGCCTCCGATATGTCTATCAAAACATTCTGTGAAAGAAAGATATAATCAATTCTAGAGTATGTCTTGTGTTTTTTTTTATCTTTTAATAAAGGACTTGTCCCTAAGTGGCTCATGTCTTTTTTACTATTTTTGACACTTCCTTTTGTGACATTTGTACCCCTTACCAATTCACATGGAGGGGCCGGGATCTGGGGGTCCCCTTGTTAAAGGGGGCTTCGAGATTCCGATTAGCCCCCCGCCTGCATACCCCCACAACCACCGGGCAAGGGTTGTGGGGATGAGGCCCTTGTCCCCATCAACATGGGGACAAGGTGCTTTGGGGGGGCTACTCCAAAGCTCCCTCCCCATGTTGAGGGCATGTGGCTTGGTATGGTTCAGGAGGGGGGCTCTCTCGTCCCCCCTCTTTTCCTGCAGCCTGCCAGATCGGATAAGAGTCTGGTATGGATTTTGGGGGGACCCCTACACCACTTTCTCTTAAATTTTAGTGCAGGGTTCCCCTTAAAATCCATACCGGACTGAAGGGTCTGGTATGGATTTTGGGGGGACCCCTACGCCATTTTTTTAAAATTTGGCGCAGGGGTCCCCTTAATTTCCATACCAGACCTGAAGGGCCTGGTATGGATTTTGGGGAGACCCCCACGCAATTTTTTTTTTAATTTTTGGTTTGGGGTTCCCCTTAATATTCATACCAGACCCAAAGGGCCTGGTAATGGACTGAGGGGGGAACCCATGCCATTTTTTCAATGAGTTTTATCTATATTGCCGAGACCCGACAATTCATTACAGCCGTGATCAGTTTTAAATTACTTTTTTCCTTTAGAAATGTCGTTTTGCTGTGGTACTGTTCTAAACAAGGGAAAACTGCGCCACTTTACAGGCATACTAAGGACACCCCCCAGGCACAATATTTAAATGAATATTTCACTTTTATTGTTTCACTTTAAGCATTATAAAAAAATCACTGCTCCTGAAAAAAATGCAGTTTTTAAACTTTATTTTGCATTGATACATGTCCCCTGGGGCAGGACCCGGGTCCCCAAACACTTTTTATGACAATAACTTGCATATAAGCCTTTAAAATTAGCACTTTTGATTTTTCATGTTCGTATCCCATAGACTTTAATGGTGTTCGTTTGTTGGTCTGAATTTTTTGCCTGTTCGGATGTTCTGGTGCGAACCAAACCGGGGGGTGTTTGGCTCATCCTTAGTTCTGATATGTCTCCTTTTCCAAGAAACTCATCCAACCTTGCAAGCCTTTACACTTGAAAGGTCCTTCTTCTAACATTCATTCTAACAATGGAAACTGCAAGTGGATGAGAACGACCAATAGCATAGAGCTAGATGTATCTTTTAGGATTTCCAATGTACTATACTCACAAGGAATATACTGTATAATGTAATATACAGTATATAATATGTATAAAAACAGCATATAAAAAAATCCTAACTTATGTTTTCCTCCTCTGTTTCCTGGGACAACACACACTCCTAAATATATTCCATATCAATCCCTCTTTATTTCCTGTGCCCGGCTCTCTGGAACCACACATCATTTCCAACCCCATTAGAAATCCCACTGACTTCAAATTATTAGCAATGCCCACAACAAATTGTGGGACAGTAAAAGCTGCCCCTAACCAATATTAGTCAGAATGCTGCAGGGGAAGCTTGTGTTTGGGCAAAAGGAACAGGGCATTGAACACAATTAATGTAATGTGCCTATCAGACCACAACAGGGTTAACTCCACTTGTAGAATAAGCAGTGGTGCATGAAGTGGAGGAAGCCTCACTTATTTAATGTCACATAGAAGAAGGTTGGTGCATGTACACAACATGTCCTCTTAATGCACTTCAGTCATGATCCATCTGCTACTCCATAGAGAGATTTGAGTTCACCTATACTGCTGGGGAACACTGTGCCACACTGACTGTTATTAAGAGCAGATATTGCTCTTTTTATCTGGTTCACTTCACTAAGTGCAAGCCATCTGCTATTGCACAGTAAAACCAACAAAGATAAACTGTCATGTTAAACTAACCATAAAATAAATGCATGGTTGAATCTACCCATATGGACCAATTTAAACTGTTTTAACTAACAAGTTTACAACTTAATATCCATAAAAAGTGAGAATGCAACAACATATTTGCTTTGAGTTTACACTCTTGACTATAAGTATAATTTTTATTACAAGATATTGTAAAAACGATGCCAATAAAATACCCAATGTTCAATATAAGTATTAGTGCAACTGATGGAAGCAGTTTTCTGAAGGAACACCACTGGGCAAATGGACTACACTATACTTTCCTTTATGTTGTAAGAATGGAAGTTGTTTTAGTAGTTTGGCTTTCTTTATAGATTGGTGGAAGGGGAACCATTTCACAGCCACCAAGTGGCCCCCAATTGATAAGTAGAAAAAGTTATTAAACTGAATGATTCTATTAAGTTAGCAAAGTGTTTGCTAGTTTGCATGCTGCACCCCATTAAAATTTGGTGGATAGGCCATTTACAAGAAGTGCCCCACAAAAAGCTGTATCCTGTGTTTTTTTCCTAAAGTTACTTCTACATAATTAGAGGTTTAGTGCAAAATGTACAGAAATGAATGAAGCATAGCAAGAAATGTGGAATTTTGTAAATCACCTTGTAAAAGTCAATTGAAAGCACAGGCAATCAGTAATGATCAATATGCATTATGAATAAAGAGGCAAAATACTTTTACTATGAGAGACCAGTTGGAAGCGAGAGGCAGGACAATGAGGATCAGCATACCCTGAATACAGAGGCAGATGTCATCCATATTTTTATGGCAACCCCAGTGTGACAATATTTCTTCACTGCTATGCTTTTCAGTAAGCATGATTAATAGATCCCTTGGGATTAAAAAAAAACTGCCTACATTACCATTGCTGCTTCACTGGAATAGAAAAGGACAAGTAAAGCAAGGGGAAAACATTTAATAAGGTTAAACTCTATCTGATGGATCTGTTTTGTTTTCCACTCTCAGTTATGTGGACTATTTTTAATCCCTCCATTCCCATGTTAAAAAAATCCCAATCCTCTACTCACCCTCTCCATACGCCCGTGCTGCACTCTTCTGATCATGCAGGCCAGCTCTTCTGGGTGAATGATGCCCAATTTCTATCCACTTTCTGCAAGCTAGGGATGTCAATGACACACCTCCTGGGGTGCGTCAACACAGAGCCTGGGCTCATAATTGAACTGGCATAGACTGCCACTTGTAATGTCAGTGTAGGTCTATGCAGCAGAAAGGACCATCCAATGTCAACAAGGATGTAGAAAAGCCTATATGGCTATGTTGCAGACTACTAAAATTAAGGTATGTATCCTTGGGATTTTAAATATCTGTGTGTGGGAAGGGGCAAACTGGATTTAAGCTGAAAGAGAAGGAGAGCAGTGTGATTAACCAGCGATCAACACATCGCCACTATATCACAGTCAGTTTAATAGGAACCGCTGAAGCAGTGAGTGTGGAGAAGAGTAGTTCAAAAGGATTGGTACCAACTAAGAGTTGGTAGTAGGGGGTGACTGGGGCACCTTGTGGGCCATCTTATACTGTTCCTCTGATCCACCTCCAGCCTTTTCCCAATACTGCTCCACTCATGCCCCTTCTGCACTTCTTTGTGTTGCGTTAATTTTTTGCCTTCAGTGGCCAAATGTGCTGGCTGATTCCTCTGTCTGTTTTGCTTTCCTAGTCCACATCCAATTCCCTGAAATGACCTGCCTCCCCTCCATACATGGCCATACTGCATCACCCATATGCCTCCAGCACCTCCCTATACTGCTACTCTTGCTGCCTCCAGCAACCTCTGGTAAAGTGCCCTTATTACAACTCCAGCAGCACTCTTCTTACCTGCCCCCAGCACCCTGATTTTTTGCTGGACCTAGAATGGCTTACAACACAGGCCACAGCCCAAATCTTTCACTATACTGATTTTATCCATATGTTTTCATCCAAATTGTAACGGCATAAGTTATATAGACCAAAATAAGCTTAATTTTTGATTCCTTACTCTGGTTAGACCATTACCGCCTTTATTTTCATATTAACATTTTTTTGATTTTCATACTGCAAATATTGCAAATAGAGAGAGACTGAGTAGTTATTAACTTTTTAAAACCATCTTAAAATATAGCTTGGTACCAGTAGGAGGTAAATAGTACAGGTGGACCAGCTTAATATCAAAGCATAAGTAAGTGTTACAGAAGGTGGAAGAGTTCACATTCTATTAGGACATATAGAAGCCTTATGGAAGGTGGAAGAAATTGCGCTCTATTAGAACATACAGGAGGAATACAGAAAGTTGCAGAGCATACACTCTATTAGGGTATAGCTTACAAATTATTAGATCACAAAGGAAATATACAGGAAATGGAAAAGCTTACTGTCAATTAGAGTAGAGTAATACAGAAGGTGAACTAGTTTCCAATCCATCAGAGAATAAAGCAGTAACATGAAAGATTCCTTTGAAGTGAAGGTACTAGTGTGTTTTTCTATATTATTGGAATAATTTGAAGAGGGTATGCATAGGGAATGTGACCTGGAAGGGGTTTGAGGGCAAAGTTATTAACCTTCTCAGGAACTTTTTTGGTCTTAAAGGGGATCTCATACCCATAACAAAATTTCACACCTCTATTTAAATCCATGATATAACACGGTAAATTCACAATAAATTGGCTTTTGTTCCCATTGAGAAAAAAGATGTACATAATAACATTATGATAAAAATATTAATGATAATAATAATAAGTGCAATAGTGCTTTGGTCAAATATCATGTTTATGTTAACCTATTTGTATTATCAGTAGCTTAAATATGTGGCTGGATCTTAGTTCACATAATCTGACTTGCCTGGGTAACCAGTTTTGAGTACCATCCAAATTCATATTGCTGTCTTTATGACCTCTGTGTACAGCTGCAAAGCATAAATCAATAGCAAGCAATGTCAGATTATTTTGCAGAGCTAGCAACGACTTCTGAACACTCTGACTGGTTACTGTAGGGATTTGATAATACGGGCAAATTAAAGAGCTACTTTATATGAGCAGGGCCCTCTGCCCTCATGTTGTAAAGCCAGGCTCACCTTTCCTTCTAAAAATGCAGGTGGCTGGCTTTCTTTGAGTCCCTTACCCAGAACAAGTATGGTTATTAATTACTTTTGTCTGACTTGTCTGGTCTGCATACTTAGTTAAGGTCTGTGATTCAAAATATTGAAGTAATGAGGTCAGCATAAGAAATAAGCAACTAATGTTTTCAGTAGGACCTCTGCAATCTGTATCTTATGGCAGCTTTTCTTTTACAACAGATTTTTATATTTAAAAAGATCACAATAAATTATATTAACAACAGAGTCTCAACATCACCCCACATTTTTTTTTTTTATTTGAACTCCAGTATTGCCCTCTTCCTCCCCAGAAACCTCTTCTCTAAAAAAGTTTACTTGCCTAAAATCAAGATTTCTATTAGCTGGTTCAGTGACGACAGGTTCTGCCTCTTCTGCTTTGGTGGTGATCGGTCCTTACTAATGTAGTGATGTAGTTCTGCTCAGTAGTTCTGTTCAGTACTTTGAGCCCAGGCCGATGCGATGATTCACCCCCAGAGGGAATGTCATTGACAAAAGGTTGAATGACACAGGCAATCATGCAACCCAAAAGAGGAGAGGCAGCTGGGACAGAGAGTAGTGAACCTGCATGGGACATTGACAAATTGGGGGTGATAATTCCCAATTTACTGTATTTATTTAAGAACTCCTATCTACTGAAAAAACTGAATGCTTTTTTGAATGAATTTGCTGCTGAAATCACTAAGCATAAGCTTTTAACAATTTTGGATGACTGCCTTGTATTTTGAAAGAAAGTAGATGAAACATTTTGAGATTGAATCCAATCTATTTGTTACGTTGGCCATCAGCATTGGTTTCCCAGAGCTTCTCATCACATACCTTCTACAACATCATGAAAGTAATGTATTTTTTAACGGTTCAGACTCACACTATAAAATCAGAACTGACCCCAAACAGATAAAAATGTTATACTTCCATGCAGGGCTTTTTTTCAGGGGCACCTTTGTGGAACTCAGTTCCACCACCTTTGGCTCAGATCCTTGGAGGGGGGGCCTGCTCACCACAATCACGTGTAAACACAGAAATCCGGTTTCTGTGTTTACAAGTGACAGCTCTGCAATCTGTGTGTAACCCCTTAGATGCACTCTGTATGTAATGCAATTCTGGTATTTAATGCCTGTTTAAGACTCTCCTACTGTTCGTGAAATTTGACTGACCACACCCACCATTTGATGTGATTTGAAGGGTTTGTGTGGGTGGAGGAGTTTTGGGGGGTCGTGGTGAGTTCCAGCACCTTTTGTTTAAGAAAAAAAAGCCCTGCTACCATAAGTGCTTAAAAGCATAGCATCACGTAAGAGAAGTTTTTTGTGAATGTTGTAATTTTTAATGTGCACAAAGGTTTTATTATTTCAGCATTTTATATGTAAAAAGTTCTAAGTGCAGCTCTTTATTAAATTAATGAACAGGAAAAATGACTGACATAGGCTGTAACAACTGAAGGGAGGGACCTTACTGTGCAGATGGTGTAGTAAGAATAAACCAGGGTGTGTTTGGGGCTTGTCTGGATGTAATTTGTCACAAAGACAAGACTGTTTTGTCCAGCATTTTGATCCAAGAGGGCTGTGAGAAAGAAGATTGTAAAAAAAAAAAAAAAAATAAGGCTTTCTCAGCAGGGAGCGCAGTACTTAAAATATGTCTTGTAAGGCCAAGTTATGTTTTTTTTTTTATAATCACTTTTTCTTTATTAAGGCAATTTCCAACACACAACATAGAAAAACACATTGCACAATATATCTAGATAAATCTTTTCATTAACATACACCACACTAACCCACCACCCCGAGAAAACACACCGGATCCTTGATTGTGTCATCTTCAAAAGAGAGAAAAACAAAAAAAAAAAATTAAAAAAGGGAAAAAGCGCACCCACTTGCCTACCCATAACCAAAACTCAATTTGTGAAAAACATTATTCAAAGTATAATTAAGAAGGGGGTTTTACAGCTCCCTATTTCGTGTGTTAAACAACCCACAATAAAAAAAATAAAAAAAAGTTTATAATTTCAAATGACTATTTTCATGTTCTATGTTCAACTAGCATCAGATCAGAGAAGGCAATACTCAAAATCCTGCACTAGTAGATAGCAGAGTGAGAATTCTAATATCAGACACTTTCATAAAAAAGGACTAATTTCAGTAAAGTAGTTGACATTATCCTCTCGGTTTATTCATGTAATGTCCCCCTGTGTCTGTGCTTTAAAAAAAAAAAATGCAGCTATATACCTGTTTACAGAGCACAGATCGGCGCTCACATGACCTGCTGACTCTCTCCTCTCTTGGCCTGACAGCTGCAGTGGGCGGGGCTGAGGATCCCCCGATGATGTTAATCAGGAGGGGAGGACCTGTCATGCACCTGTCATGCGAGAGAGGCAGCGGGTCACGTGAGCGCCGATCTACGGTCTGTAAACAGATATATAGCTGCATTATTTTTAGAAAGCACAGACTCAGGGGGGCATAACATGAATAAACCGAGAGAAACATGTCAATTTAACCCGAATTTGAGCAGCGGGAGGGGAGGGGAAAGGCACGTAAACTGACCACGGTGTCAGGGCTCAGCAGCCATGATATACCGTGGTCAGTTTACAAAGGGGAGGGCAGAACCAGGCAGGATCAGCCAGGTGTTTCAAGTGTTACAGGGCCCAAATTACACAGCACAAGCACTGTGCTGTAAAACATGATTTAAAGGAACAGGATCTGATTTTTTATTTTTTTTTATTTAGGTTAACAAACGCTTTAAGCTCTAGAACAGTGGTTCCCAAACTGCAGCCCTTTGCTTGCATTAAACCGGCCTTTGGGGGCACTATTCCTCCCACCGACATCAATGATGGGACACTATTTCTCAAACTTAAACCATGTATGGGACACTATCCCTCTCACTGACACCAGTGATGGGACACTATTTCACAAACTGAAACCATGTATGGGGCACTATTGCTTCTACTAACACCAGTGATGGGCCACTATTACTCCCACTGACACCAATAATTGGGGCACCTTTCCTTCCACTGACATAATTTATGGGGCACTATTTTCCCAAATGAAACCAATTAATGAACACTATTCTTCCCACTAACACCAATCACGAGGCATGATTTTTACTACTGATACCAACTATTTTTTTCCCCTCTGACCATAGGCACTAGGTAATTTTTTACTCTCACTGGCTATCAAGTCTGGGGCACTGTTTATTTCCACTGATGGCAGGGCATTTTCTACTCCCAATACCCACAGTGACAGTGAACTGGCCCTTTGTTTAGAAAGCTTGAAGAACCCTCAAATCTGACACTCACATCCGATACTCAAGCCTCCTCTGGTTGCTGTCTGACTAAAGCAATACATCATGGCTTTTGAACAGTTCTGATTTCCCTGCCTCCTGGCATGTTACACAGAGGGTAGGACATCATCTCAGGTCTTTAGTCTACTTACCAATTTTCTTTTTGGTTAGTCCATATTTAGGAACAGCCTGCTGGAGTGAAGATGGAGTTAACATACAGGGAGAAACTTGTCCAGAAAGTCGTCAGAGAGATCCAGACACAAATGCTAGAGGCTGAGTATGCAACTCTGTTCACAACAGAAGATCTGCGTGCCTCTAGAACCACAGCTATCCAAAGTGTATGAATGTACGTGAAAATGTGTGTCAGGTAGTGAGATCAAGATTCTTTAGCTCTAACCTACAGATCAGTTTTACAATACAGTGAGGAGAGTGCCACGCATGCAACACAAATTCCTGGAACATGGATTAAAAGTGTCCTAGTAACCCCAGAAACAGTCTTACCCGTCAGTATCCATGTGCTGAGTACATTCCACAAGGGATTGTCTATGTTCTGTTTAAGCAGCTTTGTAATTCTCCAAATGATTAGAAGAATTCTTTACTCAATGTCAGTTTTAAACTAATAAAATATAATTTTCTGCCACTCAAAGGAAAATTAAGATATCTTTAGTGAATAAGAAATTTGTATGACTCAAAGGAAGATGCAAGATTCTCAATCATTTTACAACAACCGGTTCATGTCTAGAACCAGTTACAGTCATTTTGAGATCATCTGAAATGAGTACACAGAAAAGCCAGTGTACTTGTATGCTTTCATTGGCCCCATGCACTCAGAACTGAGATCCAATGAGTGAGGCCTATCTGTAAAGTCCACATATGAGGAGGAGAGAAGAGCAGGGCACCTACAGAGTGCACCAAAACACTTTATTACAGCATATTGTTACAAGCTATGAAAGAAGTTTGCTGAAGGCTTTTACAGCCTGTAAAATTATGCCACAGTCAGGGGCGTAACTAGAAATAGCAGGACCCCATAGCAAAATGTTGTATGGGGCCCCCCTGCAAACAGCCCCCCCCCCCCACAGCTGCCCTAGTGTCAATGCAGCGTGACCTGTGCCACATACAGCGTGACCTGTGCCCAATGCAGCGTGACCTGTGCCACATACAGCGTGACCTGTGCCCAATGCAGCGTGACCTGTGCCCAATACAGCGTGACCTGTGCCCAATACAGAGTGACATGTGCCCAATACAGCCTGGTCTGCCTGTGCCCCATACAGCCCCACTTGTGCAGAGGAAGAGGCAAGCCACCCGGATCAGCAGAGAGCGGGATTGCCCGCTGTAATAGCTTTCATTTGAATTTCCTGTCTTCCCGGGGCTCATCGTCACATAGCCCCACCTCTTGGCCTGACGCCTTTGATGATGTCACATATCGGTGTTCTGTCTATCAAAGGCACCGGGCCAAAAGGTGGAGCTATGTGACGTGAGCCCCGGGAACACTGGAAGTTCTAATGAAAGCTCTTACATCGGGCAATTCAGCTCTCTGCTGATGCGGACAGCTCGCCTCTTCCTTTCCTCTCTCTTCCCCTGGCTGGGAGACTGTGCTGGCGGTGCTCTTATCCATACTGGGCCCCACTCGGCTGAGGGCCCCATAGCGCCCGCATGGGTCGCTATGGTGGTAGTTACGCCCCTGGCCACAGTAAAGTGATTAGAAGCAAGCCATGGGCAACATCCTCTCCTCCTCTTACGTGGATGTAAAGTTCTGTACACCCTGAGCACCAGGATTTACCATTCTATGATGAAACCTTGCACTGGGCAGTCTTATGCTGGTTGATTCGATTTATGGCCCCAATTTGTAAACTGTCAATTTTTTTAAACTTTTTTTTCTCTTATTTTTTTATAGGTTATCTTTCTGTCTAAGTTATTTTTAATTCCTATTCACCTCCCTTATTATATATATGTGAATTCTCATTCTCCCATCAATTCAATGCTTCAGCAGTTCTGTAGCAAATAAAGAGTTGCTGCATATATAAACAGCTGGCTTGTATTTTCACCAGGGATTAAAAAATATTCAGCAGCTATATGCCCCAGTCTTTACGCAGAGTAAAGTAACATTTACTATGAAGATGTCTTCATTATTACCATGACATTACTTTGCAAAGCCCAGTGTCAGCTGTCTGCTTCCAATCATCTCACTGAACCATAAATCAAAATAATAATATCTGACCAATGGGCAGGCAGCTTAATTAAGAAGCTGTAAAGTCGAACCAGGATAAAATGAAAACCATTCCCTGTTGAGTACTGTTTATGAATTTACAGATACAATGCTGTTAAAAAGTATTTGCCCCTTTCTGATTTATTTTATTTTTTTGCATATTTGTCACACTTAAATGACTCAGATCATTAAACAAATTTTATTACAACACAAAGAAAACCCGAGTAAATTCAAAATGCAGTTTTTAAATGATGGTTTCATTTATTAAGGCAAAAAAGCTGTCCAAACCTGCCTGGCTTTATGTGAAAAGGAATTGCCCCCTAAACCTAATAACTGGTTGTGCCACCCTTGGCGGCAACAACTGCAATCAAGCGTTTGCGATAACTGGCAATGAGTCTTTCACATTGCTGTGGAGCAATTTTGGCCCACTCTTCTTTGAAGAATTGTTTTAATTCAGCCACATTGGAGGGTTTTCCAGAATGAACGGCCTGTGTAAGGTCATGATACAGCATCTCAATTGGGTTTAAGTCCGGGCTTTGACTAGGCCACTCCAAAACCTAAATTTTGCTTGGTTTGAACCATTTGGAGGTGGAATTGCTGTTGTGTTTCGGATCATTGTCCTGCTGAAAAACCCAAGTGCACTTGAGCTTGAGGTCACAAACTGATGGCCGGACATTATCCTTTAGGATTTTCTGGTAGAGCTCAGAATTCATGGTTCCATAAATTATGGTAAGTCGTCCAGGTCCTGAAGCTGCAAAGCAGCCCCAGACCATCACGCTGCCACCACCATGTCTGACTGTTGGTATGATGTTCGTGTTATGAAATGCTGTATTTGTTTTATGCCAGATGTAACGGGACGCACACCTTCCAAAAAAAAATATTTTTTGTCTCAGTCACCAGAATATTAGCTTAAAAGTCTTGTGGATAATAAAGATGTTTTTTGGTAAATGTGAGATGAGCCTTTGTGTTCTTTTTGGTCAGCAGTGGCTTTGGCCTTGGAACTCTCCCATGGATGCCATTTTTGTCCAGTCTCTTTCTTATTGTTGAATCATGAACACTGATCTTACCTGAGGCAAATGAGGCCTGCAGTTTTTTAAATGTTGTTCTTGGTACTTTTATGACCTCCTGGACGAGTCGTCGTTGTGCTGTGCTGTGTTGGAGTCTTTTTGGTTGCCGGCCATTCCTGGTAAGTTTCACCACTTTTCCAAGTTTTCTCCATTTGTGGATAATAGCTCTTACCATGGTTTCCTGGCGTCCCAAAGCCTCATAAATGGCTTTGTAATCCTTTCCAGGCTGATACATGTCAATGACTTTGTTTCTCATCTGTTGTTGAATTTCTTTAGATTACGGCATGATGTGTTGCTTTTTGTGATCTCTTAGGCTTCATGTACATAGGACATTTTTACATCCTCTCCTGTGAATGATTAACTTGACAGATAGTAACCCACATTTAAACCGTCTGTTTTGCCACGTTTACATGCCACGTTTAGCCGTGTTTGCGTGTAGGAGTGTTTTTTTCTTTGCCAAAAATGAAAAACGCCTGTAAACGAAAGGTGGCTAAATGCGAGTTACTGCGTTTAGCAGCATTTAGATGCATTTGGCGCATGGAAAGCCTCTAAACTCAGCTTCTTAACCCATTTTTTTGCGTTCCAAAAAAAGCCTCTAAACTCAACTGCCTAGAAACGACTGTAAACAACCCTATGCACATGTACTAATAAGATAACATAGAGGAGAGTTCAGGAGCAGTTGAAAAAAATGCCCAACTGCTCCTAACCGTCCGTTTAGCAGCAGCAGTGTACATGAGGCCTTAGCGTGCTTCACTTTGTCAGACAGCTTCTATTTAAGTGATTTTTTTTTTGATTCAACAGGTCTGGCAGTAATCAGGCATGGGTGTAGCAAGTGAAATTTAACTCAGCTTTCCAAAAAATTGTGGTTAATCACAGTTCATTCATGATTCAGCATAGAAGGGGGCAATTGCTTTTTCACATATGGCCAGGCAGATTTTTCCCTTAATAAATAAAATAATAATTTAAAAACTGCATCTTGGATTTACTCGGGTTATCTTTGTGTAATATTAAAATTTGTTTAATGATCTGAATCATTTAATTGTGAGAAATAGGCATAAAAAAAATCAGGAAGGGGGCAAATACTTTTTCACAGCACTGTATTTAAAATGATCTTGTTGGCTGAGAATACGGTAGCCATTAAATCAATACCTATAGGTTTTTGTGTTCAATGTTAATTAAAGTTGAACTTAAAGCAGATATAAAAGACACTCAATAATGCAGCTCGGCATTCATTAATAAACCATTAAATGTATTTTTTAAATGCAAACCCCGTAAATACCTAAATTGCACTTAGTATCAGCTTCTTGTAGACACTGTACAGAATGGGAGAGAAAGAAGCAGCACAAGGAGCTAGTCAGTTGTTCCACAAGGCTGCTAACAATAGATGTGCTGATAGAAGAAGAGTGCAGAGTGACAGGGGGATGAACTCATTAGTGCTGCTTCTCCTCTCACTGCCTAGTTACAGGTAAGCGTAATCAGGTCTACTATCCCACCAGACAGGTTTTGTTGTGTGGCAGAGCTGTGTAAATCTCAGAACTAGATGGGCAAAAATACAAATGAATTGGCAGTTAAAACAGCTCCCATTTGTGTAGTGTTTCATCTGGGTATTCACCTGTTTTACTGGAGTTCAGCTATAAGTTCTGCAACTAAGAAATGTTTAATTTTCTATAAAGTTACTTATATTAACTGGAAGTGGTGTAGATCTGGTGTGATAGCGCTAGACCAATGTGAGAAGAGATTTAAAAATGAATGGAAGTTGATGGAAAATAATTTAGCTTAGTATATGGTCGAGGTATGGACCCGTTCTGGGCACTAGTCTCCTGCCTCTCTGATCACGATAGTGCAGTCGATCAACAGATAAACATTTTGGTGTGTGGTTAGGAGCCCCTAGTGCAAACTTTCTTCTTGGTTGAAAAAATCTATACTTGTTAGAAATGCATTTTGGGAGACAGGACTACACACCAAGGCGTTATATCAACTGGAGTGCAGGCTGGGGGGTCACTCTGAAGATGGTTGAAGATGGTTGAGATCCCATCAGACTCCATCATGAAAAGTTCTAGCTGTCACCTCCTCCACAACCAAATCTGACATTGATACACAAAATACAAATATAAGTTTGCGGTCCGATACAAAAGATAATGTGCCAACATCCTAATATATTTGATGATACACAAAAACTCATCTAACATCTTTAACCTGGATGTGTTTTCTTATACAAAGGAAAGGGGAAAATAGTAATAAAAACAAGCTTCCCTTCAGGACTTGTTGAAAATGTGCTTAAAGCGGAAGCTAACCCATCTCGTGCCGGAAATGTAACACTCCCATTGGTTGTGCCCTCAACCAAACTGTCAAACCATCCAATGACTGGTGTCATAACTGATCACATGTGCAGCATCATGGCAGTTGTAGATTAAACAGATGCAAAGATGGCAGCTTCCTTGGCTGAAAACGATAGGGGGGGGTTACTTCCACTTTAAAGTGGAGTTCCACCCACTTTTACAACTCTTCAGCATCCCTCACTAAACTGTGCACTGTAATTGGATATTTTTAACTTTTTTTCTCTGCACTTACTGTATATCTGCTGTATTAATTTTTCACTTCCTCCTCCCTGGCCGCGGCCCATCGCATCATTTCTTGTTTGCAATGCCTTTTGGGAAGGGGCAGCAACTTCCTCTGACACTACCGTTGCTATGGAAACCTGACCTGAAACCTATCACACTGCTTGTGCTGCACTGAGCATGTGTGAGATCTGCAAGGATGAGATCCAGGAAGAAATACAGTCTGGCTTCAGATGCCCACACTTAAGATGGCCACGGCCTGCTGTAAGTTTATAAAATAACAAACTACTGCTATAAATTAACAAAACAGACCTTAGTTTACAGACTTTACTAGAATACATTAAGCTTGTGTATTATAGGGGTATTTTTATTTAAAAAGTATAATTTCGGTCGGAACACCGCTTTAAGTACCTGTAAAAGTGGAAACCACTGTGAAAATGCAGGAAGAATTGTTATCTGGGCCTCAGAGCTATTAGGACACCACAGCCCCATGAGTCTTATCTTTTTCCTGCCTGTCATTAATACTTGTCATGGAACACACCCATTCCAAGTCCCACAAGGATCTAAATTTATCAGCTATGCAAAAAAAAAAAAAAAAAAGTAAGCTAGAGAGTAAAAGACTCTTACATCATTGCTTTATGTACATAGCAATTTGAGGTCATTCAACTACTATATGTGATCAACTGAACCTGTTTTTGTCTTCACCTGTACTGTTCGTAGCAGCTGCCAGAGAGTATACATATAGAAGTAAATTTTAGTTAGTTGCCATTGATAGGGATGATCATACCAGAAGAATGATCAAAGTATTGATTCTGCAGAATATTTGCAATAGATCTGTCCGACCTGTAAAGAATTGCATGGAGGAATCCAGACATTTATGTTTCATAAACTGTGCAATGCTCAGCAAACTGGACAAATCTGCATACGGTACATACATTCAGGAGGATCAGAGCATGCAGTTTTCCTGATTTCAAACGTGTTTATCTTTGCTTTTTAATCTATAAATTAGCCAAATGTTGGATCCATAAAAGAACTGTGCAGAATAAGTAAATACCCAGATAGCAAGAAGAAACAAAAACCACCTTCTTTGCAGGCCATCCTCATACTACTGCAAGGAAGAAAGTGAAAGGCGAAAATTGTCAGTGTTGTTTACAGCCTAAAGTGTACCTAAATCCTAAACCGTGCATGCAGGACTTTTTCTCAGTGCAACACAGTGCGAAACAATCCACTGCATCGCACCACACGGCCAGCAATTGAACATTATGAAATGTCTTATGAGATGTCTGTGTGACATCTCAATAAAGTTCTTTTAAAAAAAAAGAAAACAGTGCAATGGGGGGATCTCAGCCTCACTGCACAGCACCAACTGCTGCATTTCAGTGCTGGTGTGAACAAACCTTTATATATTACATCTTACCAATTCTTAGATGTGGAGACTGCATTCGTTTTCTCTTTTTTAGAATTTTTGCCTTTATTTTCACTTGGCGATTCAGGCTAGTAAGAGCACTTTCACACTGATGGTGTTTTTCTACACCGTGAGCGCAGCACAGTATACCCACGGGTTTTGTGCATGTTACCTGCACTTTGCCATAAACTTCTATCAGATCAGATGGTTTTGATGCATTTTCTGAAAGTGCACCAAAAGTCCTGCAAGCTAGACTTTTGGTGCGCTTTCACAAAATGCACCATAACCAATCCGATGCTATAGGAGTCTATGACAAAGTGCAGGTAACATGCACAAAACTCGTGGGTATACTACGCTGCACCCGCGGCACGGGAAAACCGCACTACATCGGTGTGAAAGTCTGTTATTTTTTACAATTTTCTTCTTCTTTCAACAGACCAAGTTGTCCAGTAAAAGTAGAGGGTTGACATAAGTAATTTACCACTCACAAGGATGCTTACATTAATCAGATTTTATTCATTTATGTAAAACCTTTATACCAAAAGAAAAAAAAATGATGTAACTCCTTCAAAAGTGTCAGCTAAAGTTTGGCTTTAAAGTGATTGTAAAGGTAAATTTTTAATAAAAAGAAAAAAAAAAAAACAAACCTGTCTATACTTACTTGCTCTGTGCAATAGAATTGCAAAGAGCGGCCGCGTACCTTCTGTATTCGGATCCCCCGCCAGTGTTCCTGGCCCCTCCCCTCTGTCCAGTGACCCATGGTAAACCGCTTCCCATGGGCTCTCTTGTGCGCGTTCGCACCAGAGCCCCACTGCTGTGTCCATTGACACAGACACCGGGACTCAGCCCTGCCCCCCCACCACTGGCTTTGATTGACAGCAGTGGGAGGCAATGGCTCCCGGTGCCCCAGCAAAGCCAGCAAGACACGGAAGTGAGGGGAGAGAAGAGCTGCAGACATGCACGACGCTGGATTGATTGAGGGCTCAGGTAAGTAAAAGGGGGGGGGTGAGGGGGGATGCTGACACCTAAACATTTTTTATCTTAATGCAAGGAATGCATTAAAGAGGAAGTAAACCCTGATGGTTGTTACTTCCTCTTTGTTTCCCTGCAAAGGTAAAGCATAATGGGCTACTATGCATAGTAGCCCATTATGTGACACTTACCTGCAGGAGAAGCCTGCGATGTCCCCGTCTTCCTCGCTAGTAGCGAGTGACCATTCTTCACCCCTCTTCCTTCCGGGGCCGTGAACTCCAACTCTGTGACTGGCCGGAGTCGCGTGACGTCACTCCCGCACATGCACGCGGGAGCCGCCTTAAACGGCATGACCCGAGCTAGAAACGGCACAGCGTGCCCTTTCTAACTCTTGCACATGTGCAGAAGAAATCGTTCTACGGTGATTTGCAAATATCCCCAAGACCATGCAGGTCTGGGAGATATTTCATGCACCTACAGGTAAGCCTTAATCTAGGCTTACCTGTAGGTTAAAGTGGTTGTAAAGGGTTTACAACCACTTTAAGGTAAAACAATTTTAGGCTTTACAACCACTTTAATTTGTTAATTGAGTCTATCTAAATCTGTGCATTTAATGCTAGCCTCCCCCTAGAGTGACCTATTCAGAGGGCTCACTGTTGCTCCTCCAGCTAAAATGGAGACACCCTAAGGCAGGAATTGTGTTACTGACTGGATCACCAGGCGAACATATAGGGAAAAAGCTTAAAAAATTAAAACGAATGCAGCCACCACATTTAAGGATTGGTACACTGCAATATATTAAAGTAAAGTGTAACTAAATGCAAAACTTTTTTTAGTTTTGGCTAAAGTAGAGATAGAGAATATAACTTGTCCGGTTTTATTGCTGTCTGTTCCCCCGTTAGGGAGATTCACCCTCTTTATTGGTCCTGCTTACCATTATCATCGAACGTGAAAGTAAAAGAAAATCACAAATTTTGGGTTGACATCAAAACAGGAATAGAGGGTTAATCTTTCAATGGGGACACTAATTCTAGTGACAGCCTGGGATTTTCTTCACATTTCCTGTTTGGCTATGGGACAGGAAGTGAAGGGAAATCTCCGTAATGGGATACAGATGGCAAAAAGACTGACAGGGGTTATAACCCTCCCTTACTCTATCCAAAATGGAAAAAAAAAAAGGTTTTGCCTTTAGTGAGACCTTAACTTTTTGTTTTTAGGTTTAGATACACTTTAAACATGTTTAGTTGACATGTTAGAGATAAATGTAGACATCTAGAAAATGTATGTTATTTGGCTGCTATGGACAGCTTTTACCCTTGTTAGATTTGCTCCAGTTATCATATCTTACACTGCAAGGCTATGAACGGTACAAGCAATCTCTGATCAAACTATCATATGCAGTGAAGTTTTTTTTTTTTTGTTGGAGGATAATGAGAGTAATAATGAGATAATGAGAGTATAATAGTAACTTTTCACTTGTTAAAATGTGTAAGAAATACTGCTTTCGGCAGCCTCTAGCAGCTAACAATACTATGAAATAAGCGACTTGTAACTATGTAAATGGAATGAGAAGGGCGTTGTTTTGGACGCCTCAGGGTAAAAAGTTATTAGGTTAAGTTAGGTCATTCTCTAAAATGTAAAATATAGGTTCATGAAAAAAACAAAACAGTAAGATCTGTATGAAAAAAAAATATCTCTGGATAAAAGTCAGACTGCAACAGTGCAAACAGTTATTCTTCCTTCTATCAAGGAACTACAGTGAGCACACTGGATGCTGCCAGGTCCAGAGTATCTGTGGATAGAGCTGTGGGCGGTCAGACAGATGAAGCCTACAATACCCACTAAGTGGCAAAGAAGACACAAGAGCCAATCAGGGCCCATTGTGGGGCATTTAATGCACGCACATTAATCATCCGTAACTTTATGACCACTAACAGGTTAAAGTGATTGTAAAGTCTCAAGGTTTTCTACCTTAATGCATTAATGTGAAAAACCATCTGTGCTGCAGCTGCCCCCCCCCCCCTTTTTTTTCTTACCCGAGCCCATCCAAACCAGTGATGTGCACAAACACAGCGGCTACACCCGCTATCTCTCTCCTCATTGCTGCTATGTCCTCTCCGCTGCTGTCAATCAAATCCTGTGACATGGGAGTGGGGAGCGGATCCCAGTCCCGCTGTCTGTGTCAATGGACAGAGTAGCGTGACTCGGGAGTGCGCCCGCACAGGTGCCCCCAAGGAATGCGGCTTTCCCTGAGGGCACCCAATGAAGGGGAGGAGCAAGGAGTTCTGGCGAGGCACCCCAGAAGAGGAGGATCAGGGCTGCTCTGTGCAAAATGCTTGCATAGAGCAGGTAAATATAACATGTTTGTTATATTTAGATCCCTTTCATACTGAGCCGCCCTGGGTGTCAGCGGTAAAGCGGTGCTATTTTTAGCGCCGCTTTATCAGCGTTTAGCGTTGTAACCCTCCGCTAGTGGCCGAAAAGGGGTTAAATACGCCCGCAAAACGCTGCTGCAGCTGCACTTTGCCGGCGGTATCACGGTGTTGCCCCATTGTTTTCGATGGGCAGGAGAGGTGGAGGAGTGTTGTATTCACCGCTCCCACACCGCTGCTGGCAGGAATTTTTGTGACGTCCTGCCAGCGCAGCGCCCCAGTGTGAAAGCACTCAGGCTTTCACACTGGGTTTGCAGCTGAGGCTTTTTTCAGGCGCTTTACAGGCGCTATTTTTAGCATTGTAGTGCCTGAAAAACATATATATATATATATATATATATATATATAAAAAATAAGGTTTACAAACACATTAATTATCTTATTACTTGGCATCTGAAAGTTGGTAGGTATATTAGGCAGGAAGTAAACATGATGTCCATGAAGCTGACATGTTGAAAAAGATAAAAAGGTAGAATTTCATGGAAGGTAAATAGAAAATGCATCTTTAACCTCCCTGGTGGTATGATTATTTCATATTTTTGATGCTGAAAGCGGTACAATTATTTTGCATGGAAATTTGGCATTTTATATTGTAGGCCTGTAATTCTTAGGAATAACTCACTTAAATCTGTCCAAACCAGAGTCTCGTAGACAGCTCGGGTGTGATAAAGTTTGAAACACAAAATCATAAATTATAATATAATAAATAACTATAAATAATTATACCAAATAATAATATAATAATAATAAAAATTATTCAATAATGTAATCAAATCAAAAACACTGAAATTTGCTTAGTTGCAGAATTGTCGCTGTCATTACTTTTCAGTGTTTGATGATGGATCTCCCCACAAATCACTATCGCTCAATTCTGCGAGTGATTCTAATTTATTATCGCTGTTTTCTAGCTGGTCTAAAACCCCTTTTGATGTAAAGGGACGGTTTTGGTTGCTATGGACAATCTCCAGTTTCCAGGCAAAAAGAACAGCTTTTATAATATAAAACTGCATGCAGGGCACTGGAGAAACCACTAGAGACAAAAGGGAGGTGAAATAATTTCATACAGTAATGTAATCTGTAAGATTACAGTATACTGTATGTATTGTGTGTGTTTCACTTTTTGAATTTGGCGCTGTTCTCCGTTCCCGTGCGTCACAACGCTCGCAGGGAACGGAGCCCGGCTCTGTGATGAATTGAGCGGAGGACGAGCTGCTCACACTGCGGGGAGACATCGCAGGATCCTGCAGACAAGGTAAGTACGCTCTTCCTGGATCCTGCGATGCAATCCAGAGTCTGGCTCGGGGTTACCGCTTTTGGTTCTGAAATTCCACCCCGAGCCAGACTCGGGATTACCGCCAGGGAGGTTAAAGTGATTGTAAGGGTTTGTTTTTTTTTAAATAACAAACATATCATACTTACCTCCACTGTGCAGCTCGTTTTTCACAGAGTGGCCCCAAACCTGCCCTTCTGGGGTCCCTCGGCGGCTCTCGCGGCTCTTCCCCACATCAGATAACCCCCTGGGAGAAGCACTCTCCTGGGGGATTACCTTGCAGGACTTCGGTGTCCATAGAGGCCGAATGCACAAATCGGCCCCGCCCCTCCCCCGTGGCCTGCATCACTGGATTTGACTTACAGCAGCGAGAGCCAATGGCTGCGCTGCTATCAATCTATCCAATCAAGAGCCGAATACCCCTGGCAGAGAGACAGCGCGTCGCCCGTGGGTCAAGTTCCAGGGCTCAGGTAAGTAAAACGGGGGGGCTGGGGGGCCGGTCACTGCCAGATGTTTTTTCACCTTAATGTTTGGCGAATCCCGTGCTGTTCAAAACGCATCCAATTCACATTTATGTGAACCAAGCCTTAAAGTGTTTGTAAACCCTTGTTTTTTTTAAATAAAAATAACAAACATGTTATACTTACCTGCTTTGTGCAAAATGATTGGGGTCCCCCGCCGGCGCTCCAGGCTCCTCTTTATTGGGTGCCCCCCGCGGAAAGCCGCTTCTCTGGGGGCACCCATGTGGGCTCGCTCCCAAAGTCATTGATTGACAAAGACAGGGGGACTCTGCCCCGCCCCCTGTTTCCGTGTCAGTAAATTTGATTGACAGCAGCGGGAGCCAATGGCTCCCGCTGCTATCAACCTGTCCAATGAGGAGAGAGACAGCGGCTGGAGCCGCTGCACTTGTGCACATCGCTGGAACGGATGGGCTCAGGTAATAAAAAAGAGGGTCTGGGGGGAGCTACAGCACAGAAGATTTTTCACCTTAATGCATTAAGGTGGAAAAACCTTGAGGCTTTACAACAACTTTAATGAACATTGGACTTGGGGATGTTTTCATATCAGCATGTGATATGTACAAACCTTGTATTATCCGTAGGACATAATTACACAACAAAGTGCTTATTTTGAAGTGATGCTCAGGACTGGATGTTAGGCCAGGACATCCCAAGCAGAAAGTGACTGTCACATAGCCGTGATGAGAAGGCAATCACAGAATCTCCTCTTTAGCGTATCAAGTATCACCTATTAAGCAACACATATATTAAAAGTACCAGAGCAGAGAATAACTTTTCGGTTTATATTTACGCTCCATGTAAAAATAAAAATTCCATCACTACCGGATGTAACCGGTTGCTCTGTCATTTGAAAAGACATACAGATGTGCTTAGAAGAGAGCTCTCGGCAAAAAATGACATTGAGCAATAAATACACTAGAATATAAAAAGCTATATACTGTATATACACGAGTATAAGCCGACCCAAAAATAAGCCGAGGCTCCTAATTTTACCACATAAAACTGGGAAAACTTATTGACTCGAGTATAAACCCAGGGTGGGAATTGCAGCAGCTACTGGTAAACAATGCCATCTGCAGCCTCACTGTGCCCATCTGCAGCCTCACTGTGCCCATCTGCAGCCTCACTCTTCCCACCTGTATTATCAGCGCCCATCTGCAGCCTAACTGTGCCCATCTGCAGCCTCACTGTGCCCATTTGCAGCCTCACTGTGCCCATCTGCAGCCTCCCTGTGCCCACCTATACCTTTGATTACAAACAGCGGGTGTCTCCCACTGTGTCGTGCAACTGCAGTCTTAACTGTTTGGCGGCCGTCCACTGTAACAAAGCCCCGCCTCCTCCTTGTCCGTGATAGACGGAACACTGATTCAGTTTCCCAGCATTGTATCAGTGTTCAGTGTTCCGTCTATCAAGGATGAGGAGAAGGCGGGGCTTTGTTACAGTGGACGGCCACCGAACAGTTAAGACTGCATGACACAGCAGGAGACCCTCACTCGAGTATAAGCCGAGGGGGGCTTTTTCAGCATAAAAAATGTGCTGAAAAAGTTGGATTATACTGGAGTATATACGGTACTCTATTTCTTGCATTTTAGATCATTTGGGGGGGGGAGCTCACCTGTGTCATCATCATCTTGTCTCTTAGACACAAATTACCCACTGCACGCAATGCAATCCCACCCAAAACTTCAATATGCTCTTTTTCAGCTCACAGGGAAAAAATGCCAAGTGTACACAACCAGATATTACGTGTTTTCTCAGTAGTCGTCCTCCTAACTTGAGTTCTCCTTTAATTATTTTTTCCTAACCTTTTGGTTCTATACACGCAATTCACGCAATTCAAACATACAATAAAGCTTATATTATTGAGACCAGTAATGGGCAATGCTTCTCTTTTATTTCCTCAGCTTCACAACTTTATAACTAAATAGCAGATGCACTTTAAAATACAAAGTTCAGTTTGTAGTTTAAGAGAGAATGGGGAAGGGTATTTGATTTTTATTGCTCTCGGTGGTCTATTTATCAATGCACCCTTTCCTGATTCATATAACTTTCACCCAAGATTAACACATTTATCATGTAGGATTGAGTTTGAAAACCATGTAGACTGAGGCAATGGCGACCCTAGGGGGGGCCAGAGGGGGCCCTGCCCCCCCCAACATTATGCTGTGCTCCGCCATGTGCCCCCCCAATTAAAAATGTATTTATTTTTTTTACAAAAAGGCAATGTCTAAGAGGGAGAGCGTCCCCAGTTAGCTTGTTCGGGTGATTCCCCCCCCCCCTCTGCTTGCTGACACTGCATAATGCGAGCGCTCACACAACCACGGCCCCCCGATCTGCTCCTTCCCCTGCATCCTCATTGGCACGGAGAAGAGCGAGTTGCAGGAAGGACTCCACCAGGACTCTCAGTTACTGAAAAAACAGACTGATTTCTCCCATCCTTAGGACAGTAGAACCAGCCTGTAAATTCCAAGAGATGCCAGACCAGCGCTGTCAATAGCAGGGGCAGGACAGCAAGAGGAGGCTGGGGAACCCCACACTGCCAGAACACCAGGGCCCGGTGACAAGACAACCTTTGCAACCCTGATAGTTCTCCCACTGCTTTGGACCCTTATATTTTCTTGGTATGCTGGTGACATATATCTCTTGTTTTCTGCCACCCTGGGGGGCCCCAATACAGTAGGAAGCTCACTGCAGAACATGTGAAAGGGCTGTTGTGGAATCGTAGTAAAGGGCCCCAGGAGATATATATATATTTACATTTTATAGTTGCCCCCCTACTTTTGTCCCTGTCCCCCCATGTGCCCCCCCTAAATATGAAAGCTGGAGACGCCACTGGACTGCGGGTGAAAGTTGTGTGAATCATGAGTGAAGACATTGATAAACGGACACATTGGGGTTGATTTACTAAAACTTGAGAGTGCTAAATTTGGTGCAGCTGTGTATGGTAGCAAATCAGATTCTTTGTGTCCCTCAACGGGCATACTTTCTCACTTTCTGTTCAAATGACACCCTATATACCAGGGTGTCACAAGATGTGGGGGGAAAACCCATTCAATTATTATTTTCACATTTCTGACAAGCAGGTATTAATCTTTTCTCCTCTGCCCCCTGTCCCTCCACTCTCCTTATAGATAGTTACATACTGTATTGTCTCTATACAATGGTAGTCAGTGGAGAAGTACCCTCTTATATAGCTGGTAAATGAAGGAGGTGATTCGTGAGGAAGGGCAACCTTTCTTTGGTGACCAGTGGGAAGAATGTCACCTTTCAGACTGCTAAAAAGATCATTGCTGTCAGTGATGACTTACCCAAGAGAAGGAGGACAGGCTATATTGGTCCTATGCTGCTGGCACTACCATGTGATATTGGCACTGCAACTACTCCAGCACTGTCAGGTGAGAGATCCACCATTTCTAGCAGCTCAAGGAACCTTAGCAATCTTTAGTGAAACTTTAGGGTTCCTTGGTAGACACTGGGGGTTATTTACTAAAGGCAAATCCACTTTGCACTACAAGTGCAAACTACAAGTGCAAAGTGCACTTGAAATTGCACTGAAAGTGCACTTGGAAGTGCAGTCATTGTAGATCCGAGGGGGACATGCAAGGATAATAAAAAACAGCATTTTAGCTTGTACATGATTGGATGATAAAATCAGCAGAGTCTCCCCTCAATTCAGATCTTCCCCTCAGATCTACAGTGACTGCACTTCTAAGTGCACTTTGCACTTGTAGTGCAAAGTGGATCTGCCTTTCGTAAATAACCCCCAATGTCTGGTAATTTTATTTCCATACACATAATATGACTAATAACTACTAAGCCCACCTATTATACCCAACATCCAGCTGCCAGACGCTAACAGGTGAGAGATGGTTGGCCGTAACATAACTTTAGGAAAGAGATTCCGAGGAGTTTGAGAAGGTACTTAAACACATGCCAATTTCCTGCAGTAAGGGATTTGTTCAGATCTCTTCCAAAAATCAGTATATTGCCTGCTGACATTCCATCTGATTTATAATTAGGTGGCATTTACAAGAAATGAAAGAGGAAAAAGAAATAGTAAATAGAATTTGGTAATTATCATGGATGACTACTTTTATTATAAAATTCACATTATTATCCTAATCCAGTTGTCTTCAAACTTTTGCCTGGGGGCTAGATGTGGCCCTTTGCTTGCCTTTATCTGGCCCCTGAGGCAATATTACACCAACTAGCACCAAAGCCCCCCCCCCCCCCCCCAAAGCCTCAAGGACAGTAAACTGGTCATATGCATAGAAAGTTTGCAGACCCCTGTTCTAATCCATTACAAGATCCATCACCAAGAAGAGGAAAAACCTGTAACTTCATAGATGCTCCCTTGCTGTCATGGGAATTATTAAAGTGTTACTAAACCCAGGACCCTGCATTTACTATATCTGGTCTCCCACAGTACACAGAACATGGAAATGCAATTATTTTAGTAAATATAAACGGCTAAATATCTTTTCTCATAAGCAGTATATAGCAATCTTGTGACTTCTATCAGTGTCTGGGTGAGCACTGGTTAAAGCTTATAGGAGATGTTTTCATTCTGCTCTGACTCTCCTATGAGGCTGCAGGACCCCTGATCCTCTGTCTGGATAGTGCTGATTGGCCCTGTGCCGATCACATGCACCCTTCCAAGAAAAATAAAACTTTATAGCAATACACGCCAAACTGAGCATGTGCAGACAGAGTGCCCCCAAGGCTCTGTTCTATCAGGAGATGGATTGGGGACTGTGGAAGAAGGGGAGGATCAGAGAAGACAGGAGAAAACAGCCTTTTTACATGCAGAATTAACCCCTTAGGTTCCACAGTAAGTATAACAAGCATGCTTTACTGCAAGGAGGGGAGGAAGGGGAGGATCAGAGAAGACAGGAGAAAACAGCCTTTTTACATGCAGAATTAACCCCTTAGGTTCCACAGTAAGTATAACAAGCATGCTTTACTGCATATACAGACTTATTTTACTGCTGGGGGTTTAGTAACACTTTAAGTATAGCTAAAGTCAAAACTTTCTTCTCATTTTAGATAGAGTATAAAATGGTTAAAACTGGCGTTTTTTTGTTTTTGTTTTTTTTTTAGCCATCTGTGTTCTATTGGGGACGTTTCCTTTCACTTATTGTCCTGTAGACCCAACCATGAATCAGAGCAAATGCCCTTATAAATGGAACCAGTGTTCTCATTAGAAGATTCTCCCTTTATTGCTGTTCTTGTGCGTTTTTAGTGGCAAATTTGGTATTTGTTCTTTGCTTCCAGTGCCAGTGACAATGGTCACCAGGACAAATAGAGAAAGTAATGCTCATGTTGAGCATTGAAGCACTTCTAGAAAAGTGCCTCAAAATGCTCAAGTGTGAACCAAGGCTAATAGGGTTACAGACAGCAGTGAAAATCTAGAAAATTGTACTATGGATGGGACTTTATAGGCACCATGAGACAGAATTATGTTACAATGGAAAAAAAGTTTATTGTACAATGGTATAAAAGCTGGACACTATGGGGGTTATTTACGAAAGGCAAATCCACTTTGCACTGAAAGCGCATTTGGAAGTGCAGTCGCTCTAAATCTGAGGGGTAGATCTGAAACGAGTGGAAGCTCTGCTGATTTTATCATCCAATCATGTACAAGCTAAAATGCTGTTTTTCTATCTTCCTTGCATGTCCCCCTCAGATCTACAGCGACTTTACTTTCAAGTGCACTTGCAGTGCAAAGTGGATTTTCCTTTAGTAAATAACCCCCTATGTTAAAATGCATACAAACGTTTTATATCCATGAGCATGGAAATTCCTGTAACAAAGTATTGTTTCCTATAATACTATGTGGTTGATTTACTAAAGGAAAATCCACTCTGCACTGCAAGTGCACTTGAAAGTGCAGTCGCTGTAGATCGCTGTAGCTCTGAGGGGAAGCTCTGGAATTAGGGGAAGCTCTCCTGATTTTTTCATCCAATCACGTTCTACGCAAAAATGTTTTTTTTTTTTTTCCTTGCATGTCCCCCTCAGATCTACAGCGACTTTACTTTCAGTGCACTTGTAGTGCAAAGTGGATTTGCCTTTCGTAAATAACCCCCTTTGTTACAAGAATTTCAGTGCACACAGATATAAAACCTTTGTATGAGTTTTAACAGTGGGGTTGATTTACTAAAGGCAAATCCACTTTGCACTACAAATGCACTGGAAGCTCTGAAATGAGGGGAAGCTCTGCTGATT